>NW_024412376.1:73101701-73111071 GCF_014898765.1 Herpailurus yagouaroundi
GCTTACCCATGCTGTTTCTTCGGAGAAAGAATTTTTCTTTTCCTTGTTCAGCTAACTCCTATTCAATCATAGATCTTGGGACACCTGGGTGGCTCAGTCGGTTAAGTGTCCGATTTCAGCTCAGGTCATGATCTCAATGCTCGTTGAGTTCAAGCCCCGCGTCGGGCTCTGTGCTGACAGTTCAGAACCAGCAGCCTGCTTCAGATTCTGTGTCTCCCTCTCTCTCTGCCCCTCCCCTGCTTTCTCTCTCTCTCTCTCTCTCTCTCTCTCTCTCAAAAATAAACAAACTTAAAAAAAATTCTAGATCTTAATTATCAGTCCTCCAGGAAGTCTCCTCTAATCCTCTTTGTCTCAGTTGGGGTCGCTTTTCTGTGCTACCTCAGCATCCTGTGCTCGCTCTGCTATTTAATTAATACTTAGCAATTATAATTATCTATTCATTTGTCTTTCTCCACCACTAGGCCGCAGGATCAGTTCACTCTTCTGTTATCAGGACCTAGCATAGTACTGAGTACATAGTAGGATCTCAATAAATAATTGTTAAATAAAATGGAATTAAATAGGTAGTAAAAGTAATGCAGAGTCTCAGTAGCAAGGTACCGTCCATTTATGTTCAGAGAATAAGTTCAGTGCATAGGTTGAGTATAATAAACCAAATGACAGTATGATTATTTACAACATTTTCTTGACTTGGACATAAGACAAATAAATCCCAGAGACTCTTGATGATAGAGAACAAAATGAGGGTTGTTGGAGGGGAAGTGGGTGGGGAATGGGTTAAATCAGTGAGGGGCATTAAGGAGGGCACTTTTTATGATGAGCACTGGGTGTTATATGTGAGTGATGAATCACTAAATTCTACTCTTGGGACCAATATTATGCTACATGTTAATTAACTAGAATCTAAATAAAAATTTGGGAAAAAAAGACAAATAAATCCCACCCCAAAAAAGAAGCCCATTCTTCTCTATGGGAAGAAAGACTATGATTCAGTTGCAAATAAATGTCCGCCTATCCTTCTCAATTTATACAGAAAGTAAAAGCTTTGCAGGTTCAGATCAATTTTATTATTTCACTGAGAAGTGGAAAGTCACTGAGGCAGACTTTCTCAACAGGGGTTCTTCATCTGAACACAAGATACAGAAAATGATTTGAGTGAATATTTTTCAATTCTCCTAAGATGGCAAATAGCTAGTACCATTCTAGATGAAAAGAAAAGTTAATTCACTAGATACAATGGCTATCTTAGAGCCATTTGGGCTTATTTTAATCCCAGAATTTCAGATGGGCTTAAATATCATGAATTAAACCATATACACAGATATATGTAATCCATATATGTGGGTGTATTATATGTATTATTTACTAACTTGCATAAGAAAACATATGTGTCACCAAAACTAGAATAGAGTATCATTACTGATCACGATGAGGCTTGGAAAATACTGACTTTGATGCCAAAAGGGTTCGGTTTTGTTTTTTGTGGGTTTTTTTGTTTTGTTTTTTGGGGTTTTTTTTGATACTCTAATTGAGCTGTCATATCTTGGTGACTCAGCCTTCCTCCCTAAGGAGATAACAGACTGTGGGTTCATTGAGTAAAGAAGCCTCATTTGTCTTGGCTTCAATTTTTATTGAAATTTGACCTCCTAACAATTAACATAGTGCATACTCCTGTTCATTGACTGAATGGATGGATGGATGAATATGTTGTATTGTATTACTTCCTGGATTATATTCTACAGATATTTCATTTCATATATGACATGTGGATTCTTGCCCATTCATTCAACAAACACCTACAATGTTGCCTGGATCAACAAACACCTACAATGTGCTAGGAAATGAGACAGGTTATTGTATATCACAATTCATGTTTTTAAATATTTTTTAATGTTTCTTTTTTAGAGACAGAGACAGAGACAGAGAGAGACAGAGAGAGAGAGAGAGAACACCAGCGGGGGAGGGGTGTGAGAGGGAGACACAGAATCCGAAGCAGACTCCAGGCTCTGAGCTGTCAGCACAGAGTCCCAAGCAGAGTTCCAACTCATGAACCGCGTGATCATGACCTGAGCCCAAGTCGGTCGCTTAACCGACTGAACCACTCAGGTGCCCCCACAATTCACGTTTTTAAGAGTAATTTACTACTTTACACCTATTAGGACAACATTATCAAAATAAAGAAGGAAAGAAGAAAGAAAGAAAGAAAGAAAGAAAGAAAGAAAGAAAGAAAGAAAGAAAGAAAGAAAGAAAGGGAAAATAACAAGTATTGGCAACAATGTAGAGAAATTATAACTCTTGTGCATGGCTGGTAGGAATGTAAAATGCTACAGCCACTATGGAAAACAGTTTTGGCAATTCCTCTAAAAATTATAAAATGAACATATGATCCAGCAATCCTACTTCTTGATATATACCACAAAAAAAGAAAGCAGACACTCACTCCAATAGATATTTGCATACCCACGTACTCACAATAGCCAAGAAATGGAAGCAACCATATCTAATGAATGAATAAATAAAATATGATATATACATACAATGGGATGTTATCCAGCCATAAAAAAAGAAGGACATTTAGACACATGCTGTACTATGGATGAACTTTGAAGACATTATAGTAGGCAAAATAAGCCAATCACAAAAGCACAAATACTACATGATTCCATTTATATGAGGTATAGTTAAATTTACAGAGTGAAAGAATATAAAATGGTGGTTTCCAGGGACTGGGACAGGGAAGTTATTATTTAATGAGTACAGAGTTTTGGTGTAGAGATAGTAAAAAATGGTGGGGATGGTTGCCTGACAATGTGAATGGATTTAATGTCACTGAACTCTACAGTTAAAAATGGCTAAAATGATGGGGCACCTGGGTGGCTCACTCAGTTAAGCATCTGATATTGGCTCAGGTTATGATCTCATGGTTCATGAGTTCAAGCCCTGCATTGGGCTCTGTAGTGATAGGCCGGAGCCTGCTTGGTATTCTGTCTCCCTCTCTCTCTGCCCTTCCCCCACTTGCATTCTCTCTGTCTCTCTCTGTCTCTCTCTCTCTCTCTAACAGATAAATAAACATTTTTTAAAATGGTTAGGGGCACCTGAGTGGTTCAATCAGTTGAGCAACTGACTCTTGGTTTCAGCTCAGGTCATGATCCCAGTGTTGTGGGATTGAGCCCCACATCAGGCTTCATGCTGAGTGTGGAACCTGCTTTATATTCATTCTCTCTCTCTCTCTCTCTCTCCCTCTCTCTCCTTCTTCCCCTCTCCCCCACTCTCTCCCTCTCTCTAAAATAAAAATTAAAAAAAATAATTTAAAAAAATGGTTAAAATGATTAAGCTTATGATATATACATAATATGTACAATTTTTTAAGTTTTTATTTATTTTGAGAAAGAAAGAGAGAGAGAGCATGAGTGGTAGAGGAACAGAGATAGAACCCCAAGCAGGCTCCGCACCATCACTGCAGAGCCTGATGTGGGGCTCAAACTCACGAACCACAAGATCGTGGCCTGAGCCAAAATCAAGAGTTGGGTGCCCAACCAACTGAGCTACCCAGGTGCCTCCTATAATTTTTAAAAAATTAATCTAATTGCCCTTCTGATCCTGTCCCTGGATCTTGGCATCTATCTTACTTTAACAGCTGTAGCTCTTGTTCATCTTTCATAGAGAAAAGTAGAAAAGCCACTTTACCTGAGCACCGGGACTCTGTAAGCAACTGAGGCCAGTCCTGGATTACCTCACCTTGCAACACAGGACTATCATTGTGTCAAGTCTCTAAGTAATATCCACAGATGAGGCTTCTGAGAATTGGATTTAATTGAATGTGGGCTGTTTGCAATTAGAACTGGGGTTAGGATTGGAGCACAATGGGGAATGGTAATCTTGATCCCTCTCCTACATTTATTGGAAGGTAATATTCACCAGTAAAATGGCTGCTGTAGTAGCCCAATGCTCTCTATCCCCACTTCAAGTATTCTTCACTTTAGTCTGCAAAGGAATCCAAGGGAAGTAGAATTGGATTTGTAAGGAGGCAGGAAGGGAATTAAGACTTATACAACGTGTACCAGATACTGCCCTTCATGCTTGACATTCACAATTTCATTTGATTCTCATAACAAACATATTGTTATCCTCATTTCATAGATGGCCAAATTAAAGCTCAGAACAGTTAATATTTCCCAAAGTCATACTGCTTTACAATTCCTAGGACCAGGATTCAAACCTAATTATTTTTGACCCAATAGCCCAGACTCATTTTATCACTCTCACTGTTGCCTATAGAGCCAATTTCTAACACTGGCTCCTCCTTGAAAAGACCGATGTCATTAAGAAATCAAAATCTGTGCCTAAATTCTTAACATTGGCAGATAAATAAGGCTCTTGGCAGCAAGTCTGTTCTTTAATGGAAGCACTTAAGATTGATTCCCACCTAGAATAATTAGGGGTAACGAGAAAGTGCTTCTTCCGCATTCAGCACCTCCCTGGCTCAAAAAAGTCAAATAAATAAATAAATAAATAAATAAATAAATAAATAAATAAAGTAGTCACCAGCTCATATTGAACAAAAACAAATTAAACCTGCTGCCTGAAAATCACTAAGTATAAATTCAGGCTTGGATACTGTACTCCCCTACAAGCACACTAGACCTTGTGTGCTTAATTATACTTAAATTGCATTTCCAGGAGTACTTGTTATGGGATTGGTTTAACTTAATTGGCTAAGAACAGGCAAAGCAGTAAACATATAAGAGAACTACATACTCTGCTTTTATTAATCATTGAACCAATTAAATATCTTCCAGCAAATGGTGTGATGCCTCTTTCAGGCAACAGGAGGATTATCTATCAAAATACTGTATCAATACATAAATTCTTATAAATAAAATCTTTGTTCACAGCAATTGATTTTACATGACATCCAAGTTAGGGGCGCCTGGGTGGCTCAGTTGGTTGAGCGTCTGACTTTGGCTCCAGGTCACGACCTCATGGTTTATGAGCTCGAGCCCCGTGTCAGGCTCTGTGCTAACAGCTCAGGGCCTGGAGCTTGTTTCAGATTCTGTGTCTCCCTCTCTCTCACACTGCTCACACACTCTCTCTCAAATATAAATAAAGATTTTAAAAAAATTTTTAATAAAAAAAAGACATCCAAGTTAGAAATCTGGACAAATAAATTATTAACTGCATGAAAACTTTCCAGAGAAATTTCATGGCCTTTTATAGCTTGTCTTAAATTCACTTTTGTCATAGAAGCACTTCAGAGCTCTCTTTTACATTGTTAACTATGTCTTACAACACACTGGATTGGGGTGGGGAATCAACAATTAGTTATTCTATAACTCCCACATAGGAAATGTGATGACGGGGGAGGAAGGTACTAGTAACCCAATGGAGGAAGTTATTTCATTTCTGTCTGAGCTTTAGTTTTCTCATCTATGAAAAATGAAATTGAACAAAATCATCTCCAAGGATATTTCAGTCTTTGAGTTTCTATAATTTGGTTATTCAGCAATATTATAAACCAAAATATAAAATAGTTCCTATCTAAATTTTAGTAAGCAATGGCATAATAAGATAAAATTCTTAACTGTAGAGGCCACTTTTGGGCAACCAACTTGAACAATGAAAGCTGAGTAAGGTCGATGGGCCCTAGTAAGCCCCAACTCCCAATGCGCTGAATACAAACAGGCCCATTAGACAACGCACTTGAAAATATCCATAAGCCCTAGCTAAACATTGGGTTACTTACACCTGCACACAGGTACCAGTCCTCACCTTCCCCTTTAACTACAGCCCCCCCACCACTACCTCATGGCAGACAGTCTCTGCTTTGCTGTCCTGCACGCCATTCCCTTGCAGTGTATTCAATAAACTTCTGTCTCTTGTTCTGCCTTGGGTGAATTCTTTTACCACTCATGCTGCCAGCCACGACCTCATCAAGTCGCCCACATTTGGTGGCCCCCATCTGGTCTAGAGACCCCACATTAACAAAGGGTTTGCAGGGTAAATAATAATGACTCAAAACTACTTGCCTTATAGCCACTTTTGTTAAGTTATTATTGGATACTAAATTTTTTAATATTTGTTTTTGAGAGAGAGAGAGAGACAGACAGAGAGAGAGAGAGAGAGAGAGACAGAGCGTGAGTCGGGAAGGGGCAGAGAGAGAGGGAGACACAGAATCCGAAGCAGACTCCAGGATCTGAGTTGTCAGCATAGATCCCAACACGGGGCTCAAATTCAAGAACCTCGAGATCATGACTGATCCGAAGTCAGATGCTTAACTGACTGAGCCACACAGGTACCCCTATTATTGGATACTAATATGCTTATCACATAATTAAATTCTTTGAACAAGATATAAATATTATCACAGCCTTTCATATCAATGATTTTTATATGAGCCATCTTAACACCTTAATTTTTGGCTCATTTGTGACTTAATTTTAATTTCTTGGACAAAACAATTTAATAAATTTTATCAAAAGATAGAAAATTAATTTGAGGATTTTCTTACTTTTAAAATTATTTGTAGGTTTTTAGTAGTAAAAATTGAAGTTTTCCTTAAAGTAAACCACATTGTTGTTTTATTTTAAGACTTTGGATCAAAAGGAATGATGAATTCATATTGTCCAAAAAAATCGAGTTTTGAGGTAACAGATGGTGAGTTTAAAAATAATACGTTTTCCCAAAGCATTCTATAAGTATGTATCAAATTTATAATGAAAGAAAAACAAAAAATAGCATAACATGAAAAGAAAATTCACAACCTCCTTTATATCAGGGCAAAACTATTCTATTTCTCTACTTCCTGTTGGATCTTCATTTCTCCATGTTCCCAAAATAGTAGCACATCAACTAAACATTGGGGAGGAAGACCTTCCCCTGCCCTATGGTCTTTCTAGCTGGATTTAGAATCAAATCAACATGAGGCAGATTAACAAGAGAAAATCAAATTTTATAGCACACACACAGGGAGTCCACACAGAAATGAAATTCCAAGGACAATGAGGCAACATGAAGCTTATATGAGCTAAGGCAAGGGAGAGAAGCCTGAGGATACAAAGGAGAGAAAGCTCATTAGCAAGAAGGTGAAAGGAGGTGTTTGGAAAAACAAGGTTGCCCCACTATGCAGATAAAGTTCTTAGGTAAAGAAGAGTTTCCATTAATAGCTTCTCTTCTAGTTACAGGTTCTCCTTTCCAATGTAAATGTAGCCATTTGAGGGGGAGGCAGAGAGCTTTTCCTGAATCTGCTGGATTTTGATTACTTTTAATTGAAAATCATCTTTATGCCAAAGTGGCCTATCTTGGGGCAGCCTGCCCTGGGCCCCTACAATGGAACATTATATAATGTGTAGCATCTGTTATGTTTCTTGCATATCTTGCAGCAAACAAATTTTCACTGTGATTAACATAAATATTAATGTATATAAGAACCATAGTAAATACCAAACACCTAAAATGATAACCATATTCTCCCAGTAACTATGTTATAGCCATCAACAACACTGAACAATTCTGACCGTCATTCATTTTTAATATTAAATGGATTCAAATTCCATCACAATACGATCTGTATATAAAAGTTTTTCAAATAATTCAAATGTTCATTGTTATTAGGTCCAATTCTGATATGCTACTGGATGCAAAACTTACTTCACTGCCTAATGAAAAGGAACTATGTGTTAGGATGTGTTGAAAAACAAGGGCACCTGGGTGGCTCAGTTGGTTAAGTGTCAGACTCTTGATTTCAGCTCAGGTCATGATCTCAGGTTGTGGAATTGAGCCCCACCTTGGGCTCTGCAATGGGCATGCAGCCTGCTTTAGATTCTCTCTCTCCCTCTCCATCCCCCTTCCTCCGCTTGCGTGCTCTTCCCACCCCCCCCAAAAAGGATGCGTTGGAAAACAAAATTAAATGTGGCTTATGTTCTCTAAAAGTAGTTACCAGCATCTATTAATGACACAGCATATGTATAATGTTGTTATGAATCTGTCCTTTAAAGAATCAGCTACATGACAAATATGTATATATTACCTTTACTTTTATTATTGATGAAGAAGATTAAGGTATTTGAAAATTCTAGGTAGGTAGAGTCTATCGTTTTCAATTCCCTCGTCTAACCAAGTCCAAGCAGCTCTAGAGGTAAGAGGTTTTCTTTATTTCTACCTTGATTTTCCAACAACTATGATTTAGGTTCCTAAGAAGCTCCCAGAATAAGATAAAATCTTTTTTTTTCAAATATGCACCCTTATGTATGCCTGTCTCCAATACTCTACAGCTCTACCCTGTTCCTTTACATTCAAGAAAACTGTGATCATCAGATCAAGCATCTCCTAGTTTGAGGATTCCCCTCTACAACCATCTTAACAGATGGCTAACTAGCTTCTATTTAAATACTCCAAACATAGTATTGTCCTATTTTGTTTGTGTCTCCCTAAAATTTATATGCCAAAGCCCTAACCCCAGTGTGACTATATGTGAAGAAAGGCTGCTACGTAAGTGATTATGTTAAATAAGTTCATGAGGGTGGGACCCTGGTCCAATAGGATTGGTGTCCTTATAAGAGACACCACAGCACTTGCAATCATTCATGTGTTCTCTCTCTCTTTCTACATATATGTGCTGAGAAAAGACATGTGCATATGCATATGAGGACAGCAAAAAGACAACCACCTGAAAGCCAGGAAAAGAGATCTCACTAGAAACTAAATCAGTGGAAACCTTGATCTTGATCTCCAGGACTATGAAAGAAATACATTTCTCTTGTCTAACCCACCTAGCCTATCATTGTTTGTTCTGGCAGCCCAAGATGACTAATACAGCCTGCGCCACAAAGTAGCCAGTTCCACTGTCAAACAACTCTTAACTGTTAGAAAGTTCTTATTGGGGCGCCTGGGTGGCGCAGTCGGTTAAGCGTCCGACTTCAGCCAGGTCACGATCTCACGGTCCGTGAGTTCGAGCCCGCGTCAGGCTCTGGGCTGATGGCTCGGAGCCTGGAGCCTGTTTCCGATTCTGTGTCTCCCTCTCTCTCTGGCCCTCCCCCGTTCATGCTCTGTCTCTCTCTGTCCCAAAAATAAATAAAAAGCGTTGAAAAAAAAATTTAAAAAAAAAAAAGTTCTTATTTTAAGAAAATCTGCTTTCTGCAGGTCTACCCAATAATCTAACTCCCACCTTCTGGAGCTATATGGTATAAATTTATCTCCTTCTTTCAATTAAAAATAAAAATTACATGAAGAGACCCAGATATTTTAAGAATTCTTCCCTGTTAGGCCCTAACTTTCTTAGAAATGTCCCAATTTGTCAAGACTCTCTTTAAAATGTGGCAGCTAGAAAGACTTCTCAAATACTCTGTAAATATGAATATTTGCTAAATTAGTC
>NW_024412376.1:73111081-73169511 GCF_014898765.1 Herpailurus yagouaroundi
GTTAAGCATCTGACTTAAGCACAGGTCAGGATCTCATGGTTGGTAAGTTTGAGTCCCACATCAGGCTCTCTGCTGTTAGCACAGAGCCCAGTTGGATCCTCTGTCCCCCTCCCTCTCTGCCCCCCACCCCAGCTTGTGTGTGCTCATGCACATGCACGCTCTCTCGCTCTCTCTCTCTCTCTCTCTCTCTTAAAAATAAATAAATATTTTTTAAAAAAGAAATCAACAAGGTAGACTTCAAGATCAATTTCACGAAGATAAATGAGTACATCAACAAGGACAGATTACTTACCTCAAGGTCACTGTGGACAAAGAATTCATTCTTCCTTCTTACAAGTACAAGTTCATTTCTATTTTATCATCTTGCTGATGTCCAAAATGTCTAAATGAGTTTTCTCTTATTCATTTTCTTTTTTTCCAGAGAGACAAACTAGGTAGCCCAAGACACATTTACACAAGCTATCTCTACTATATTAGAAGAGCAAATAAGCCTAATTCTTTGCTGTCTAGGGGATTCTTTTTTTTTTTTTTAATGTTTTATTTATTTGAGAGAGAGAGAGAGAGCAGGGGATGAGTTGAGAGAGAGGGAGACACAGAATCTGAAGCAGGTCCCAGGCTCTGAGCTGTCAGCACAGAACCCGACTCAGGGCTCCAACTTGTGAACTACTAGATCATCACCTGAGCAGAAGTTGGATGCTTAACCAACTGAGCCATCCAGGCACCCCATGGGAATTCTTTAATGAACCCCTTGCTGTCACCATCTTGAAACTCTCTGGTGTTGCTTCCAAGGATCAAAGAGAGGGAGATTTTTGCCTTCAAGCCCTGCACCTTTTGGTTCATGTCCTCTTATTTTATTTCTTTTTCTTATTCCAGCTGTTGTGCCTATCTTGTAAATATGTCACATCTGAATTGCCAGAAGAAAATTACTTTTAATATCAACTGCTAATGGTCCATAAAACAGAGATAAAAAGCACAGATCCACTAGAGTATAACAGACCTAAGGGGATACAAACCACATACATCTGAGGTAAATCACTGGTAAGATGTCAACCATTCAGTGATCATTGCTGTCCTTGTTAGTCCACATTGCTTCTCCCCTCAACCCCAAGACCAGCATAAATTCAACTCTAAATTTAATAAGTGTAATTATTTTTATATTTGCATTCCTATAACCTGTTGAAAAAGTCTTTCCTTTCTAGGTCCTTCCTCACCTCCTTGGTCCCAAATCATAACCATTTCCCTGACAGCCATCTTACTTACTAACTTAGAAGGTATGCTCAGTGCTCTTCCTTTAAGGATCCCCAATGATTTAGTCATCAAGTATCATTTTAGCTAATTCTCCATTTTGATCTTCCTAGTCTGGATGTCTTTGTCTCACTTATCTTCTTCTAATAGATGTTGTAGTCTTCTAACAATTGAGGATTTTCTAGTGAGCTGTGAGCCCCAGGCTTCAGCTCATTTAAAATTAGGGGTATCCACGCCTGGGTGGCTCAGTTATAGTTAAGTGTCTGACTCTTGATTTTGGCTCAGGTCATAATCCCAGGGTCATGGGATTAAGCCCTGCATCAGGCTCCAAGTTGGGCATGGAGACTGCTTGATTCTCTCTTCCTCTTCCTCTGCCCCTCTCCCCCACTTGCTCATGTACTTTCTCTGTCTCTCTCTCTAATAAAAATAAGTAAATAAATAATATAAAAAATAAATAAATGAATAAAAATTAAATTGAGGGTTTTCTTCAAGTCTGTTCTGATTTTTTCTGAACCTGCCGTCTTACCACAATACAGTCAACCCCTGAACACCACAAGGATTAGGGGCACCCACATCCCTGAATATAACTTTTGACTCCCTAAACTTTAAGTACTAATAGCCTACTGTTGACTAGAAGTCTTAACTATGATTATATAACATAAACAGTCAATTAACACATATTTTGTTTGTTATATGTATTATATACTGCATTCTTGCAATAAAGTAAACTAGAAAAAAGAAAATATTATTTAAAAAATCTTAAAGAAAAGAAAGCACATTTACAGTACTGAACTATACAAAATCTGAATATAAGTGGACCCATGCCATTCATACTCATGTTGTTCAAGGGTCAACTCTATAATAACTACATCCAATCAGTGGCCACTTCCTGTGAAGAATAGAGTAACACCACTGTCATGGGCAGGCAGTTTCAGCTGAAGGATGAAAGTTTCTGTGTGACTCTGGGACTGTCATATACAGAACATGTCTCAGGTATTTCCACTGCTCTCCCTTTGTTGATATCTATTCTCTTATCCATAGGGTTTTCTCTATGAATTCATACATATTTTGATTCTACTCAGATAAAATAGTAATAAATTAAGCAAATCCTGCCTTAAATAGTGCAGTCTATTGACATATTCCATCTAAGATCTTTTAATGGATCGCTACTGAGGGCATATCATGTGCTAATATTATTTCTTAACTATTAAGCTTACATCAGTATGTATCATCTTTTTAAAAGATTTCCTTTATTTTACATTTGGTAAAGTTTATTTCATTTTAGAAAGTGAGAGACAGAGTGGGTGAGGGGGCGGAGAGAGAGAGGGAGAGAGAGAACCCCAAGCTCTGTACTGTCAGTGTAGAGCCTGACATGGGGCTGGCTGTCACAAATCATGAGATCATGACCTGAGCTGAAATCAAGAGTCAGATGCTTCACCAACTTAGCCACCCAGGCACTCCATATATTGAATCATCTGAGTATAAACTCTCTGAGGGAAAGGGCCATCTCTGTGTGTCTTTATTTTCCCCAAAATGTTTAGGGCATGGATTCTATGTACTAGGTTATGATTCAGTGCCTTTTGCCTATTTTTAAAAATCACATTCGTTTCTAAAGAAAAAGTATTATATATACCCAATTCCAGTAAAGTAGTACTCTCACTAAAAAGTCATTGCATATAGAGTCTCTCTCTCTCTCTCTCTCTCTCTCTCTCTCTCTCTCTCTCTCTCTCTCAAATAAAATAAACTTTAGAAAATGTAAAATAAAGGAAATCTTTTAAAAAGATGATTCAATATGTAAGTTTAATACTTTACAAATAATATTAGCACATATATGCCCTCAGTAGTGATCCATTAAAAGATCATAGATGGAATTTGTCAACAGACTGCACTATTTGAGGCAGGATTTGATTAACTTATTACTATTTTATCTGGGTAGAATCAAAATATGAGCGAATTCACTGAGAACACCCTATGGATAAGAGAATAGATATCCATAAAGGGAGAGCAGTGGAAATACCTGAGACATGTTCTGTATATGACAGTCCCAGAGTCACACAGAAACTTTCATCCTTCAGCTGAAACTGCCTGCCCATGACAGTGGTGTTACTCTATTCTTCACAGGAAGTGGCCACTGACTAGACCAGAGTGGGCCTGACCCAAGAGCCCACTTAGCTAAGTTGGCCCACCCAGCTTAGACAAAGTCTAAGTCCTGGGTATTCACAATAAAAACCCTTTATCTTCAGGTTATATGAGTGAATTTCTTCCTTGCAAGCAAAAAATAATAATAATAATAACCTAATGTAATATATTTGGGAAGCAAGCAATACACAAGTCTACCCCAAATGAAGGGTTTATCCAGAGGAGTAGCACAAGTTAAGTCTGAAACAGTAGATTAAGATCTTCACATGTGAAAAACTTAAAATCTTCACATGTGGCTATATTATTTTCCTTTTTAATCTAATCTTACTTTAATTTTGCCATTGTGAATTTGGAAACATTTTTAAAAAGAGAGAGAATCTATCAGTCTAGGCTGAAATTAATTAATTTATAAGAGATATATACGGCTTGAATGACACAAATAAAAATGTTTGATTTTATACCTATTTTGTCACAGATGACTAAAGGCATTAAAAAGTCTAGTGGTGGGTTGACCTAGTAAGAAGATGTTCTAAATCTTTCTTTTTTCACACACAAAAAAGATATATATCTCCTACTAAGATCAGTACAAAGAAAAGATAACTCCTCTCACCACCATTTTCAATATTGTACTGGAAGTCTTTGCTAATGCAATAAAACAAGAAAAGGAAATAGAAAGTATACAGATTGGGAGGAAGACAAAAAACGGTCTTTGCTCCCAGATGACATGATCATCAATGTAGAAAATCCAAAAGATTCAATAAATGAAAGTCCCACAACTAGTAAGTGATTATAGCAAGGCTGCAGGATACAAGATTAACATAAAAAAGTCAACTGCTTTCCTGTATACCAACAACAAACAAGCAAAATTTGAAATAAAAAATAATTCTATTTACATTAGCACCCCCCAAAATTACTTAGGTATAAATATAACGAAATATGTACAAGATCTATATAAGCAAAACTCTGATTAGTAAATACAAAGAACAACTAAATCAGTGAGGAAATATTCCATGTTTATGGATAGGTAGACTCAATATTGTCAAGATGTCAGTTCTTCACAACTTGATATATAGATTCAATGCAATCCCAACCAAAATCCCAGCAAGTCATTTTATAGGTATTGACAAGCTGATTTTAAAGTTTATATCAGGGGACAAAAGGCCCAGCATGGCCAACACAATATTGAAGGAAAAGAACAAAACTAGAAGACTGACACCATCCAATTTCAGGATTTACTAGAAATGCGGTAATCAAGAAAGTGTGGTATTAGCAAAAGAGTACACAAATAGATCAATGGAACAGAATAGAGAGGACAGAAATAGATTCACATAAATATAATCAACTGATCTTTTACAAAGGGGCAAAGGCAATACAATGGAACAAAGATAGTCTCTTCAACAAACAGTGGTAGAGCAACTGAAATCCATGTACAGAAAAGTATGGATCTATACAGAGCTTACACTCTTCAGAAAAATTGACTCTAAATGGATCATAAACCTGAATGTAAAATACAAAAACTATAAAACTCCTAGAAGATAATACAAGAGAAAACCTAGATTATCTTGGGTGTGAAAATGCCTTTTGAGATGCAATACCAAAGGCACAATCATTGAAATAAATAATTGATAAACTGTACTTCATTAAAATTTAAAACTTCTGCTCTGCAAAAAAGAGACAAGGCACAGACTGGAAAAAAAAATATTTGCAAAAGACATATCTGATGAAGGGCAGTTAAACAAAATACAAAAAGAACTATTAAAACTCAACAATAAGAAAACAAACAGCCAGATTTTAAAAATGGGCCATCTATTCCTGAAATCATTATTACACTATATGTTAACTATCTTGGATTTAAATTTAAAAAAAAATAAAAATTAAAAAATTAAATAAATAATTTTTTAAATGGGCCAAAGACTTTAACAGACATCAAAGAAGATAAGTGGATGGCAAATGAACATATGAAAAGATGTTCCACTGCATATCTCATCAAGAGAATGCAAATTAAAACAATGAGATACCACTGCCTGCCTATTAGAATGGTCAAAATCTGGAAAGCTGACAACACCAAATGCTGGCAAAGGTGTGGAACAATAGGAATTCTAATTCATTGCTGTTGGGAATGCAAACTGGTACAGCGACTCTGAAAGACAGTTTAGCAGTTTCTTACAAAATTAAACATACTCTTACTATACAATCAAGCAACTGTGCTCCTTGGCATTCAGCCAAAAAAGCTGAAAAAAAGTCCATACAAAAAAGCTTGCACATTAATATTTATAGCAGCCTTATTCGTAACTGCCAAAACTTGGAAGTAACCAAGATGTCCTTCAGTAGGTGAATAGGTAAATAAACTGTGGTGTATCCAGACAATGAAATATTACTCAGTACTTAAAAAAAAATGAGCTACTGGGGTGCCTGGGTGGATTAGTCGGTTAAGCGTCCGACTTCAAGCCCTGTGTTGGGCTCTATGCTGACAGCTTGGAGCCTGGAGCCTGCTTCAGGTTCTGTGTCTCCCTCTCTCACTCTTCAACTCCCACACTCATGCTCTGTCTCTCAAGAATGAACAAACGTTAAAAAAAAATTCTTTTTAAATGAGCTATCAAGCCAAGACAAGACATGGAGGAATTTTATATGAACTGCTAAGTGAAAGAAGCCAATCTGAAAAGTCTACATATAGTAGAATTCTAACTATATGACATCCTGGAAAAGGCAAAAATATAGAGATTGTAAAAAATAATCAGTGGTTGCTAGAGACAAGGTGATAGGGAGGAATGAGTAGGCAAAACACACAAGATCTTTAGGGCAGTGAAAATACTCTGTATGATATTATAATGATGGATAATGTAATTATACATTTCTCCAAACCCATAGAATTAGAATGTACTGAGCCTGGGTGGCTCAGTCGGTTAAGTGGCCAACTTCGGCTCAGGTCATGATCTCACGCTCCGTGAGTTCGAGCCCCACATCGGGCTCTGTGCTGATAGCTCAGAGCCTGGAGCCTGCTTCTGTTTCTATGTCTCCCTCTCTCTCTGCCCCTCCCCCATTCGCACTCTGTCTCTCTCTGCCTTTCAAAAATGAATAAATGTTAAAAAAAATTGTTTTAAAAACAAAAAGAATTAGAATGTACAACACTAAGAGTGAACCCTAAGGCAAACTATGGACTTTGGGTGATTATGATCTGTCAATATAGGTTCATCCTTGGTAATAAATGTGCCATTCTAGTAAGTGATATTGATAATGAGGAGGCTAGGCACGTGTGGGCCAAGGGGTATATGAGAAATCTCTGCGCTTGCCTCTCAATTTTGTTGTGAAACTAAAACTGTTCTAAAAAAATAAAGCTTAAAAAAAGTACATCTACACCCACACCTCATATTGCCATATTTTTTTTTTCACACAGTGAAGAATAGATTTGGCAAGCTAAAATATTTTGGTCAACATTATAAAGTTTACAGGATATCTCAAAGACTGATTTTCTTGCAGTTGAATTTAAACATTAAAGGCTTTATGGTTCCAATTGTTAATGTATGATAATAGGGTCTCCTTTAATATGGATTTTTAAAGCTAAGCATAAGCAGCAAGAAAGCCTAAAGGAATAAGATGCTAAATTTTTTTTCTTTAGTTAGTATGCTTTAAACATTTTAACTGTAATCCTTTTATTAAAATATCTTCCTTGGCTCTCTCTGAAGTGAAGGCTGAGATAAACACTGAAACCTTTTTACAAAACCAGCTTACTATTCAGAATAGGAAAGCAAACATCCAGTTTTCCAAGATGGTCTCAACTAAGAATCTACCCACAATGCAAGAACACTGACCACTGAGGATTGCTAAGGTTGGAATGAGAAATAAGCTTATGCACATATGGTAACAATTCATTTCCCAAAGTCATTCCAGCACCTATTACCTCTTTATACAAATGTGTATGTATACCAATAGCACAAGGGCCGCTGCAACCGGGCAGAGAATATTCATCCTGGATGCCCAGTATTTATCACTGAACCTCAGGCTTCCCTTCACATTTTCAGGTTTTAGGTGAGAGTCACTACTGCCAAGAGCCTTGCCATTGACAGTCACCAGGAAGGTTGTTCATAATCCACACTGAGGCAAAAAAGACATATTAGGGATCAAGGAGAGGTAGCAAAAGAAGCATAGGAGAGTGGGCAGTCAAAAAGGATAAATATCCCCACCAACAATACAGAAGAACAAACTTTACCATCATCTCTATCCTCAGCCCACAGACCCTTGAAGAAGGATTTTTCTCCAGACCAAGCAGCTATGCTCCCAAAGCTACATCAAAGTAATTTACTTTAAGATTAATTTTTTATTATTTTAAAGACTCCCTCTCTTCCCGTAATTCTGGTTCTTTTCTTGTTTTATTTTATTTGCCACAGTGTCAAACTGAGTAAACATTTTCCAACTCAACCACATTATCTGCTTTGCCTATCTATGCACATTTTCAAATGCTCTTAAGGGGAGGTATACTTTTCCGGAACAACAGATGAAATGTAGTCTGTCACGAATATCGGTGAGAACCATCTGGAATCCGGTCAGGGAGGACCAAATAAAATTCAATCAAATATGTCCTAGAAGCTCAAGAAGATTAGTGTGGCATTTTTACCTACTAATTTTAAAGTTTACAAATTGCCATTGTTGATAGAAGTTTATTCTTTTAACAAACTTTTAAAGTTTATTCTGTTTTTTAATGTTTATTTATTTTTTGAGACAGAGAGAGAGACAGAGCATGAGTGGGGGAGGGGCAGAGAGAGAGGGAGACACAGAATCTGAAGCAGACTCCAGGCTCAGAGCTGTCAGCACAGAGCTGGACGCGGGTCTCAAACTCACAGACCGTGAGATCATGACCTGAGCCGAAGACGGACGCTTAACCGACTGAGCCACCCAGGCGCCCCTAACGTTTATTCTTTAAACTCATACAAGTATGTCATATACATTTGTAGGATCATTGCTTATCATAACAAAAGATTGGAAACAACCTAAATATCCATCTGTTGGGAACTGGTTAAATAAATTAGTTTACTCATACAATGAATGAATACTTTGCAGTTAGTTAATAGGAATGAGATAGATCTATATTTCTGCTATGGAAAACTTTCCAAAGAATAGTAAGTGAAAGTGAAAATAAAATGTTTAGGTTTTGTTTGTGTATTTTTACTATTGTATACTATGGGGGCGCCTGGGTGGCGCAGTCGGTTAAGCGTCAGACTTCAGCCAGGTCACGATCTCGGGGTCCGGGAGTTCGAGCCCCGCGTCGGGCTCTGGGCTGATGGCTCAGAGCCTGGAGCCTGTTTCCGATTCTGTGTCTCCCTCTCTCTCTTTCTGCCCCTCCCCCGTTCATGCTCTGTCTCTCTGTCCCCAAAATAAATAAACGTTGAAAAAAAAAATTAAAAAAAAAAAAAAAACTATTGTATACTATGCCAGAATGAGTATACCATATATATGAGTATATTTATAAACATATCAACATAAATACATCTTATAAACATAAGGTGAGAGCAAAAAGCAAATTGTTAAAATGCTAATAGGATGATATCATTTATATAAAATTTTAAAACATGAGAAACAATACTATGCACTATTAGGAACATATACACGTGAAATAAAACTACAAAGAAATGAGTGGGAATGATGGTAGTTATTATCTGGGGACTCAGAGCAGGATGTAATTAGGAAGAAGTATCGGGGTCAACCACATGATGTTGCCAATGTGCCACCATTTTTGACCTATAAAAACAATATCACATGATTGAACCTATAATATAAGTAGTCATTGGCTATGTTAAAAGGTTTTATTTCCTTATTTATTATTTATTTGTTTGTTTGTTTATTTATTTATTTTGAGAGAAAGAGATAGCATTCATGCAGGGGAAGAACAGAGAAAGAGGGAGAGAGAGAGAATCCCAAGCAGGCTGCCCACTGACAGCACAGAGCCCAATGTGGGGCTGGAACTCACGAACTATGAGATCATGACCTGAGCTGAAATCAAGAGTCAGACGCTTAACTGACTGAGCCACCCAGGCGCCCCTTATTTCCTTTTTTTTTTTAATTTTATTTATTTATTTTGAGAGAGAGAGATAAAGAAAGGCAAGCAGGGGAGGGGCAGAAAAAGAGGAAGAAGAGAAAGAATCCCAAGCAGGCTCCGCACTGTCACTCGAACACATGAACCGTGAGATCATGATGTGAACCGAAATCAAGAGTCAGAGGCTCAACTGAGACACCAGGCGTCTCAAAAGGTTTTATTTCTTAAGCTAAGAGGCAAATATTCACAGAAACCCATATGGCTCTACGACTATTGAGCTCTGTGACCCTAGACAAGTTACTTAACCTAATTTTTTCATCTGTGAAATGAGGATAATAACAATACATATCTCACAGGGACAGAAGATCAAATAAGTTAATATATGTAAAGTACTTAATGCCTCACACATGAGTAAGCACTATTTAATTTAGCTACTATTATTTTACAGTTTTTATGCTCAGAATATTTCATGAAAATATTTTTTCACTTCTTATTATAGAAAACTATAAGTATAAACAAAAGCAGGGAGACTAGTATAATAAACATAGATGTACCAATCATTTTGCTTTAATAATTAGCAAATCATGGCCAGTTACATTTCCCTTCTACCCCATCCCCGTCCCAAAAACACATATTAGATTATTTCAAAATAATCCTAGATTTCATCCATAAGTATCTCTTTATAGATCTCTAATATATAAGGGTTTTTAAAACCATAACCAAAAATACTATTATCACACTTGAAGAATTAACATTTCTTTAATATTATCAAATATCTAGTCACTACTGAAATCTCCTTCATGAAGACACCTGGCTGGCTTAGTCGGTAGAGCATTTAACCCTTAATCTTGGGCTTGTGAGTTCAAGCCCCATGTTGGGACTAGAGCTTACTTTATAAAAATATTAAAATCTCCTTGCTTGTTTTATAAATGCTTATAAGTAAATTTGTGTTGCAGTATTTATACTCTACAGCTTGCTGAATTTTTTACCAAGTGAACCTACCCACATAACCAGCCAGCACCTGGGAGAAGAAATAAAACATTAGGGTTTTTTTTTTTTTTTTTTTTTGGAGGGGGGAGGGTTGGAGTTTTTAAATAATTTCGTCCAATCAGGATCCAGGTAAGGTTCCATATCTTACATCTGGCTGACAGTCTCTTACACGGTTATTTTTAACATTTTTTTTAAGTAAGCTCTACATACAAGGTGGGACTTGAATTCATAACCCCAAGATCAAGAATCACATGCTCTACCGACTAAGCCAGCCAGGAGTCCCATTAAGTTTTAAATTAAATTTAAAACAGTGAAAAATACAGGCCTATTTCTGCTTTTTAGCCATTCAGGGGGTTTTCATTATTTTTAAAAGAATATTTAAAACACTATTACCACTGGCAGTGGGAATGGAAGTCAGAAATTCAATAAAGCAAACATTACTTTTCATTTTTTACTCTTCTTTAGCGTTCACCTTTTTACTATATGCACATATTAGATTTACTTAAATAAAATTTGCCAGTGCAGTCTTTTGAGGCATAGCCATCAATTAACATTTTTTAAAAAGGAAATATCATTGAAAATTAAAAACAGATTGAACTTACGGTCATTAAAGAATAACAAACACTAAGAGACCTATTCTATAGCTAACTCAATATATAGATTCCCTTTAGAATTCACTTGTTTCGTTCATAATCCCAATTATGTTCTACCTTAACAACTGTGCTCCTATTACTTGGGTTTCCGGCCCTGGGTCGAAATTGCAGTGAAAGTCTTAATGGTGCACCAGCAATAGAATTTGAAAATCTTTAGTCTGGGATATTGTAGTTCTGCAGCCCTTAATGGCACTGTCCTTGACTGGAGATGCAGAAGCGTATTCATTTCCTGTCAGCCTCTCTGGGGCTAATGGGCTTTTCCAAATGCAGGGTTTTCACTGCTGGCTAATGACTCAGGGCCGGCAAGGGGCTACAGAGCACAGCGCCTTCTCCCGGCTTAGTTCCTGGCAAAAGAAAATCTTGACAGATGCTCTGCAACAAACCGCTCGTTCTGAGAACACAGAGAAGTCAGGCTCCACCATGATTCCTTTTCCTCCATAATCCTACTTTAGGATTCTTTTCAGGTGAAGGCAAGGGTAGACTGTGTGATAAAATAATTGTGAGAAGGTCTGAGATTGAGATATGTATAAATGCTTATGTAAAACAGTCATGTAGAAAGAGCACTCCATCCTCCAGGATCTCGAGAAAAACGCTAAATCTGGTAGTAAAATCTCCCATGCACTTGTGTAATTGAGATAATTATGTGAGTCAATGAGAAGAAAATGAGAAATCTATGTACTATTATACTGCCTTGTCAATAAGAAAAAGGTGACTAATTTTTAAAGAACAAAGCAGAATGATCAAAAAATTGCTTACTCCACATTGATATTACAGGATGTGCACAGCTAGAGAGAGTACGCCAGGACCTCACCAAAAGTGGTTCCCCCAGCATTGAAAAATGAGGGCTGCAGATCACACAACCTGACGGTACAGAAAACTCCCACGGGAGCAGACTTCCATTCCTAACCACTTTGGTACAAACCAGATTTCCCTAGAGGTCCAATTTTATGCAAAGAACAGGCAATTTGAGCTTGCTCGGCAAGCTAGAAATCAGTGGCAAGCGCTAGAGCTGTCTGTAAATGATAATGCTGAGAGAAGTTGGAAGTCATTATAAATTCAGTTTCCACCATACAAAAGATTAGCAAACCGACAGATCCAGCTCTAGGCAATGGTGTGCTGGATAGTTGTCCAGTAGTCAGCCATTCCCACATCACACCCCCCACCCTGCCCCCCGAGCACAAACAGGAACATTCTAGCTAGCCATCAGTCGCAGGCTAGTATCCATTCTCAAACATTTGGTTCCTTGGCAGCTATGGCAGGGGGGCCAGCAAGGCACCGGGACCTGCTTCCCAGGAGCTGGACATGATGAGCCCCTTCAGGAGAGGAACTGTGTGTGCTATTTATCTTTCTCCCCGGTCTTTAGGACCTCTAGGGTCTCTGAATCCTCCACAGATGTTTGCTGAAGTTAGTTGATTGTAAGACATAATATTTTGGGATTTGTGTTTAGTCAGCCCTTGCAGTAGCAGGGTACTGACAAAATTTAACTTCTATATATTTGTGAAACAATTTATCCTTTTGAAAGCACTTTCGTATACACAGTCGGTATCTTTTTAACCACAATTTTGAGAGGGAGCTAAACAGTGGTTATCCTGATTTATAAAAGCCGACCAAGACTACATGGGACACTTCCCTAAAGACACAAAGATTGGTAATAAAGATGGGCCTCAAACTGTGTTACACTACATCCAGTGTGCTTTTCTCCAAACCTCATCTGATGAGCTATCACATTTCAGCAACCAAAGAAAAGAAAAGGGCTGGTGATTTCCACCCTTCCTGGCTCTTCAAGATCTCACTGGTAATAGCAGGATCTTGGTCTCGATTGTGACCAAGATGGAGAACAACTGTCTTGACAATCCCAGAATCAGCTGGGATGAGCTGCCCCAGATGAGCACAGACTTTGATTTCACTTTGTCCTGATGAGAACTGGGGATTGGGAATATTGGTCTGGAAGTAATAAGCCAGATCAGAGGTGACTGAAGGCAGAGATACCAGTCAAATGTCCACAAGTTGGTTCTAGAAGAAGAGACTCTTTAGGTAATCTAAAGAGGAAAAAAAAATACCTATCACTAAGTGATCTATGATAGGTGATAGATAGGTGGACATATATCAGACAGCTACATGCATATAAATTACAATTTCTCAATTCTGAAAAATGTATCTTTGCACACTTCATGTTTCTGATATGGGGATGCATTTTCTATTCAACATGCACATTTAACACAATTGGAATTTTATTCCTGACACTAGAGAAGGAGGGAAATATACATACAATTTCTACATACAGCAATCTACATTTCTACAATCTACATGTGAAGAGAATCTACAATGTCATACATACAACTTCTTTGTTTTAATTTGGAACTTTAAGTCAGAGAGTGCTTGACCAAAAAACTAAATTTGATTATCATTTAAAAAATATTGGCGGGGGGGCGCCCGGCTGGCTTGGTCAGAGGAGCATGCGACTCTTGATCTTACGGTTGTGAGCTCAAGTCCCATTTTGGGTGTAGAGATTACTTAAAAAGAAAATCTTTTTTAAAAATTTGATTATCATTTATAGTCTACTCATATTTTTGCCTCACTATATATCATCTCTCTGGGAGCATCTCTGTAATTTCCCAGAACACCTAATATTTCTTCATAATAGTTGAATACAAGTTTGCTACTGAGTATTGTTAAAAGTTATACACATACAGTTAGCAAAAAAAATTGCCCCATCCAGGTGACTGATGGCTAACAAAATGAAGGAAATGGAGAAAAGTAAAACTATTGAGTATATGTGAGCACTAGGTGCATCTGTCAAACTAAAATATCACCTAAATATCTAAATAGCAAAGAGAATGTTGCCAAAAACCAAATATCTGTTTATGACATTTTAGAAGAAATTCTCTATCATACAAAAAAGAATGTTAATATTTACCTATGTTTTGATTAGAATGATTTTTTAAAAGGAAACAACTTGAGGCAATAGTTAAATAAATTATGATACAACCATAAACTAGAATGCAGGGCTGCCAATAAAAATGAGGTTTCCAGGGAGCCTGGGTGGCTCAGCCCGTTAAGCATCTGACTCTTGATTTCAGCTCAGGTCATGATCTCACGGTTGTAAGATCAAACCCCGAGTCAGCATGGAGCCTGCTTGGGATTCTCTCTCTCCTTCTCCCCCTGCCTCAGTTGTGTGCTTGCTCTCTCTCTCTCTCTCTCTCTCAAAAAAAAAAAAAAAAAATGAGGTTGCCAATGGACATTTAATGACATGGACAAATGTCCCATTATAATATCGAGTGGAAAAGAATGAGATACAAAATTGAATCAATTATTTTATTTTCATTTTCCAAATATTGATGGAGTTCAGAACATGCTACACCCAAATACGGTAACTTGGTATATTGAATACTTAACTGGAAGGAGTTTGAGAAAACAGCAGGTGTAGGAAGGATTCTCTGACCTCCTTGGTCTCCCCTAACACAAGTCATGAGACTCTAGTGGGAAAGGTGCCCTCCCTTTACCTGGAGGTAAAGAAGAATCTGAATGAACAGGCCTTGCTAAGTCTCCCCCTCTTTACTACCTTTAGCTCATACCCTTTTATTCTATCATGTCTTTCCATGACTATACATTCTTCATCAAATCTCATATAAAAACACTCAGAACCAAGGGTTTCTTCAGGGCTTCATCTCCTTGTGAAGGTTCCTGTGCCACATAAAACTTAAATGTGTATGTATTTTTTCTCTTCTTAATCTTTTGTTAGTCCAATATGCAGGACCCCAGCAAGCAAACCTAGAGGGTAGTAGGAAAAATAATTTTGCCTCCCCTACAATATACATGAGACTGGAAAGAAATATACCTAAATCTTCGTGGTGGCTATTTCTCAAATATGAGATCATGGACATTTTTTTAAAAAAACTAATTTCAATACTTTCAATATTTTTATTAGTAACAGGGATTTTAAAATTTTTGCTTTGCTGAGTAAGTTCCCCACAATGTGATTTAGCTCATTTGAGTCTTCTGCATGCATATTGCTGGTGAGGTATAGTTTCTCCCCCAAAACAAAACTGTATATGGAAACAATAAAATTAACAAGAATATATTATGTCAACACTCACTGAGTTATTTTTGTTACTGATGTTATTTTCACTTTCCTTGTAATAAAAAAAATTAAAATCCATTTTAATTTTTTAGGAGCAACTCACAGAAAATCTCAGATTATAAATTTGACTTGACATTAAAAAAAATTTTTTTAATGTTTATTTATTTTTGAGAGACGAGACAGAGAGAGTGCGAGTGGAGAAGGGGCAGAGAGGGAGACACAGAATCTAAAGCAGGCTCCAGGCTCTGAGCTGTCAGCACAGAGCCCAACACAGGGCTTGAACCCACAAACCGTGAGATCGTGACCTAAGCTGAAGTTGGACGCTTAACCTACTGAGCCACCCGGGTGCCCCTTGGCTTGACATTTTTATTCCAGGAATGGGACTGGCCACTGAGGCCTGTATAAAGTGGATGAGTCCCAAATGAAAGCCACTTAGGGATTAAACAGAATGAGAGGGATTCTTCCAAAGACGAAATTTCTGGGATTCATAGCATTCTCTGTTTTCTCAGTTCTCTTCTGATACTCCTTATCTAACTGTATACCCAATACGTGCACATTTAATATGCAAAGAAGTGTGCATAATAAGTACATTTAATGTACAATTATTTCTATTACAATGCAAGGACTGTATGACATGTCTATAGGTATCTCTCACTTAGCTTTTCTTCCTTCACTTCCTTCTTAATCTGGGCGCTCTCCAATGCCCCCCCCACCCCCACCCAGTTCACTACCTATTTCTTTAGGCTGGTACTTCTCGAAGTGTGGTCAGCAGACCAGCAGCGTCACTAGAAATTTGTTAGAGCTGCAAATTCTTGGGCCTTGCCCAGACTGAATCAGAAACTCTAGGGATGAGCTTACCTGGCTCAGTTGGTAGAGCCCTGGACTCTTGATCTTGGCATCATGAGTTCAAGCCCCACATTAGGTATAAAGATAACTTAAAAATAATATCAATCAATCTATACTTGCTGGCTCTGGCCTTTCTTATGAGCTCCAGACTTAAGTTCTCATCTGCCTGCTACATCTCTCTATCTGAATATCCTCAGTGTATCTCAAATCCAACAAAGCAATAAGCTCCTATCTTCCTACCCCTCTCCCTACCACGTATACCCTATAACCTGTCCCTTTTCCTACTGTCCCATCTCAGTTAATACCTAACATTCACCCAGTGTCTTAGCCCAGAAATCTTAAAAATCATTTATAGCAGCACATTCAACAATAGCCAAATTATGGAAAGAGCCCAAATGTCAATCAATTGATGAATGGATTAAGAAGATGTGAGATACACACACACACACACACACACACACACACACACACACACACACACAATGGAGTACTGCCTGACAGTGAAAAAGAATGAAATCTTGTCATTTGCAACAACATGGACGGAACTGGAGAGTATTATGCTAAAGGAAGTAAGTCAGTCAGAGAAAGATATATGATTTCACTCATATGTGGAATTTGTGAAAACAGGTGAACATGGGGGAAGGGAAGGAAAAATAATATAAAAACATAGTGGGAGGTAAATCATAAGAGACTCAAATACAGAGAACAAACTGAGGATTGATGGGGGTGGGGAAATGGGTTAAATGGGTGATGGGCATTAAGGAGGGCACTTGTTGGGATGAGCACTAGGTGTTATATGTAAGTGATGAATCACTGGGTTCTACTCCTGAAGCCAAGACTATACTGTAACTAACTTGAGAATTAAAAAAAAACAACAACAACAAAAACAAAAACATGTATTTTAGTTTACTTCTCTTATCTGCCCCATCTGGTCACCACGTTCTGACTCTACCTTAGCAACATCTCTTATGACCTATTCTGCATTCTGACCTTCACTGTTTATGCTGCAGAGAATCAGTACCCAGTCTATTCACTGCTGGTGAATCCTCACACAAATCTGTCCCCCACACTCCTTCTGGAAAAAACCCACGAGAAGGGAAGAAACTGATGGGAAGACCTTGTTGTATACCAATAAAAATCCTGAGAGTTTCAAAAAAGTATTTTCCTGGGGCTCATGTCTCTTTGTGACGCTGTTTTCCACAAATAGTATTGAGTTCTGTTAAATCTCTTTTCAAAAAACTTCTAAAACCTCCCACTGTCTGGGGCACCTGGCTGGCTAGGTCAGTAGAGCATGTGATTCTTGACCTCGGGGTTGTGAGTTCAAGCTCCACATTGGGTGTAGAGATTTCTTTTTTTAAAAAGATTTTATTGTGGTGCCTGGCTGGCTTGGTCAAAAAAGCATGAAACTCTTGGAGGTATGAGTTTAAGCCCCACTTTGGGTGTAGAGATTACATACATACCTGCATACAAGTCTGCTTTTAAAAGGTCAAATTTCAAAACCCACGTATTCATTCAACAAACATTTCACCTACTATGTGCTGGTGTATCACATCTCGTCAGTTAACCCAAGAGTAAATTAACAAAGATCAGGTGTTCTTCAACATATTATTATTTTAGGGAAGATAATTCTTAATTGCTCAAGATTATTCCAAGTAGAGAAGAACATTTGCAACCCTGGCCACTGGTGAATATTGACCAGTAAGACCCCAGTCACTGTAACAATTGAAAGTATCACACATTCCAGAAGTGCCCCTAGGGGGCAGTACTACTCCTGACTGGGAACCACTGAATTCAGGTAAAGATCCAGACCATGACATCCTAGAACTGAGGATTTTAGAGCGGTCAGGCATATCCTGTATAAAAGACATGTCAGAAGTCCCAATAAGGAAAACAAATGGAAAAGGAAAATCTGTTCCAGCAGGCAGAACAGAGTGGTATTCAGTATCAGAAGATAAAAGGCAAATAAAGGTTTCAGTGAGTAGAAAAAAATGTTTCAAAAAAGCAAATGATTAAGGACCAACATAGAAAAAATGCCTGAGGTGACCAGAGGAGCCAGATAAAACAAGCTAATGATAAAATAGAGTTTCCATCTGACAAATTCAAAGGGCCGACATTCTGCAGACAGTTGGTCTTCCCTCTCAACAAGGCAAGGTCATAAAAAAGGGTGGGGCTTGGGGCAGGGAGGACTGTTCTAGATTAAAAGAGACCTAAGAAACAAAACAACTTAATACAATAAATATGTGGACCTTGCTTGGCTCTTGATTTTAACAAATTAGCTGTCAAAGATAGCTTGGGGACAACTGGAAAAACCTGAACATAGTTTGGATCTTAGATAATATGAAGAACTGTTCATTTTGTTTGATACAGTTATGTAGGAAAATCTTCATATTTTTAGAAATGTATAGGTAAATATTCAGAGGTGAACAACCATCATGTCTTCTTTAAGTACTCTAGAATATTTCACCTAAAAAAAGATGAAGTACATGTGGCAAAATCTTAAAAATTGTTAAAGCTAGAATACTGGGTTAAAGATTCAATTTAGCATCTTAATGAATATTCTCCTTAATTACTCCTTAATTATTTTGTTAAAATATTGCTGGATATATGAATTTTCCCTAGCCTATTCTCTCTTCTTTATGTTAAAAGACTTTTCATAATAAAATGTTAAGAAAACTAGAACTTTATCAGAGAATATTAAAATATATATGCATCCTTTCCTTTTTACAGATGTACAAACTATGTAGGACAAGAAATAAAAGAAAACCATAAGTGATCTTTATTCATGATGACCACGTTTGCCAGGCCCACCAGTCAGGACAACTGATTTAGAGAGGATTGATAGTGGGGTCAGGAAGACCAGTCAGAAGATACATGGGCAAAATCGATGAGAAATATAAAGAACACACAGAAATGGAGCACCTGGGTGGCTCAGTCGGTTAAGCATCTGACTTTGGCTCAGGTCATGATCTCATGGTTCATGGGTTTGAGCCCCACATCCAACTCTGTGCTGACAGCTCGGAGCCTGGAGCCTGCTTTGGATTCTGTGTCTCCCTCTCTCTCTGCCCTCCCCCACTCATGCTTTGTCTTTCTCTGTCTCTCTCAAAAATAAATAAATGTTTTTTTAATTAAAAAAAAAAAAGGAAACACAGAATTAACTGGAAAATAAGGAACAAGATTAGAGAGAGACACCGGAAAAGAGATCGATGGGACCAGGAACTTACTGAATATGCAGAGTACATGACGTCAAAGATTCTGCCAATTTTTAGTGGCTGTATATTGGGAGGACGGTGCGAGAAAAAAATAATTATGAGACCAAGAAGGAGCAAATGTGGGAGTCACGTTGAAATTTAAGTGTGAGTGAGATATTAAAGAGAGATATAGGACAACCACGTGGCACCTCTCACCAAGTAGGGCAATGGAAATGATGTATGCGGATCGCTGAAGAAATGTACATTGAAACATAGACTTAGGAATATCCCACATGAACATAATAATTATTGGCGGTAAATGAGATCAGTAAGTGTAAGAATGTTGAGCGTCAAATATTGGAATGGAAGAAGCTCTCAGAGCTCCTCAGGGCCTTTAAGGAGAGATTCCAAGGGCACAGACAGACACAGAATGTCCTCACAGATCTGCTACCCACCCATGTCCCTAGTCCACCTGCAACCTGCTGTGGCCATACAGCCATAAGGAACTTTCATCTCAACAAGGCCAAAACTAGACTTATCAGCTTTCCCCACAACAAGACCTGATCTCACATTCTCAGTTTTAGCATTTGGTTTTCTTCAACTGAACGTGCCTGAGGCATGAGAGGCTCCCTTGAGGGAGGCTTCCCTTCCCTCTCTGGCTGACATCCAATTAACACCAGGTTCTGAGAAGTCAGTCTATGGAATCCACCTGGTCTCACTATCATGAAGGCAGCTAGCAAATCCAGGCATCTAATATCTCTTACATGTCTACTGTCTCAACATCCTTTTTACTGGGATCCTAGGTCCAGTCTTACCCCCGCAGCCATAGACAGAGAACCTCCCATAACTACAAATTTGACCCTTTTGCTTTCCAATGGCAAACTTATCAGTGGCTTCAAACTGCCTGTGAGATAAAATCCTAAACAACTAATATAACCATTAGGATTTGGACTCAGCTTCAAGTCTAATGTCTATTATTTTAGTTCTCAACTTCCTTGGTAGTGATACTCATTACACCTTACACTAACTGCTTGATGAACTGTCTATCTCATACACTGTGCTATTTAGTAAACTTGTTGAGAATGGAGACTGACTTTGTCATTCCTAGCATAGCATCCAAGCGTAGGCACTCAAAAACTATCACACGGATGGACCGATGGCTATGAAACCTTCCAAACTTAACAACCTCTCTTTATGTTTTAAATGCACATTTGACAGGGCACCTGAGTGGCTCAGTCGGTTAAGCATTGGACTTTGGCTCACGTCATGATCTCACAGTTCTTGAGTTTGAGCCCCACATCAGCTCTGTGCTGACACTACAAAGCCTGCTTGGGATTCTCTCGCCTCTCTCTCTGCCTTCCCCCCTCCCCCCGCTCTCTCTGTCTCTGTCTCTCTCTCAAAAATAAATAAACATTAAAAAATAATAAATAAGCATAAGCACTAAGAAACCTTATTTTAAAAAATGTACATTTGACGTGCCATAACCTCTGTCTAAAAGGTGCTTACATACAGTCCTAATTAAATCTTCTTCAAACTCTTCGACCTTCTTAAACATTTTTTGTGTGTGATTTTCAACTCTGGCATCACTTCCTCAGCTGTCACTGCTCAGTCTGTACTTTCATAGGACTCTAGGTCACAGCCCACATCAGTCTATATCAGTCTATGTGGCCCACATCAGTCTATATGGCATTGCAATCATACTGCAATGTCATCAGCTGTTTGTCTTTCCCACACCAGACCCTGAGCTCCTCATTACATGTACTTGTTTTTAAATGTTTTACTAAAGGGGTGCCTGGGTGGCTCATTCGGCTGATCGTCCGACTTCGGCTCAGGTCATGATCTCACGGTTCATGAGTTCGAGCCCCTTGTCTGCTTCAGATTCCATGTCTCACTCTCTCTCTCTCTGCCCCTCCCCTGCTCATGCTCTGTCTCTCTCTGTCTCAAAAATAAATAAAACCTTAGAAAATAAATAAATGCTTTACTGAAGATTGACATAAAAAGCACAAATAATAATGCAGGGCTTCATGAATTTTCACAGAGTAAACATATTCTTCTAATAAGCACTCAGGTTAAGAAACAATTTTTCAACCTCCAATGACAAGTAGTGCCTCTTGCCTGCTCTGTCTCTTAATCTTGCTCTCTCTCTCTCTCTCTGTCTCTCTCTCTCTCTCTCTCACACACACACACACACACACACACACAACACACACACTAAATGAAAGCCTGAATAAATGACTCAAAGAAGGAACCGTCAAAGGAATGTAATACAATTAAGAGATTGATGTGTCACCAAAAACAAAAGAAAGAGTTTCAAGGAGGAAAGACTTAACAATGCTAAGAATAAAGGAAGGTTAAAAAAATGAAAACATGTGAAACAGCTGGTGATTACTGATCTTAAAAAAAAGGAAAGAAGTAATGTCAATAGAGAAAGGCAGAATGCAGGGAGGTGAAGAGTAAGCCATTGATAAGGGAATAGAGATAGTGGATGCGATTTGGGTGATGAAAGAACATGTTGGCAGGATCAAGAAAGGATTTTAAGCAAAACAAAAAGCCTGCATAGTACTATGGTTGACAGCAAGAACTCTGGAGTTATGCTTCTTGGGCTCAATTCTTCACCCTGCCAAATACTAGGAAGTGACTTTGAACACATTACTTCACATCTCTATTCCATCTGGTCCCTTATTTGTATCACGAGGTTCATAATAATACCTCCCTCATAAAATTATGAGGATTAAATAAGAGTCTGCTAATAAAAAAAAAAACCCGAAAGTGTGAACACTCAATATTTCCTAAGTGTTGAGTGCAAAAGACAGGTAATTTCGGGGGGGGAGGGGGGGAGGGGGTTAGGGGGAAGACAGCAACGTATGCTGAGAGGCTCTGCCTCACAAATGTTGGCAGTTATCCTTGCCTTAAGTTAATGAGAAATTATTGTAATAATTCAACACAAGCAAGGTTCTTCAGGCATTCTTAATAGTCAAGTTTCCGTGGAACTCCTGAAATTAGCTTCAGCAGTTGTGTATGGGCTCTCCATTAATGAGACTATGAGCTACTCACTGAATTAACAAGAGTTGAGAGTGGAGTCAAGACCAGACAGAAGATACTGGGAAGTACCTCAGTGGAAGAAAAGTTTGGGACTCCCAAGGGAATGATTGCTTTGAGGGAGAATTTCCTGTTTGCCAGATGGTAGAGCTAGTCAAAGTATAGAAAGAACTCTTAGAACAGTGAACCTTCCCCATTCCAGAAGCTTCTCTGGGTCTGAGTTACTGCAGTGTTAACTCTCATAGGCAGACTCAAGTAGGAAAAAGCAGAGGTTTTGCATTGGGCCTGGATCTTAATGGTCATTCCTAAATAAAGTGATAATTGACATAAAATGAGTTTTGAAAAGTATCAAGGGCAATTTATAAAGGAATGAGATCACCCCAGACTCCCCCAACAACAGCTCAAATGAAGACCTAACAGTTATGTAGTGAAAAGAGAAAAGTGCAAAATAAACACTGTTCACAGATTTAGAAAGAAATGTGTAGTGCCTTTCCTGCAGGAGACTAATTCTTTATACTTTCATTTACCTTTCAGGCCTAGTCTCCTTTATGCATTACAATTCTGAACTCAACAGCTTGGCAAAATCTTTTAAATCTTTTAGCAGTTGCTAAAAGCCTGGCTGAAATGTCACTTCTGAAAGGCCCTGCATGGCTCTGTCTCCTCACAGCCTAGGAACAATAATAACCTAATTTTTAAAGATTTTTTTTTACCATTTATTTATTTTTGAGAGAGAGAGTGAGCAGGGATGGGATACAGAGACGGAGACAGAGAATCCAAAGAGGGCTCTTTGCTGACAGCAGACAGCCAGATGCAGGGCTCAAACTCACAAACCATGAGATAATGACCTGAGCCAAAGTCAGACGCTTAACTAACTGAGCCACCTAAAGGTCTTTTAAAGTTAGGAAACACTCTATCTCTACATGTCACTTAAGGCACAAAAGTAATGAATGGTAAACTCTAACTATCCCTACTTTACAGATGAGAAAACAAAGCCAAGAAGGTAACGGCAATGGCCAGTCAGACCTGGGGCAACTGCCCAAACTCAGTATTGGGATTCTGGATCTTGAGCCCACCACAAACATGATGGCAAGCAAGGGCATATAAAATATTGTGGGAAGGGCGCCTGGGTGGCTCGGCTGGGCATCCGATGTTGGCTCAGGTCATGATCTCACAGTTCATGGATTCAAGCCCTACATTGGGCTCTGTGCTGACAGCTCAGAGCCTGGAGCCTGCTTCAGATTCTGTCTCCCTCTCTCTCTGCCCGTCCCTCACTTGCATTCTGTCTCTCTCTCAAAAATAAACATTTTAAATATAATATAATATAATATAATATAATATAATATAATATAATATAATATAACATAATATAATATAATGTAATGTAATATTGTGGGAACCTCCCTCCCACTAGTGACTGCTGATCAAAGACTGATCTTGAACTAGAACCACTTTACTTTAAAAGTAAAGTTTCAACTGGATGATTCAACTCAAGTTGGGAAACTGACCAGTTTATCTGGTACTTTGTAATTCTATAATCTGATTTCTGGGACAAGAGAAAATTCCACCACATTTACTTATCTTTTGAATGCAGCAGATTACCCCTCCTAGGGACCATATTCCCTAATTATCACAAATCTATAGATGTAAGAAACTATGTAAATTATCACTACACTTTGTATGTCCTCCATATCCTCTTGATTTGATACACTTATCTTCCTAGATAAAATTTCCATGGGATTCAGCTCCAAGCTATGTTCCTTAATACCTTTTGAGAATTGCAGCAGATTCTTTTTCTTGCCTTAAATGCATTGAATATTCATCATGTGTTCCAACAATATTTCCAGGAGTTATCACTTTATACTAATCCAAATTAGTACTTCCTTCCCATTAGTTGCAAGTTTAATTTTCTCCTAATGAAATGTTGAATATGCATAGAATTAACTCTATCAAGTAGTATTGAGCGTTTTCAAAACACTTAATTAAGGATTTAACAGTTCATTCCTGCCACTGGAGGGCACCAAAAGCCAAGAAGCACAAACATTAAAAAAATAAGCAGTTTTCAAGTTGCTACACAATTCAATTCTGAAGTATTAAAAACAAACCAAAAAAGTACAAGTTAGAGTGTCAAGATATTTAGGAAAACTAACTTGTGCTTAATTTTATTCTTTCCCACTAAATATTTTTTTAAACTGATTTTTAAACATTGCCAATAAATATCTGAAACTCTTACAAAAGTAAAGTTTCAACAGAACAATATTGTCAAACCTTGCTGCAATTTCAAATCAGATGTTACTCTGCCTAACCAAGCAGATTACCTCGCTTTATTAAGAGTGCAAATTTGAGCTTAGCAATTTTCCCTTAACTAGCAAGTATCTTTGCATCCTTTCATTTTCCAATGATCTAATCAAAAGTTAAGGAAACACTTTTTTACTTAAATAATACAGTAAATTTTAAAGAAGCACACTTTTCTTAGAAGTCTGTGTTTTCAATCTTCCGATGCACTAATCAACTGGGGCAACCTGGATAAAATCCCACCTAAAATGGTGGAACTCTCCCTCCTTTGGTAAAACAATTTCTTTTACCTGAAATGTCCTTTTCCCTAGCTCAGTAATTCCAGGCTTAGTTGAAATGTCGGTCCAGGTTTCTCTAGCACCACATCACCTGTAGAAAAAGCAAAGATTCCTTCCTCTGTGCATTTCTGTACTCCTACAATACTTGGTGTACTCAGTGCAATTACATGAAGGAAATATTTCTTAACGATCTACTATGTTGCATGCACCAGTGGCTTGGTTCCTCCCTCGAGAAGTCTATATCACAGGGTTCAGTACATGCTTCCCCCAAATATGGCAAATTAAATGTTAAATATTGTAAATATTGATTGAATGTGGCAAACTGGCATTTTGAATATCTTCTGCTTAAGGAATTTGAGAAATGACACCTGCCTGAAGTGCTTTCTGACCTTCTCCAGAGAAAGGTCACAAGTCCCAGAGGAAAGGAACATTCCCAGAGAGAAATCCGAATGAACAACCCTACTTACTAAGTTTCCCCAGTTTCCTACACTTTCCTCCTGTCTTCTGTCCCATCATATCTTTCCACCATTTCCTACTCTTCATCGAACCTAGCATAATAGCACTCAGGCTTAACCATCTCACTGGGACTTCCCTTCTCATGGAGGCTCTCATGTCACATTAAACTTACACTCAATACACTTGTATGCTTTTTTCTTGTTAATCTATGTCTTGTTACAGATGTCTCAGTTAAGAACTTAACAGGGTAGAAGAAAGATATCTTTGCTCCCTTACAATAAGTAATAGAGTAAAATGAGGAAAAAAATACAGTTACATGCAAAAATAGAAGTATAATAATGAAAGACAGGGAGATCAGTAAATGTTAAGAATACATTATTAAAAGAAATACTTCCAAACACTGTCTTTATATTCACCTTGGAAAGGAACCTTCTTTTTATTAACTGAGTACCAGCTCAGAACACCATACATGGTGTGGAAAGAAATAAGGGATATCATTCCTCACAGATGTTTTAAGCCTACTAGATAAATAAAAAATACATATCCAACACTTCAGGACACTATAAAAGCAATATATATTCAACTGTAATGAATTTACTATAAAAAAAAAAACACATGTGTTTAGGGGAAAAAAAGAATTGTTTAAAAAGAACACATACTAAACCAATCTAAGACACTTTTGATTTAATACATCAGAAAATAAGAAGTCCCATTAAGTCTAGAGGAGAGAGGTCAACGTTACAAAAATGAAATTTGAAATCAAAAATGAAATTTGAAATCTATTTTCCTCCAAGCTTCACACTAAAGAACTAGAATTGGGGTTAGGGTGGGGGTGGGGGAACTAAGCAGTCAGGCTTTAATTTGTGGCCTGGAAGGCAAGTGGTCAGGGGACGTAAGGGTACCTCTAATCTTGCCAAAGTTATATAACCGTCATCATATCTTAATATCTTTATTTAAAAGATGAGGAGTTCGGGGCGCCTGGGTGGCGCAGTCGGTTAAGCGTCCGACTTCAGCCAGGTCACGATCTCGTGGTCCCCTAGTTTGAGCCCCGCGTCAGGCTCTGGGCTGATGGCTCAGAGCCTGGAGCCTGTTTCCGATTCTGTGTCTCCCTCTCTCTCTGCCCCTCCCCCGTTCATGCTCTGTCTCTCTCTTTCCCAAAAATAAATAAACGTTGAAAAAAAAAATAAATAAAACTTTAAAAGATGAGGAGTTCATATTAAATGATCTCTAAGGATACTTCCAGCCCCACCATGCTGTAATTTTTATGGTATCAGCTACTGGAATGGAGGGGTGGAATTTGAAAGACATTACAGTCAGGAAATCAATAGGAAGTTGACAACAAATTGCATGGGACGAAAATAAAGGGAAGAGAGGAACAACATATAGTACATCAGGTGGTAAGAGCACTTTGAAAAGCATCAAGTCCCCTACAAGGTATGGAGTTAAAATGATCATTAGTAATCCAATACGGTTCCAGACCTGGATGACAGGAAAATGTGGAAATGAAACTACAGGACCTAATCAAAACCAGGGAAGCTGAGGATAAAGGAGAAAGTGGGCTTTCCTTTCACATGCTAACTGACTCACCTCCCCATTCTCTACAGTATTGAGATGGAATTTACCACCAAGGGACAGGCTGGAGGGAATCCTCTTATTTTTAGGCAACATCCACCTTTATTCTTATTGTCTGATAACACTTCCTAGAAAGGGAAAGAAAATAGCTATTCAAAATTCAGTAATTAGAAAGATTGGCTATCTTCTAAAGACTGTTCTGACAGCAGATCTCACCCAAGCTATTGTTGTCTGAAAATTATAAATAGAAAAACTAATTAGGAAGAAATAACATTTAAAACTGATCAGAGAACAAAATATATGTAGGCTTGTATTTCAAATCCCAGGTAGGCTATAAATAGAAAACAAAATCCTATTTTCCAACTCACTAGTAAAACTTGAATGTAACTCAGAATCATACACCTAAAACAATGCGTTTTTTTAAGATTTTATTTGTAAGTAATCTCTACACCCAAAGTGGAACTCCAACCTATAACCCAAAGATCAAGAGTCATGTGCTTTACGAGTAAGCCAGCCTGGTGCCCCAATTACACATCTTTAAAATGATTATACAGGGTATGTAATCAAGACATACTACCCCAAAAATATGGCACCTGTGCATTTGGAACATTCTAAACTGAAGGCATCTAAAAACAGGAGGTGCAGGAAGAACTTCCTAACCTTCCCTGAAGCAAGTGATAAGTTCCTCACGTGAGAAGCCCTCCCTATCTCTACAGAGAAAGGGACACAGAAGGAGATCTAATACATAGGGCTTGCTACATTTCCCCAGTTTACTACAACTACTTCACACTCTTTGTCCTATCATATCTTTCCACAATGTCATTCTTCAGCAAACCTAGCATCAAAGCACTCCAGTTTACTGACTCGTTCAGATCTTTTCTCATAAGAGATCCCATGTCATGTAAAACTTGTATTAAACAAATTTGCGTGTTTTCTCCTGTTAATCTTTGTCAGTCTACATTTCAGACCCAGCCAGGAAACCTTGGGAGATCAAGGAAAACGTCTACAATTAACAGCTCAAAATTAAGAAACCTTTTACCTTTCTTTTTTTCCTTCACATACACACTTCTCAGTCCTCAGCCTTACCTCCTGTGGTATGAGAAAATGACTAAAGACACAAAAATAAGATTTAGCCTAAAATCTGGAGAGCAAAATGTAGAAAAGTATAAAATATTCATGAGTGAGAAGCTCCCTGGCTTCAATTTATGAAGATTCATAACCTGTAAACTGTGAATTACTTATTAAATAAGTGATTAATTGCCCATAAGTAATCTACCATAAACTAACTCTCTATACCTCCAATTCCTCATCTATAAAACCAGAGATGATAGTAACTCACACCTCACAGAACTGATTAAAAAATTTAATACACGTAAAAATGCCTGGACCTTTGCCTGGCACATGGTACTCCATCAATGTAGACTCTCATTAATTCTGTTAGACAGTTACTGATAAAATATGTCACTGCTGGCATTAAGAGATCTAAGGAAAGTGCCAACCCAAATTGTCAGCAATGAAATTGTAACATGGCAATTATAGGGTGACGTAATCACAAATGCAAAAAGGTGAAATGATGAGAAATCAGGGGTTGGCTTTAAAATACTATAACAACAGGGGCAGCTGTGTGGCTCAGTCAGCTGAGTGTCCCACTTCGGCTCCGGTCATGATCTCATGGTTCATGAGTTTGAGCCCCATATCAGGCTCACGGCCATCAGTGCAGACCCTACTTCAGATCCTCTGTCCCCTTCTCTCTCTGCCCATCCCCCACTCATTCTCTCTCTCTCTCTCTCTCTCTCTCTCTCTCTCTCTCTCTCTCTTAAAAATAAATAAAAAACATGTTTTAAAAATGTTTTAAGAAGTAACAAAAAATAAAATACTATAGCAACAAAAATGAAGGATGGACGGAAAGATAAAAATAGGGATGGATGAAGCAAATGTCAAATGTTGGTGACTGCTGAACCAAAGTGATGGTTATATAAAGGAATAATAAATTATTCATGTCACTTCTATAAAGGCTTGAAAACTTCCCTAGTAAGAAAAGGGATTTTAAAAATTAAAAAAGCAGTAAGAAGTACACAGCTCTTAAAACAACAACGTAATTAAGAAATAACAACATCATTACTATTACTTATTATTGAGTCTCTTGCTAGCTTCAAAAGTTTTAACTCAAAAGAGGAGTTTTATTTCTGCTGGTTTGTTCTTCATTTCTACTGTCATTAATAATCTTTGCTTTAAATCAAGTTCCTACATATATCAAAACTGAACTTCTTCAATGTCAGGGGAAGTCTAGTCCCTTCTAGGCTTTCCTCTCGTGTGGAGTCTGTCCACACACTGAAATTTAGGACTTTTAGAAGAATGACATAGTGACACGATGATCCCTCACCTGAGACTCAGGCCACTTCTCTCATGCACCATTTGGTAGCCTTACCTTTCACAACACAATTTACTTCTAAAATGAGGGATTTGAGTTCCATCTTTAAGATTCTTCTAATCTAAAATATTTTGATCTAACTGCAACAGTGGTTTCCTCAACCACTGATACACTACTTGTCACCTGCATCTGATAGATTGATAGAACTTGCTTTCTGTAACTTTACCCTAAAAGGATAAGAAAAAAAAAGGGGGGGTGTGTGCTACATTAGCCTGTCTTCCTAGAGAATGAGGTGCATGTGTGTGTGTGTGTGTGTGTGTGTGTGTGTGTGTGCGCGCATGCGTGTGTGTGTGTGTGTGTGTGTGTGTGTGTGTGTGTGTGTGTGTGTATGACCTGCTTTTCTTGTTAAAAGTCAGATGCATAGAGGGGAAAATAGAAAAGTATACATCAGAATGTTAGCAATAAGGCAGTCTCTCTTTTGCTGTCCTATCTTCCACTCCCTAACAGTGTACTCAATAAACTTCTAACTCCTTTAAAAGCAAAAACAAAAACAAAACAAAAAAACCAAAATGTTAGCAATGATCATTTGGGGGTTATAAAATCAGGGTATTTTTTATTTTCTTCTTTTTGCTTAATTTTTTTTACTTTTATTTTTCTACAATTACAAGACATCACTTAATTTTTTTAAATTACTACATACAAATGTTTTAACAGATAAAATATACAAAATATCCTCTCCCTCCCCCAACATAAGCTCTTCTTCCCAGAGGCAACAAATAATATCAGTTTCTCAAAAATCCTACAAGAAATGGTCGTTCTATTTAAAGAAAATACTTGGACACTGCTTTTGTAATACGGAGAAAGAGTGTTTTAAAGAAAGAAAGAAAGAAATCCACCTACACTTGCTTTCTCTTCTAGGCCCCTTTTGCATTGTCCTGTCACTAGATTCTATTTTAGTTCGGTGAAGGCTCAGTAGCCAGAAGCCAATCCTGCATTCCTGACTCATTCAAGGGCTGTTTGACATCCCAGCAAGGAAAGCCCTTTGTTAGAAGGACTGAGGGGTCTTTCTATCTTAAATATATTTTCCACTCATTAAAGAGTAGAGGACATTTTCTTCTTTTTGTTTAAAACTATCCAGAAACACAGTGACTCATTTTAATAATCGTTTCTAGTAAAAAAGATGTAAAAAATAGCTAGACAATGTATAATACTTATAAACATAATGGTTAGAAAATAATAATACAACAATTAACCTACGTAAGAGATGGTAAGATACATAAGATTGGTAAAGTTAGCCAAAGTTGTAAATCAAATGAAGGGGGATAAAAGAATGCTAATTAACTGCCTCTGAGTAATTCTCATTTTACCCATTATGCTACCAGTTATTTTGAATTGTAACATATTAATTTTGTTGCCTTAATATGGCATTCCTCCCCCCTGCATCACACTGCCACTCTTTGTTCAAGTCCTTTCCTCCCCGCCAATCTGTCAGCAGCTAAGGGCTAGAAGGGTCCCTATACATCTTATACCTTCTCACAAACAGCAAGAACTTAATGCCATTAATTGAACTATAGTATATAAATGTTGATAAAGATAAAGCACAGAGAACCTTTGGACTCTCAGTTTATTTTCTATAAACTATGGACAAGCTTATCTTCTTACCCTCAACAGTCTGATTTTATAAAGGCTAGTACTATATTGGTATTTTCCCAACAGAATTTACTACAAGGGCAATAGTAAACCTTAGCTTAAAATTAAAATAGACATTTGTTTCTAAAAATTTTTAAAGGCACCGAAATTTGAACCCAGATCATCTGATTCCTAAATGCAATAGCCTAAAAATGATGTTCAAGTGCCTCCCACATCCTACCAAGACATGTTGAACGAGGAGTTGAGCTGAGGGACTAGAAATAAGAAGAAAGGAGTGGCCCCAGTGGATGTCCCTGGGTAAATTCAATCAAACTTTTTTTTATAAGATTTTATTTTATTGTTTAAAGATCTTATTTTTATGTAATCTCTATAACCAACATTCTGGTTGAACTCACAGCCCCTGAAATCAAGAGTCCCATGCTCTGCCAACTGAGCCATCCAGGCACCCCTCAATCCACCTTTATTCAGGTGGGAGATTCTAGGTTATATAACCACCCACCAGATACAGCAATATCCTGTCTAATGGCATCCAAACCCAGAAAAGTTAAATCTCAGGATATTCAGATTTCTGCACAGCTAATTTCCCAGAATATATTTGAGCAGGATCTGGTGCCCTGGACACAACAAATATATCAACAAATACCTGGACCTGGCATCATGGAGCTGGGAAGGGCCTCCACTATCTTTCTGGCACTCTCCTTGTCTACTCATCCTTATTGCCTGGAGACAGAGGACCAAAAGAGGAAAGCATCCCCCGCTCCACACTGATACACTTCCTGGGCAACTGTTGCAAGTCCCTACTGATGCCATTTTTCAGTCTTATATGAAGCTCAGGGAGAAATATGGCCCAGTCTTCACTGTGTACATGGGTCCCCAGCCAGTAGTTGTTTTATGTGGGCAGAAGCAGTGAAGGAGGCCCTGGTGCATAGAGCAGATGAGTTCAGCAGCCGCAGAGAATTGGTTTCAATAAAGTGTAACTTCCGAAGTCATGGTGTAGATCTGGCTAATGGAGAATGATGGAAGATTCTCTGATGCGCCTACCTAACCATTCTTTTGGGCTTTGGGATAGGAAAGTAGGGCACTGAGGAGTGGATCCAGGAGGAGACGGGCTTCTTAGTAGAGGTATGATAGAAGACAACAGGTGTTCCCACTGAACCCACCTTCTTCCTGAACCTCACTGTCTACAATATCATCAGTCGGTTGTCTTCAGAAGCCACTTAGACTGTGAGGACAAGCAGTTCCTGAAGCTGCTGCACATGATCATTGAGAGTTTCACTGAGATGAGCACACCTTGGGCAAAGCTATATGACATGTATTCCAGAATCATGCAATATTTGCCAGGAAGACACAACTGCATCTACTACTTGTTAGAGGAGCTCAAGAACGTCATTGCCTCTAGGATCAAAATCAACAAAGCATCTCTTGACCCACAAAGCCGTTGGGACTTCATTGACTGTTTACTCATCCAGATGCTCCAGGATAAAAATGATCCCCACATAGAATTCAATCTCATGAACTTGGTCCTTACCACTCTCAACATCTTCTTGGCTGGCACAGAGACTGTGAGCTCTATGCAATGTTGTGGATTTATGCTAATGATGAAGCATCCTAAGGTGAAAGCCAAGATTCATGAAGAGATTAAGTGACTGGACCACAGGTGTAGATAACCAAGTCAAAATGTCCTACACAGATGCTGTGATCCAGAAGATATAAAATCTGACAAATATTGTACCAAGGTGTCCCCCATAATGTCATCCAGGGACATTCATTTCAAAGGCTACTTTCTGCCCAAAGGCACCAATGTGTTGCCCCTGATTGGCTTTGTCCTGATAGACCCCAAATACTTACATTACCCAGATGCCTTCTATACCCAGCACTTCGTGGATGAGCAGGGCTGCTTCAAGAAGAATGAAGCCTTTGTATGCTTTTCTTCTGATAAGTCTCTATGGTCTAAGTTCTCCCTAGGAACATATGAGATATGACCTCCAACAGCTGGTCTATATTATTTTTTAAAGATTTTATTTTTTTTAAGATTTTATTTTTAAGTAATCTCTACACCCAACTCACAACCCCAAGATCAAGAGTCACACGCTCCACCAACTTAGCCAAACAGGCACCCTCATTGGTCTGTATCTGATGTTCAGGTCTGAATGGTAAGTTGAATGCTATTTTATAGAATCTTAGAATCCCAGAATCCCATAATCATAGATATTAGAACCAATGATTCTGACCATTAGAAAAGGAATAACACTAAACAGTGGTCCACAAACTTTTTCTGTTAAGGACCAAATAGAAAATAGTTTAGGTTTTTCCAGTCATACCCTCTCTGTCTGAACTACGGAATCTGAAAACTACTTACCCACTACCATGTACTACAAAAGTGACCATGGACAGTACATAAATGAATAAGAATGTTTCTGATACCAAAAACCATCATTTATGAACACTGAAATTTGAATTTCATTGACTACACATGTCACAAAATATTATTATTCTTCCAATTTTTCAACCATTTAAAACGTTAAAAACGTTCTTAGTTTTGTTGAAGAATATTCAATTGAGTAAACTTGGATATCTTTAAAAAATTAGAAAAGGCAGACCTACAGAGTAAACTAGATGACTTTCCTGAAAGAAACTTAAATGGTACATTGAATCTGTCCGGCATTTAGGAGGTGTTAGGGAATATAGATAGACCTAAACAGAGCTTGTATATTTAGATTATTTAAACTTCTTTAAACTGAAGTATTTTTATTTTTAAAGTTAAGGCTCCCATTTCCTCCACTGTTCTCAGTAGCAGAACAGCCTTGGATAAAAATGTTGACAAGATAATATTGGAAGGACCACAGTCATCTAGTCAACAAATATTTATGAGGAACTTACCACCTGACCTTTGAGAATGTAGTATTTTCTTTCTAAACGGTAGAAACCAGGTCCACAGTTTAAAGGGCAGGAACAGAGCCATATGACATGCTAATGCGCTAGAATCCAATGATCTGCCCTCAGCCACTTGAATAAACATCCTCTAGATGCTGGCAAATGCACGGTCAGAAATACCGGAACCATTATCACAACAGATTCAAATTACATCCATAAACCTCAAAGACAAGACCAAAGGATTCTAGGAATCAACTCTGAGGAATACTGAAATATATGCATATTTCAATTACTTTTTTTTTTTAATTTTTTTTTCAACGTTTATTTATTTTTTGGGGGACAGAGAGAGACAGAGCATGAACAGGGGAGGGGCAGAGAGAGAGGGAGACACAGAATCGGAAACAGGCTCCAGGCTCTGAGCCATCAGCCCAGAGCCCGACGCGGGGCTCGAACTCACAGGCCGCGAGATCGTGACCTGGCTGAAGTCGGACGCTTAACCGACTGCGCCACCCAGGCGCCCCTCAATTACTTTTTTTAAATGTCTTATTTATTTTTAAGAGACAGAGCATGAGCAGTGTAGGGGCAAAGAGAGAGGTGGACAGAGGATCCAAAACAGGCTTTTCACTGACAGCAGAGACCTGGATGTGGGGATCAAATGCATGAACTGTGAGATCATGACCTGAGCCAAAGTCAGATGCTAAACTGGCTGAGCCACCAAGGTGCCCCACGTTTCAATTACATAAAAAAATAACCTTAAAATTAATATTTCTCTTATTTCAGGATTACCTGAGTGCCTTAGTCAGTCAAGCGTCCAACTCTTGATTTCACTCAGGTCATGATCTCACGGTTGCGTTCGTGAGTTTGAGCCTCTCATTGGGCTCTGTGCCAAATGCTCAGAGCCTGCTTGGGATTCTCTCTCTACCTCTCTCTCTGTCCCTCCCTTGCTCGCATGTGTGTGTTCTGTCTCTCTCATAATAAATAAACTTAAAAATATATATTTCTCTAATTTCAATTCAATAAACATTTATTCCATACCAGTAGCATTCCACAGGGCTTATAGGTTAATGAAAAGAATGAAAAAGAGTTGTTCCTGCCAAGGCATATGTATTAGTCAATCATAAGACTGAAAATCTTAACGAAGTAAATATTAGCTAGTTTTAAGTTGCTGATATGCCTTTAAGTTTTCATCTTGGATTTTTCCTTGCTTGTGAACTGTCAAGATACAAGAGTTTAAGGTAAAAAGTAAAATATTTCCTTTTCCTTTCTACTCTTCTGTCATTATTTGTAGAGGTAACTACTGTCATCATATTAGAATCTATCATTCAATTCAGTATTTCATTCCCCCAAATCTCTACTGTGGATTTTTCTTTCCATGACCCCTCACTCTCTTCTACCACTTTCCTTTCTAGCAGGTTTTCTTGGGCAGCTATAGGGCAGGGACAACAGACACAGTACACAGAGTGGCTAGGAAACACACATGAAAGGCTGACACGGGTTGGAGACCTGGAAACTGGTGAACTTCAAGGAGTCTGCAGGTGGTGGCTGCAAACTGAAGGAAAGTCACCGGTAAACTCAGTGTGCCATATATATATACACACACACACACACACACACACACACACACACACACACACACACATATATATACATATATTTTTTTTTTTGAAAGAGAGAGAGAAGGTAAAAGTCCACAGTTTTATATGAAGACTTTTAAGCACTGGAAGCTAATTAAAAAATTTTAATATAATGTAGCCAAACACACACACACACACACACACCAAAAATATGACATCAACCCAACCTAGCCCATAAGTTGACAGCTACCTCTGCTTTCGATTTACAAGAAGATTCAGATTGGCCATAGAAATTTAGAACTGGAAAGGATTTTAGAAATCATCAGGAGCAAACACTCTGTTTTATGGCAAAGAGAAACTGGCCCAGAGAGGAACTGTGGCTTCAGTACAAGTGAATCAGTGTTAATTGGTGATAAATTACCACACCAAACAGAGGACATGGATGCCCTCAAGTCCCTGTTCTCAAGCTGCTCACAGTCTAGCAGAAGAAAGAAACTGTGAATGTTTGGAAAGTAGTTTTATCAATGTCCATGCAATAATAGATTGTTCAATGTACAGAAGAAATAAAACAAAGAAAGAAATATCAAGTATCTGATGGCCAGTTAATGCCTGTCATCTCAACCCAAGTCTCTTCTCCAGCCTTAAGCTCTTCCTGCTCTACCATACTGCCTCTTGGTTCCCAAAAACAACCCCAATCCCTCCCACCAAGGAAATGTAGCAACATAAAACGTGACCATGCTTGCATAAATGGAGGAAACCTGCCAGCATTTAGAATGCCGCAATCTGTGAAAGCAAAGAAACACTTGGCCTTTAATTTTAACAATATGGTGGCTCAGCTAACACAGCACTGGAATCAGAAAACAGAAGTCTAGTCCTGGCTCAGCCATTAACTAGCCAAAAGACTAAGCAAATATGTAAACTGATGAGGTTAGACTACAAGGCGACTTAAGGAGCTGCCTGCCAGTTTGGTGATTCTAAGACATTTTATGACAGATTTCATTGAAGTTCAAAGAAGAAAGATATCATTGTGGGCAGGAAATGTCAGGGAAAACTTTGCAGAGGAGCAATGGATTAGATTAGGTCCTAAAGGATGAGAAGGATTAAGTAGCAGTGGGGGAGGGATGGAATTAGAAGCAGGGGAGGGGAAAGCTGAAGGAAATAGTTTTAGCAAAAATGTAGGGACAGGAATGCACCCAGAGATATGCTAAGGTGTGGAGGGAGTTTACAACAGATGGCAGAGATTTTATCTCTAAAGTAGGAAGTGAGGTCCCTGTGCATAAAGAATCCCAAGAGAATTGTTAAGGCTTGAAGAAGTGGGGCAAATTTTTGGATCTTTTCTTCTGGGGGCTGTGCTGAGTGAGGGTTCAAGAAGGGATGTTGCAGCAGAGGTGAGAAGCTTTGCTTAAGGAAGGCTATGAAATTTTAGTGAGTTACTTTTACTCTCAGTAAAAAGAAGAAGGGAAATAGAGTTTGGGGTGTGCTCTGGTGTTTTTGCCACCATTCCTAAGACTTATTTCATGAGGGCAAACGACCACTGAAGGCAAGACTTCTTATACACGTGCCACAGACTGATGCCCTCATCCAGGAACTACCATTGTTTTAGGAGACAGAAATTAACGGAGGAAAAATCAACCCTTCATTCATTCATCAGTCTTCTACCGAGCTCTTTATCAGACACTTTGGAACCTCACTCTCTTTCTGGTCCTCATTAAATTGACATTACTTTCTGCTCTTTACCATCTGTTTCTACCCTGAGAGATACTTGTAGGTTATCCATAGAGAGCACTGCTCTTGCCGCTGGGACACGGTTGGGATGAGGTGAAACAAGTGAGGCACTTTTTCTCTGGGTAATTACATTTGGGTCAATCAATGCTTCTCTGCTTCATTCTCAGCCTGGCCTTGAAGTATACACACAGCCTTTCTCACCAGCTCTCCCAAACAACCCTCCCCTGCCTGGAACTATCTCTTTCCCCTCACCGCCTTCATTTCATACCAGTGTTGTTCTCAGAAACCTTCCTACCAGCTTAGTTCCTCATTCTCTTCAGGCCTCGGTTTCCCGTTCTTTTCTCTAGCCCTAGCCCTTTTCCTTCTTAGGACTCCTCATTGTCTCACCTGGTGCTTCCCCTGGGCTCAGATCACCTGTCTTGCCTCATCTGCTGAGATTTGAAAAACTGTGCAGGCAGGTGGTAGAAAGAAATTTGGAGGAATCTCAAAGTCCATAGATACATACGATATACACAAGTGTTTGTGTATGTGTATGTGTGTGTGTGTGTGTGTGTGTGTGTGTAGAAATGATATATATGATAGTAATCAATAAATCTGGTTAAAAGAAAGTGTGCTGAGATCCTTGTCTGCACCTATAACTCATCCAGACATAAATACATAAAAGTTTGAATGGTGATTTTTCTAAAAACAATGGCAGACTCTTTCCCTACTTAGTGAATTTCTGAAGGGCTTCCATTACTCTCTTTCTTTCATGTGTGGAATGGGGCAGAGTGTCCGGGGGGGCTTTCTTTAACCACTGACTCCTCCTGTTCCTCTTCAATTAACCTGAGATTTACTCCCTCAGTATCTGCTACCTTTAACAGAAAGCAAATGTTCTTATAGATAAAATGAAGCCTAATAATATCCATGCTCTACTGCATGGAAACAAACAGGTGTGTATATAGTATTCATCTATTTGGATTTTTCTCATTCATGATCACTAGGGTAATCAAAAAAGTTGGACATGAGGCATATTTTTTGGGTTTCTAAGTAAGAAATTGTGGAAATAAGAAAATAATGTGTTAGAAGGTGCCTAGGTTTGAATACTGAAATGAACACCTTTTATATTCCATGATAAGCCTCTATATATTTTTTTATTAAATTTTTTTAAAACATTTTATTTATTTTTGAGACAGGGAGAGATAGAGCATGAACAGGGGAGGGTCAGAGAGAGGGAGACACAGAATCTGAAACAGGCTCCAGGCTCTGAGCTGTCAGCACAGAGCCCGACGCGGGGCTTGAACCCACGGACCACGAGATCATGACCTGAGCCGAAGTCGGCCGCTTAACCGACTGAGCCACCCAGGTGCCCCAAGCCTCTATATATTAAAAAAAAAATCCTTCCTCTTTATCCAGCACCATCCAGGAACATTACAGGGCAATCCTAGAAAATACTGCTGTGATTGTTTTCAATCCGGTGATTCTATTCAGACAATCTAGCTCACAAACTCTGCAGGGCTGGGGATAGCTGACTTTGGTAAATTTTAGAGTAAACAACCCATGCTTTTCCATACATTTTCTGAATGTAACATTTTCTTCCAAATTCCAAAATTTACTTTGATCCATCAACAAGTGCTTGCCATTAGTATCTATGGATCTACTTTTATACTTAAGTACAGAGCAACCCAAGACATTTTTCCACCAGAAACAAAATCTTCACATATGCGGTACGAATAACATCACTGGAGATTTTATCTATGGTGATAACTGATGAAATGTACACGGGTCAAAAAGAATCAATTAAAGGGAGGGGTGCCTGGCTGGCTTAGTCACTGGAGCATGTGACTCTTGGTCTCAGGGGTCCTGAGTCTGCTTCCTACATTGGGGTTACAGATTACTTTAGAAAATTAAATAAAATCTTTAAAAGTATCAATTAAAGGTGATTGAGAATCATGAGTCAGTACTATACCTTTATTTTAAAGAACCAAATCTACTTTTCACTGCTATTTATGAAGTTAATAATGTGTAATTCTTGTTTCCAATAATCCAAGCATTTAAAAAATATAGGTATGTTTCAAGATGTTCTCCAACCAAGTGGTTTTCAATTGCCCTGCTTTAAGGGGACTATAAAACATGTACGTATATGAGTATCCTGTATGCATCCATTTTCAGAGCATATCCAGGACAAAATCATATTGAGAACTTCAGGCCCAAAGGTAGCAGGAGCCAGAGAAAAAACAGGAAAGTCAAACAGCAATGTATTGTCTGTGCATGAAATTAACATACCCTCCTAGGTTAAAGATAAAGCAAACAAGAAAAAAAAGCAGATTTCAGGAACAAAGAATTTATCACTATGAACTGACCCTCTTCAGAGACTAAGGACAGCTGGTCACACATGTTCCTAGAAGACAAACTTTGTTTCAGGCTCATTATGAAGGCGTTCTCTACATTTCCTCAGCAAGCTCAGGTCTAGTAAGTCTGAATTAGATTTACCACCACGTTGGGGACCTTGAAATTTATTTCTGACTTGCCACACCACATTTACTCTAAAACACCCATGATGATCATTCTAATTTGCCATCTTACAATTGTTACACAGTAAACATGTCTGTGTAACAAGCAAATCAGATGGTATTCCGCTCCAGATTAAAAACTGGTTTTTGCTTGGGGCATCCCTTGTCAAGTGGTATGGGAATCCAAGAACAAGACAGTCTTCCAGAAGAGCTTTTGGTGTTATACATCATACAATATTAATCACCATATTTTCCTGATGTACTGAAGATATTGAAATTAGTTGAAGTATGCTTACCAAAAGATACATGTACGAAAACAGCTTTTACTACCTCTCGATAGCTAATGGAGAGCTTATATTCTAGAATAATAGGCAAATCTTTTCATCAATGAAAAAAAGTTCATAAAATATATTTGATGACATCTTTGGGAACTCTCTACAATAGAAATTAATTCATTGTGCAGGGATTATACTGAAAACATTAGCAGGTATCAGTATTCAACTTTTGTCTCACAATTAATACCTCTTTTCATCCCCTAAGATATTTAAGAGTTAAAGTCTGTTATTTAATGTAGATTGTTATTGTGTCCTATCACTCTTCATACTTTTCCCACCTTCTTTTCATTCTCAGTATTAAGAAGGGAAATGGCTTCCGATAAGCAGAACCAAATTTAGAGAACCACCATTAAAATAAATCAGAGCAAAAGCACTTTGCTTAATCGGAAGCACTTATTTACTTATTAATTTGAAAAAATAAATCTTCTCTTAAATTCAGTGCTTTCCTGTAAAATCATGCTTCGCTCCCCACCCCCAACAGTTCCTAGGAGAAAACAACCATCTTCCATCTCCCCAACAAAAGGTATTCACCTAATCAATTTGCGCATAAGCCACTCATTTTCACATGCAAATATTCTTGTGTATTACCATTTTGCACATTTGAATGTGATTTTTACATTTAAAGTCCGGTGGCAAGGCTTTAGACATCCCAGCCTGTGGTCTACGGATTAAGATTTCTTTTCTAATTATCATGTCCTTTTGGTGCTAATGTGTTTGTTCCTTATTAGTGCCACTCACTGACCTGGATGTAAGCCAGATTAAAAGAAATTCCTTTGATTTTCCTCGTTTCAAAGATACAAAAGAATTTCTCACTTTGAAAATCCAGTTTGGGTGAAGAATGTATCACCTCAGGATGTTGATACCCTTTATTATAATTTATGCTCTTAGGAATTCCTCAACCTTAGAAGATCTGGTTACTGTTCCTCTCTTCTTTTTGAGAAATGTAAAGGTAATGTCTGCTGCTTTAAGTCTGACACCATTAATTGTACTCAATTCCCAAAATAATGTAATACATGTTGAAATTCATTTCAGGGATCTCATAAATATGTGAATACAGTTATAAACCTACTTACTGCTTAAAATCGGATTTCTGAATATATTTGAAGTATTTGCAGAAAAATAAAACCATATCTTTTGTCATCAAATAGGAATAACTTTAACTTCCATCAGGTTTTCTCTGTTATGCTTGATTAAAATTTACCTTATTATTTAAACCTATCTTAAATTATAAAAATGAACAAACTCCTTTAGATTAACGTGTCAAGTTATTTGTCTCTATTTTACAAATCTTCATGTGATACTAAATATTACTTAACAGTAAAGCATGTGCATAAGCTAAGGAACACATCATCCGTACCTTTCCAATACAAGAGAAATGATGATATCATTTGCATGTCAGGAGAGAGGTATTCAAAGGCATTTTCTGGTTCCCAAGTTAATTCTGCTACTTCACAAACCAAACAGCATCTTATCTAGACTCTCCTTTATTTACATCATACTTAAGAGTTGAAAAAGTAGTTTTCACTGAAGTTAAACGCAAATAATGTCCTCCTGAAATATATTTGGAAAACTAGTCTCAGGTTAATATAATTTTTCTACTTTCTTAATTCTTGTACATGATGATCAACAAAAGCTGGCTATACCTACTAACTTCATTGTAATCCCCCAAATTTGTGATCTTTTCTAAGAACTTCCAAAATATCTTAGCCACTGCATAATTGAAAATTCAGTTGATTCCTTTAATGGGCTGAAGTGAGAAGGGGTGGGTAAGAGGACAAGATGAATACTGTGTTGCAAAAAACAGTATTTTTAAAATCGTTTTTATGTATGAGTTTATACCTCAGGCATATGTGTTGTGACCTGTGTGATAGGTGAATACATGTTACTGATTTTTACAAATTAGTCAAGGAAGAAGTAAATAGTGAAAAAAGAAAAGGGCTGATAAATGTGATTACCTACTTATGAATATATGAAGAAAAAACATGATAAATGGAATCCAAGGATTCCAATTCCACCAGGAAAGAATTATTTGATCGTATGTGACACATATATAAAAAGGCCTCACAAGTCACTTAGAAAGAGTCCAAAGCACCAATAAAAAATGACAAAGACTGTGTACAGACATTCACAAATAGGGAAATAAAAATAGCTAATAGGCTTACAAAAATATATTTAACCTGATGACAAAAGAAGAAATACATGCTAACCAAATGAAATGTATTTTGGCTATCAGACTAGCAAAGATTAAAAAAGAAGAGAAAATAGTTAATATTGGGAAGCATTTGCTAGAACAGGCATTCTGATACTCTTTTTAAGCAGGAATGTAAATTTGTGCCATAACTGCAGAGGACAACATATACTAAAATTTAAAATGCATATAGTCTGACCCAGAAATTCTACTTTTAGGATCTCATCATAAGGAAATAATATAGATAACATGAAAAACTGGCAACAATGATTTGCAACTAGTGGATGGAACTGGAGGGTCTTATGCTGAGTGAAATTAGTCAGAGAAAGACAAAAATCACACGACTTCACTCATATGAGGACTTTAAGAGACAAAACAAATGAACATAAGGGAAAGGAAACAAAAATAATATAAAAACAGGGAGGGGGACAAAACAGAAGAGACTCATAAATATGGAGAACAAACTGAGTGTTACCGGATGGGTTGTGGGAGGAGGGATGGGCTAAATGGGTAAGGGGCACTAAGGAATCTACTCCTGAAATCATTGTTGCACTATATGCTAACTAATTTGGATGTAAATTTAAAAACAAACAAACAAACAAACTGGCAACAATGGAAAGGATTCAAAGAGTAGAATTATCCATTAAATTTAATACTCTATAGCCATTCAATAAATCTATCTGTGCTATTGTATCCAAATGCTAATGAGAAATGTAAAATATAGAATAATACATCTCTAAGTGTTGGTTTAAGCAACCAACTTGTGAAAAAGCTGGAAGACTACTAAGGGAGTTATCTTTAGAGAAGAAAGCTATGAAAGATCGCCATTTCCCTTTGATATGTTTCTAGAGTGTTTGATGATTTACAAGCATATATTATGCTGTAACCAGAAAATTGCACACTGTTAAATAAAATTCATTATGTAGGATTAAAATAAAATATGTAAATAATAACTTAGTAAGCAAAGCGAACCATATAAAATTCTACTATATAGGACTTGCCAGGTGTCAGCCAAAGAGAACTGCCTTCACTTTCACACTTCTGTTTTAAATGGAAAGGAAAGATTATAGAACAACCATTAAAATGGCAAGACTGGATAAAAATCCAGTTCCCTAATAACAGTGTTATTGACCAAGCAAGGTAGTGAGCTGATATGGAAAAAGATTTGCTTTTACAGCCTGAGGAATATTAGAGTTCCATACTCTTCATGCAAAGGATCAGAGTCAATATTTGGGCTTTGATCTGTTATGGTAGCCCCCACAGATCTCAAAAGGAGATAGGGAATGAGGGCTAATCCCCCAAATCTCATGAACTGTCATTGAACCATCATCTGACATTTGGATCATCTGACATTTTATTCTGGGGGACTTTTCTGCAACTTTACTTTTACTTTGTTCTAAGAATGAAAATATATCTGTTCATGTTACTCCTGTACTTGCAAATCTATTATGGGTGACCATTGTTCAAAGGATAATGCCCTAACTCTTCCTTATCAAGACAAACAAGGCCCTTAACATTCTGGCCCCGACCTACCTGAACCAGCCTTATCTAGGGTCTCTGTTCATCCAACTCCACACCCCCCTCCCCCCCACACTCTCTCTCTCTCTCTCTTTCATCAGTACAAAGTTTAAGGAGGATGCCATGCTAACATAGAATGGATTTCATCTCCTCTCTGAAGACCTTCCTCAGGTTTGCATGGTATTTATCACACTTTTGTTTAAGTGTTTATTCCCTTTTCTAAATAGTAACCTATTCAAGTAAAGGGGCCATGTATTTAGCATCTAGTACCTGAAACTTTGTTACATCATAACTATATCAATTAGTAAGGAAAATGCTTTATGCAGTTGTTTGAGTCCAATGCCAATTATAGAAATGTACAAACAAGCTCTTTGACAGGAAGAATAATAACATCTAAATGTAATGGTGAAGAAAAAACAAAATCACAATTCTAAATTCTATCCAGAACGAACTCTGACTATGAATGCTTGCACTAGACAACACTATGAACCCTAAGGCTGCTCTGCCACCCACACTTCCTAATTCCAGCCCTTAGAGAGAGCATGAACAGGACAGGCTTTGTCTGTCAAGACGACAATGTAAGGAAAAGGAAGCTCTCTGGGTAGGGCCAAGTGTAGGGGTGCCAGACTTGTTGGGAAGAAGATGTCTTATTGGAAAGTGCTTTTAGAAAAGGAGAAGCCTAGGGGCGCCTGGGTGGCTTGGTCGGTTAAGCGTCCGACTTCTGCTCAGGTCATGATCTCACGGTCCGTGAGTTCGAGCCCCGCGTCGGGCTCTGTGCTGACAGCTCAGAGCCTGGAGCCTGTTTCAGATTCTGTGTCTCCCTCTCTCTCTGCCCCTCCCCTGTTCATGCTCTGTCTCTCTCTGTCTCAAAAATAAAAAATAAACGCTAAAAAGAAAAAAAAAAGGGGAAGCCTATTCGTTAGGGAAAAGACTAATGAGAGCAGTTAGATCACAGAAGGAAAGGAAGTTGAGCTAATATCTTTCTCTTGTGTGTTGATGCCTGGGTGCAAAAGGCAGAGCTGAATCTCTGGATGCAGAAGCACATGATAAATGATGGTTGCTAGGGAGAGAGTGGTTGTCATATGAGATAATAATCCTTCGGAGAATAATGCCTTTGCCCTTTTGGTAATAGCTATTTGTTTCTGCTTTTCCTTTTTTTTTTTTTTTCTCCCTCTTCAGAACCTGGACTAGAATACTGACAGCTAACCACATTTAAAGGAACCGGATGGTGATGAGAATTTGGAAAATAAAACATCCAAGCTAGAAAAATCATCCTGTAACCAACATGTTTACTTCTTAAAGTTTTTTTTCCCAAGAAAACCACTACCATTCATTGAATGATTCATATAACATATATCTTGTGCCTTCTCTGCACTATGCCCTGTGCTAGACACTGGGAATAAGATGAATAAGACATAGTCCATGCCTTTAAGGATGTGACAGATGTTACCAAAAAGAAGTGCAGTAAGCTGTTGTAGGCGACAGTAATGCAAGCCTGTAAAGGTGGAGGCACAGCACAAAGAAGGGCTGATGCATTCAACCTTGGAGACTCAGAAAAGCCTCCCATAGAGGCGTGACTCTTGAGAGGACTCGAGAAAGAGAAGTAGACTCCTTGGTTGAAAGGGAGGGGGAAGACTTGGGATCTAAACAAAGGAATTTGGACGAGAAGCAAAAATTTCCCAGCCCATTCAGAGACCTGGGGCCCTGAAGTCCCTGAAGGTCAGAAGGGACAAGCCAGACTTTGGAGAACCTCAGAAGCCTTCTTAAGAATTTGGACTTTCTGTTAAAGGTAATGAAGAATCATTTAATTGTTTCAAGCAGGGAAATATATCTTTATAAGCCTTTATGAAATGTGAGTTTATTAAAGATCTCTCTAGTGGTAAAGGATCAACTAGAACAGCGTGAGACTAGAGACAGGCTAGGAAGAGACAAGAGGGAAAGGAAAGCAAAAGAACACAGGGGACATATAAGAGTCACTATCTGATCATCCTACCTGGGGGAGGGGAGGAACAATACTGGCAACGATTTAATTTTGATCTATTATTTTAGTATAAAAATGCATTATACGGGGCGCCTGGGTGGCGCAGTCGGTTAAGCGTCCGACTTCAGTCAGGTCACGATCTCGCGGTCCGTGAGTTCGAGCCCCGCGTCGGGCTCTGGGCTGATGGCTCAGAGCCTGGAGCCTGTTTCTGATTCTGTGTCTCCCTCTCTCTCTCTGCCCCTCCCCTGTTCATGCTCTGTCTCTCTCTGTCCCAAAAATAAATAAACGTTGAAAAAAAAATTAAAAAAAAAATAAATAAAATAAAAATAAATAAAAATGCATTATACAGCCCTTCTCTCAGCCCCAAAAACTCTAATCATATTTTTCTGATAAATTGTAAAAAAAGCATACTGGTGTTTTCTGGCTCTGAATGAACATTAGTGCTAATTATACACTTGCATCTAAAGCAGACCAGGTTTCTAACACAGAGCAAACTATCACCCTCTTGGAAATAAGTAAACAGAGAAACCACTAATTAAAACAGTAACCTGACATTTACCTGGGCTTTCTTACAGCTAGAAAGAATCCCCTAGGATTAACAGCGATCCAATCAATCTGGAGTATGTTGAAGTTCCCGCATCTTAGTGCAGAAAAGACAACGTATGTTTATGCCGAGAGATTGAAGATTGTCCTCCTAAAGTATCTATCGTTCAATAAATATGTCATGATTATTTCTGTAAAAAGAGTATTTTAGATATAAACTTTAAAAATATATGTAAGAATATATATATAATATATATTACTTTTAGATGGCTTACAACTTTATTCACTATGTTTAATATTATAAATGACATCTGTTACTTCATTCTGATTTTTTTTTAAGTTTATTTATTTATTTTGAGAGAGACAGAGAGAGTGTGGAGCAGGGGAGGGGTGGCAAGAGAGGGAGACAGAGAATCCCAAGCAGACTTCATGCTGTCAGCACAGAGCCCAACACGGGGCTCAACCCACAAACCTTGAGATGAGACTAAATTGAGAGTCCCATCTTTAACTGACTGAGTCACCCAGGTGCCTCCTTCTTTCTCATTATTAACGCAAGACAACAATTGGGGAAATACAGAAAGTATTAAGAGGAAAATAGAACAATGACTCGAACTATCATTAATGACAACCTTGCATCATCTTGTTTCCCTTCTTTCCCTCAACAACCATATTCATCAGGAAGTCTGTGAACTCTGTCTCCTAAATATTCACTACCATTCACTTTTCTCTACCTCTATTGATGGCACCAAATTACCATGATCTCTGCCACGGATTACTGTACTGCCTTCACCAGTCATGCTAACACTCTTGTCCTCATTGCACCTAAGCACCACACGGTGGCAAGTGATTTTTTTAAACATAATTCAGATGATCACTCACCTACATAGTATCTTTTCATGTGATGAGGGATTACTAATAAGCAACTCTTTACGGAAGTCCTTCATCATGACAATGACCTTTTGCCCAACAAAATAACTCCTGCAGTTTTTCTCCACTTAATTTGTCTATGGAAGTGACACCCCTCCTTCCCTTTTGGAGGATTATTCTGTCTCGTTTCAATTCCTATCTCATTATTCCACATTACATGAAGTCTTAAAAGCGATTCAGCTGCAAGGGATCTTGAAGGTCATAAAGTCCAGTGGGTTTTCAATTTTGTTTTTTGCAGTGTAACTCAAATAGATAAATACATAATATATTTATGTTCACTAATAGAAAAGTGATATAAGCTGTATTTTATTAGGATAAATGTGTTATTTAAATCCAAATCTATATTTTGTTGTTAAGACACTTCATAAGACTTATCTAAGAAAATAACTTGGTTGCTTATTATGTGCTCGGCCCCACTGGGTGGGCACAGACTTGCTGATGCTGATGGGAGTTTGCGTAGTTCTCTTCTGATAGTTTCAGTTTTCTCAGTGAATCCAGAAGCAAGGGCATCAGCTGAGAATGAGTGTGAAGGAGGAGATGTTAGAAGTTTAAGAGAATGGAGAGGGGAAATTATGAAATAAAGTGAGAGAGTGAGTGGCTTAAGACACAGGTTTACAGAACTGTGGTGCCCCGACCAGCCACACCAGTATGGCATGGGAACTTGTTAGAAATTACAAATTCTCAAGGCCCCATCAGAAACTTTGGAGGTAGGGCACCCCTGATTCATGTTTTAACAGGCCCCCTAGATGAGAGTGATGCTCAATGAAATCTGAATGCCTGAGATGAGGGAAGTGCAGGAATGTTTCCGGACAGCATTAAGAGTCCCTTATTTTTTTTTTCTAAAATTTTTTTAACATGTATTTATTTTTGAGATAGAAAGAGACAGAGCATGAACGGGGGAGGGGCAGAGAGAGAGGGAGACACAGAATCCGAAGCAGGCTCCAGGCTCTGAGCCGTCAGCCCAGAGCCCGACGCGGGGCTCGAACTCACGGACCGCGAGATCGTGCCCTGAGCTGAAGTTGGACGCTCAACCGACTGAGCCACCCAGGCGCCCCTTTTTTTTCCTTTTTTCTTTTTCTAAATTTTTTTTTAACGTTTATTTATTTTTGAGACAGAGAGAGACAGAGCATTAACGGGGGAGGGGAAGAGTCCCTTAAGGTTCAGGATTATTGATGGACAATGACACACCACTGTTGTATAGTTTTCATTGACCAAATTTAACTATTGGGTGCAGGCTTGAAAAAAATAGAGATTTTAATTTAACTCAAATTTGTGTTTGCCAGCTATTAAATTTTGCACTTAACGTATTTCAATGTGTATGCTTTTTTAAAAAAATGTCTAAAAATGAAACAAATATATTTGAGAAATGAAACTCAAACTACATGTTTTTAATTCCTAAAGCAGAAACAGAGTATTAAACCTAAACTACTGGATCTAATCCAGCTTCCTTATTACACAGGTGAGTAGGCTTAAACTGATTAAATGTGCCCCTGCTTTATTCTAATTGATAAAAATGCCTACTTTAAATAGGAAATCAGGCAATGGTAATATTCAACAATGACAATGGTATTTTCAGTAAGAAATTTTTTTCTGGAAACTTCCCAGCACACCTGAATTAAACCAGTGGTTCTCTAATATTTTCCTCTGTTAATAAAAGAAAGGGCAACAACATAGATCTGTCAGAAAGAGTGATTGGAGGGGAGATGGGAGGAAACCGCTCCCCGCCCTCTACCATGAGAATATCAGGAATTTGGTAATTTGGCACAAGGGAGGGAAGGCAGAGGTAGCCTTTAAAAGCTTGCATCCCATGCACATTTGCCTTCCCTCTCTCTGGAATCACTTGGGTATTTTGCTGATTACCTCAAGGTCAAACAGCCAATCCCTAGATTCATGAATATCAAATGCACTCCTCTCTGCCTGCTATTTTGTAAGCATGTGACATGGCCCCAAATTAGAGAGCAGTAAAGTACTACAACCCAGCACTCCTGCTGTAGAAAGGAACCACTCACCTCATTTCTCCCTATCCCTCTCTCTCTCTCTCATCCTCTCTGTCTCTCTGTCTCTCTGTCTCTCTCTCTCTGTCTCTCTCTCTCTGTCTCTCACACACACACACACACACACACACACACACACACACACACACACACACTTGCTTCCAGGCTGAGCACTCATTTCTTTCATCTGGAAAGCTTCCTCCCTACACCTTACCATTTCAAGTGTTTCACATCATTTAATAGCAGAAAAAACAGACTTTTCCTTGCCTACTTTAACTGTTTCTCTCCTTTCATCAAATCCTATAGAATGTATTATTTTTACCTCACAAATCAGAATTTCCCTGAACCCACAGACTAAGTTGAGATCCCTGCTAAATGTTGGCAGTATAGCTCTTACCATTTTCAGAGCACCCATCAAATTACGAGTTAATGAAATCACTTGTTTAATTGCCTGATGTATGATCTATCAGGACAAGGACCTTGTACATTTTGTTCAATTGTACAAGTGGTATCCCCAGTGTCTACTACAAGCCCTGGCACAGGATAGATGCTCAGCAAATAACTGTGGAAATAATAAATGAATATTCTCTTATATTCCAAGAAGTAGCCAAATGTTTGTATTAGATGAGTGGTATGATGCTCTTTGGGCCCCAATGCCCACATCTCCTGCTATTTACATCCTTATGCAGTCCCCTTTTCTTGAATCTGACACTGTTGGTTTTTTTTAATTTGTTAATGTGTATTTATTTTTGAGAGAGAGAAACAGAGCGTGAGTGGCGGAAGGGCAGAGAGAGAATCCAAAGCAGGCTCCAGGCTCTAAGTTGTCAGCACAGAGCCTGAAGCGGGGCTCCAACCCACCAGCTGTGAGATCATGACATGAGCCAAAGTTGGATTTTCAGCCAATTGAGCCACCCAGGCACCTTGAATCCGACACTCTTTAACCAGTCAAATACAGTGGAAGATACATGCTAACCACTAGTCAGGCCTAAGCCTCAAGAAAGCTTAGTAGCTTCTCTTTTTGCACGCGTGGAAGTTACTCCCCACATACACAGTCAACTATCCTGAAACCACCAAGTTAGGGGGAAACCCAAGCTATCTGTATGCTGAGGCCACGTGGAAGACAGCCAAGAACCCAGCTGACAGAACCAAGGAACTGCAGCTGAGCAAGAAATGAACGTCTCCTGCAACCAAACTCACAGTTAATAACCAGCACCCACTTCCCAGTCATGTGATGAACCATCTTACAAATGGATCATCCAGGCGCGCCTGGGTGGCTCAGTTGGTTAAGCCTCCAACTTTGGCTCAGGTCATGATCTCACAGTTCGTGAGTTCTAGCCCCACATCAGGCTTTGTGCTGACAGCTCAGAGCCTGGAGCCTGCTTCGGATTCTGTATCTCCACCTCTCTCTGCCCCTCCCTTGCTCATGCTCTGTGTTTCTCTCTCAGTAATAAATAAAAATGTTAAACTTTTTTTTAAAAAAACAAAAAACAAATGGATCATCCAACACCAGGCAAGCTGTCCCAGCTGATGCCATGTGCAGCAAAAACAAGGTGCTATACCCAGTCCTGCACAAATGGCAGAATCATGAACACATAAATGATTACCATAGTTCTAAGCCAGTAAATATTGAAATGATTTGTTGTGCAGGAACTGATAACCAGGATAGATGATTGATATATATTAATTTAAATTTCACAGAAATAATATTATATGTACAGTGAAAGACTTGTTTCAGTGACAGGCAGCAAATTTCCAGAGAGAAGCTATATGTTTTCTGGACATATCATAGTCTACTGTGTTTTTAAATCAAGCATTATGACCTGTTAGCACTTTTCTTTCAGCCATGTAACATAACTAATGTTTATAAAGTATTTACTATGTGCCAGATATAATTTAATTCCTTTTTTTTTTTTTTTTTTTTTTGGTAATCTCTGTCCCCAATGTGGGTCTCAAACTCATAGCCCTGAGATCAAGAGTCCTATGCTCTACAGATGGAGCCAGCCAGGCGCCCCTCATTTAATTCTCACGACAGCTCTATGCTACACTTTATCCCTAATTTACAGATGTGGAAACTGAGGATTAGAGAGATGAGGTCACCAGTCTGAGGTCACACAGCAAGTAAGCATCAGTGCCAGCAACCTAGCCAGTGACTCTTCAGAGCCTAAGATCTTAAAAATACTAGGGGACATTCTGGAAAGAGCCACCACCATCACCACCACCACTACCCAACTGTCATAACCATTTTAATTGTGCTCCTTAAAGAAAGAATTGCTGTCATGATTCTCTAAGCACTTCTCTTTCTCCCCAGCTCGGCAGAGCTCCGCTCCACCAGGGCTACTGGAATAAGGGGCAATATCACTGTAAGTTAGCCCCCCACCAGGGCCTGTGAGTGGGATGACTTATCACCCATTTTACCTCTAAAAAGGATTTGCAGAGAGTTAACCCTACCAACATTCAGCACCTGTGGAAATGATGTTGCTTGCAAGGAAAAGCCTATGTGATCAAAAATTTCTTCCCCAACTGGTACAAGCCTGAAATTTGCCACCACGGAGGGGAAGTGATGATGATCTGCCACATTCTTCGGTACCCCCAGTTCTCTAGATTCAATTTCTTCATGTGTAAACTAGAGAACTTGATCTTATAAATTCTATGGTTCTATTTTTCATTTCTTTAAGATATATTTGGCAGCTATGTCCTTAAGTTAGATAAATGAAGTAATTTAGCAGTTTAAGTCATTAAGTTAGGTAAAAGATTATACATATAAAATAATAAAGTAATAATATAATAAAATGTAGTAAAATAATAAAATAATAAATTCTATATATAACATATAGTATATAATATATAACATATATAGTTATATATAACATATATAATATACATATTATATATAAAATTTAATTGAAAGGTACTGGTAATCCCTGGGTTTATTTCCATTCATTTTTTTTTTCAATTTTTATTTATTTTTGAGAGAGAGTGCATTCATGATCAGAGAAGTGGCAGAGAGACAGGGAGACACAGAATATGAAGCAGGCTCCAGGCTCTGAGCTGTCAGAGCTTGACACAGGATTCAAACTCACAACCATAAGATCGTGAACTGAGCCGAAGTCAGATGCTCAATCGACTGAGCCACCCGGGTGCCCCTCTATTCTGAAACCTAAAAGAAAACATAGAATTTGGGGGAAAGCAGTACAAATGACTCTCAAATTATCTACACTGAATCTGCCAGCAAAGCTAAAACTTGCTGTGAAAAAAAAAAAAAAAAAAGAACCTAGGAATTGGAAATGTTACGTAAGTATCCCTCATGGTTCCTACAAGTATGCAGGACATGTAGCTAAAGCAATTCTATGCATGGGTCAGATTTGAAAATCTGACTGTACTCATTCAACACAAGTTTATTGAACATATTTAATTTTCTTTAGTTTATTTATTTATTTTGAGAGAGAGAGAGAGAGCATGCAAGTGCATGCAGGAGGAGGGGCAGAGAGGGGGCAGAGAGAGAGGAGACAGAATCCCAAGCAGGATCTGCAGGGTCAGCACAGAACCCAATGTGGGGGCTTGATCTCAAGAACAGTGAGATCATGGCCTGAGCCGAAACCAAGAGTCAGACGCTTCATTAACCAATTGGCCATCCCAGCGCCCCATGTTGAGCACATTTAATGAAAACTATTCCACACTGATCAATATGAAGGATCAGAAAATGTGCATGACAATATCTTTCTGGTAGCTTAACATCTGATAGAAAAGGAAAGACACATATGTAAGTAATTACAACCAAGGAAAATGGAATATATGAAATGTCAGTCACAAAAAGACAAATACTATTTGATATCACTTACACAAGGTGTCAAGAGTAGCCAAATTCCTAGAAACACAGCAGAATGGTGGTCCCTAGGGGCTGGGGTAAGAGGAATCGGGAACTGTTGTTTAATGGGTATAGAGTTTCAGTTTTGCATGTTGAAAAAGTTCTGGAGATCAAGTTGCACCACAGTATGAATATACTTAACATTACTGAACTGTACACTTAGCAATGGTTGATAGTCAATTTTACATTATGAGCTGTTGACCGCAATAAAAAAGGGAAATGGAATATAAATACCACATGAATGGTACAGATAGTAAGTAGTGCAGGAGCTTGAGAAAATGACAGATTCGCTGCTGTTTAAGTTGTGAAAGTTAAGGGTGAAAGTTAGTGGGGCAAGGAAAGCCTCCTTGTAGGAAGTAAATCTGGAGGCAGTCCTTGAAGATGGCCTGAGTCTTGACAGGTAGAGATTGGGAAGATTGAAGAGATGAGTAAAAGTGGGAAGGTAGAAAAGGCCACAGAGTGCTGGGGACAGGAAAAGAAACACTCTGATTTTACACGAAGCAATATATACAGAGAAGAAATGTTTAAAGAACCACAATCCAGGGAATTTTAAATTCATTGTAGTCAGAGTTATATTTCCACTGTGTGTCACTTCTTCATAATTAAAACAATATATGACAGATTGCCCTAAGGAATGAACTTTTATTGCTTCAATTTTAGATTGATAAGAACCCATTACGATGTATCATTAGTAACAGCTAATAACAGTAATGATTTAATAAGTGTAATGCAACCTAAGACACTTCACAAATAAACAAAAATTAAACCAAACTGGGCAAAATGCCCAGATTACTTCCTACACACACCAACAAAGTACTATAAAAAGTGAAAATGGAAAGAAATGTCTCACAGCAATGGTGGTTATTTTGGGGTGGTAAAACAATGGAAGACCTTTTCTCTGTATTACTTTTTATTCTTATGTTTTAAAATAAGCATGAACACTTTGTACAATGGAAACACATTTCATGAAACAAATTGCTATTATAATAAATGACATTGGAAAATGAGAGAATTATTCCTTGAGATCCTGAAAGAAAAATGATGCGGATTTTTTTTTTTAAGATTTTACTTTTAGGTAATTTCTACACCCAACATGGGGCTCAAGCTTACAACCCCAAGATCAAGAGTCACATGCCCTACCAACTGAGCTAGCCAGGTGCCCCAGGGATCATCCTTAATAAAATGAGGGGACATGTTCTCCTGGTCAGATTTCCTCAAAGTTCTCAGATCACTCTCTCTATCTCTGTATCACCAAGCGAAGTGGAGACTACAGCTATTTGTCTTACATTGATCATACATACCCCTAACAGAGGTCTTCCCAGCATAATGTCTGAGTCAACAGCTCTTGACAATTAATGACTTTGAATACATATGATGGAAAGTCACTACACCATTCCTGAGGTGCCTTTTGGCCCTGCACTTAACTAGAAGGAAGGAACAGCAGGAAGGCTCCCATCGGTTAAGATGTTTTATAGAACTTGACAGTCCCATCATTGAGCCAATTTGGGGAGTTAGTTTCCTCTCCACAAGAAGAGAAGATATGGCATCTTCTCTTTTTTTTTTTTCTTTTTAAGTAATCTCTACACCCAGTGTGGGGCTTGAACTCACAAGAGATCAAGAGTCACATGCTCTTCTGACAGCCAACCAGACGTCCCAATGGGATTTTCTTTTAAGGAGAGACTGTGGGTAGATTTACAACTGAACTTACATTTTTCATTCCTAAAGGAAAGCAATGTTATCAGTTTCTTCCATTTTCTTCCACAGATATTCTTTTTTTAAAAATCTTTTTATTGGGGCGCCTGGGTGGCGCAGTCGGTTAAGCGTCCGACTTCCGCCAGGTCACGATCTCGCGTGTCCGTGAGTTCGAGCCCCGCGTCAGGCTCTGTGCTGACAGCTCGGAGCCTGGAGCCTGTTTCAGATTCTGTGTCTCCCTCTCTCTCTCTGACCCTCCCCCATTCATGCTCTGTCTCTCTCTGTCTCAAAAATAAATAAACGTTAAAAAAAATTTAAAAAAAAAAATAAAAATCTTTTTATTTTATTTATTGGAGAGAGAGAGAGAGAGAGGGAGAAAACATAAGCAAGGGAGTGGGGCAGAGGGAGAGAAAGAATCCTAAGTGGGCTCCACAATCATTGCGGAGCCCAATGGGGGACTCAGTCCCACGATCCTGGGATCATGACCTGAACTGAAACCAAGAGTCGGGAGCTTAAAGCTGAGCCACCCAGGCGCCCCTCCTTCCACAGATAGTCTATGCATATATATGCAAATATGTATGTTACACGCACACATATGACATCACATCACTGGTGTCTGTCTCCAATTTTCTTTTCTTTTTATTTTTCTTTCTTTTTTTTTTAAATTATTTTTAAGTAATCTCTACATCCACTGTGGGGCCTGAACTCACAACCTCAAAATCAAGAGTTGTATGCTCTACCGATTAAGCCAGCAAGTAGCTTTTCTGTCTCCAATTTTCTAATTTCTTTCCACCCCCAATATATTCAACTACACCCATAATAGTAACACTTGTTGATTTGAACTGCAGTTGAATTGCTGAAATGAACCAAAGAAAATTTCATGTAATCACTCAACAACTGTCAAAATTTGAGGTAATACTTCATCCATGCCAGTGAGCAAAACAGATAGGGCTTCCGCCTTCACAACGTTTAAAGTGTAATTTTCAAAGTCATGATAAGCTATTAGCCTAATACCTACCTAATTTTTTAATGCTTATTTATTTTTGAGAGAGAGAGAGAAAGCAGGGGAAGGGCAGAGAGAGATGGAGAATCCCAAGAAGGTTCTGAGCCTGACACAGGGCTCAATCCCAGGAACAGTGAAATCATGACTTGAGCTAAAATCAAGAGCTGGATGCTTAACCTCCTGAGCCACCCAGGTGCCCCAAACCTACCTGATTTCTATAAAAAATATGTACGTGTATAAAACAACCAGAGAAAAATTGCCAACAGACTCAAATGCTTGCTCACCAGTAGAATTACAGGCTACCTGTGGGGCAGATGCTGAGTCTACAAACACCGGTGCCAAGAGACAGAATTGGATAGGCTTTGGATAAGTAGGAATTTTATACATGGAAGACATTTTAGATATAATCAAATTCTTTACTTTTAGAAGAGGAATACAAGTCTCAGGGGGTAAATGAGTGCTATTTAGAAGTAGAGGGAGACCCAGGCTGTTTCCAATCCAGAGTAGCCCATTGTGTCTGCTGTCGGTGAACACCAATGTAGATGACTTTTTTTTAAATTTCTTTTTAATGTTTATTTATTTTTGAGAGACAGGGCGTGAGCAGGGGAGAGGCAGAGAGAAAAGGAGACCCAGAATCTGAAGCAGGTTCCAGGCTCCAAGCTGTCAGCACAGAGCCAGATGTGGGGCTCAAACTCATGGACAGAGAGATCATGACCAGAGCTGAAGTCGGCTGTCACCCAGGCACACCCCCCACCCCACTCCCGCCCCCGCCATGTGGATGACTTTTAAGAATACATTCCAACCTTCCATTGTGAGGCTGCATTCTTTTTTGTAGAAAACACTGCAAGGAGAGAACACAGCTTTGGGATCAAGCAACATTGACAATGCAAAGAGTTTAAGACCATGAACTTCAGAGCCTGATTGCTGAAATAAAAATCCCTACTGTGCAATTTATTATCTATGTGACCGTGGATGGGACAAGTGACCTCAACTTCCCTGGTCTCAGTTCGTCATTTGTAAAGTGGGAATAATAATTGTATCCATTTTATGAAGTCACTGTGAGAGTAAATGGAGTTGGTGCACATAATGGTGTGATCGTAAATGTTTAAAAATAGGTCTGGGTAGTAAGTATGCTTTGTAGCAATTACCAATTTCCTACCAGTGTGAGGTCAGTCAACTCACAGAATTTCTGGTATTTTAATAATAGGTTCGTCTTGAACTGGTTACATGGCCACATCACTGCATGTAAAGTTATTTATAAAAGTGGCACTTGGTAAGTGCTATATATATAAAATGTGTAGATATTAGTCACTATATACACTAATATGAATGATAGCATTTTCTCTGATTTTGGAACGTTGAAACAGACTGTAATTTTCAGAATAACTAAATTCATAGTGGTGCCTAGGGGGCAAAAGAGGCCCCCAAAGAACATACAGCCTAACTGAAACAGTACGTTTGCTATGCAACTACAGATTCAAGACAGATTCCCCCATGTATCTGCCCCTTCTAATCAGATTTCCACCCCTAATCCCCTTCTAGATGGAGGAGAGCCACTGTAAATGCATTAATAATTCCTATTTGAATGACATTATTAACCACATATGATTTCTAATTTTGTAACAATTAATTAAGTGTATCCCATGTGCTTTACTTACAATATCTCAATTAGTCCATATAGCAACCATGTTGGATGGATATTATTTTCAAGTGAAGAAACTGAGTTTCAGAGAGGATTCTTAACTTTCCAGCTTTCCAAAGGGCTTACATCTAGTAAATAATACATGCTTGATCCTGGTCTTTTGAGGCTAAATCTTATGGCATAATCACACATTGTGCCATAATTACAACAAGTTTTGCTTTGTTTTGTTTTTCAGTTCCATGTAAAAATATGCGTTAAGTAATTTATATAATAGTACTTTAACAATAACTGTCTATATTGAACACTACAGCTAGCTATATAGTGAACCATGTATGTAATATCTAATTTTATATATAAAGTTAATAGTAAACTATTGCTGGATATTTATAAACACTAAGAAAACTCCTCTTATTATACGTTTTCAGTAAATTGCTCAATGATTCTAAAATCAAGAAGGCTTATACTTTGATTTCTGTACTTTTAAATTATTTTTTCAAAAGCAGAATTCTTAAAATAAACTTAATTTCTGACTCTGAAGATATAAACAGAATATTAAGTCTGTAATTTGAAAATCTTGGAAAAATATTCCTTTAAAAGATGAGCAAATGGGGTAGAGTGGGAGGTGGTGAGGGGAGTAGAGAAGAATGTCACTAAAGACAGTTTAGGGGCTGTATACACCAATATGAACGTTCCTCTATTAACTGTAGGAGTATACAGAATGAAAACATATATGATTTAGGTCAATATGATCATCTGCTTTCAAACAAATGACATTATGCCTACAAGTATAGAGAAATATAATATCCATATTTTATTCATACCAAGATGCATTTAACACACTCAGTGTCACAACCTGAAACACGATCTGCCCATCCTCACCTCTGAGGCCTCATTCGACCTCACCTAGACTGCTTAAACTACAATGACAATCTCCCTATTCCTGGAAAATACCAAACTGGTCCTACCTTTGACCATTCTCATCCGCTTAACATATGCCTAAAATGCTATTCCCCCAGATGGGTGATCCCTCCTTCCTATGCTTCAAAACTCTGTACGACTGACTGTCGCTCATCAGGGAGGTTTTCTCTGACCACCAAATATAAAATAGCAATCTGTACCCTGCTCATGCCATGTGCTCCCATATCTGTGTTTGACTTCTTGCATAGCCCTTATCACTACCTAATATTTCTACCTATCTTTCCTTCCTTCCTTCCTTCCTTCCTTCCTTCCTTCCTTCCTTCCTTCCTTC
>NW_024412376.1:73169521-73201479 GCF_014898765.1 Herpailurus yagouaroundi
TTCCTTCCTTCCTTCCTTCCTTCCTTCCTTCCTTCCTTCCTTCCTTCTTCCCTTCTTGTTTTATTTTTTTTAATTGTGGTAAAATACAGATAACATAAAATTTACTGCTCAACTATTTTTAAATGTACAGTTTGGTAGCGTAAAGTACATTCACATTGTCATGCAACCAATTTCCAAAAGTCTTCACCTTCCCAAACAGAAAGTTCATACCCCTTATACAATTTCCCCATTTCACCCTCTCCACAGCCCCTGACAACCACCATTCTACTTTCTGTCTCTTTGAATTTGACTACTATAGGTTTCTCATGGAAGTGGAATCATACAGTACTTGTCCTTTTGTGACTGGCTTCTTTTATTTAACATAATGTCTTCAAAATTCATCCATTATTGTAGCATGTGTCAGAATTTCCTCCCTGTTTAAGGCTGAATAATATTTTATTGTATGTGAAATATATGTGAAACATATATGTGAAACATAATATGTATATACCACATTTTGTTTATCCACTATTCCATGGATGGACACTTTGGTCGCTTTCACCTTTTGGCTAGAATGCTCCTGTGAAAATGGGTATACAAATAGCTGTTCAAGTTCGCACTTTCAACCCTTTTGGTTATATACCTAGAAGAGGAATTGCTGGATCATATGGAGTTCTATTTCTCATGTTTTGAGGAACTGCCATACTGTTTTCCACAGCAGCTGTATCATTTTACATACCCAATAGCAGTGCACAGGGCTCCAATTTCTCCACATCCTTGTCAATAATTACGTTCTGCCTTTTGATAGTAGCTATACCAATAGGTGTAACATGGTATATATTTATTTTTATATCTTTCTTTTCTATCTTTCCTACCTGCTGCAATATAAGCTTCATGAAGCCGGGGGCTTCATTTTGTCACTGTTGCTTCCCAAATTCTATAACGCTGCCTGACAGTGTTATAAAGGCATATTAGGCATCAAAAAATATTTATAAAATGAACTAAGTGATACCACACCTTCTTTCATCTTAGCATAATTTTCTTCGTGTTTTTTCTCTTTTTCTTTTTTTTAAGTAAGCTCTGTGACCAACTTGGGGCTTAAACTCACCACCCAGAGATCAAGAGTCTCATGTTCTACCAACTGAGCCAGCCAGGCACCACTATCTTAGCATAATTTCCAAGTTGAAAAGATAAGAGCATAGTTATTGTAGGAATTATTATACAGACCATCTCAACAGATTCTCTCAGAAGTTTGAGTGTAAAATTGACACTCTTATCTCTATTGATTATATTTTAAAGTTTAAACCCAGAGGTAATTTCAGTAATGTAACGCATACATCACATGAACTGAAGAACAAATTCTAAACACATTCTCAACAATTGCCAGGGACCATTTTTGTTTATTCCTGTGATCATCATCTAAACTGTGTCTTTTGCTGTTAGGTTCTAAAGGAATGCTCTTAGATGATAATGCTTTTGATCACCATGGAAACATTAACCACAAAGTTTATATCAAGCCCTCATAGAGATAGCTAAATAGAAAGAGAACATAAAACTCAGAACATAAAACTCAGTCTTTAAGCCTAACAGAAGTAAATTCCAGTAAATTAACTGCAGATTCATGAGATCTAAAATTCAATCAAGTTCTAGCTATTTAGTTTAGCAGATATTGTTGATTTGCTACTTAACACCTTTCTCTAATTTTCCCCAACCATTTTGGTTAAATGATAATGTACCCAACCCCAACACATGGCATTGTGTTCTTATTCCTAGAGATTTTTCTAGGGGTAGGCACATGATCCAGTTCTAACAATGAAATGAAAGGAGGTTTTTGAAGGATGACGTCTAGGAAAGATTTTTCTCCCTGATACACAAAAAGAGATGTGACCAGAGAAAGACCTAGCCATCATGTGCCACACTCCACATAACCTTGCTTTCTACTTTGGATAACATTACATTGAGACATGATACTTGGTGGGTGCGGGGAGGTGGGAGTAATGGCGTCTGGCTGGGTCAGTCAAAAGAGTGTGTGACTCAAGCTGTAATCATCAAGACAGTATGGTACTGGCACAAGAACAGACACTCAGATCAATGGAACAGAATAGAGAACCCAGAAATGGACCCATAATCATATGGCCAACTAATCTTTGACAAAACAGGAAAGAATATCCAATGGAATAAAGACAGTCTCTTCAGCAAGTGGTACTGGGAAAACTGGACAGCGACATGCAGAAAAATGAACCTGGACCACCTTCTTACACCATACACAAAAATAAACTCAAAATGTATGAAAGACCTCAATGTAATACAGGAAGCCATCAAAATCCTCGAGGAGAAAGCAGGCAAAAACCTCTTTGATCTTGGCCACAGCAACTTCTTACTCAACATGTCTACAGAGACAAGGGAAACAAAAGCAAAAATGAACTCCTGGGACCTCATCAAAATAAAAAGCTTCTACACAGCGAAGGAAACAATCAGCAAAACTAAAAGGCAACCGACAGAATGGGAGAAGATATTTGCAAATGACATATCAGATAAAGGGTTAGTATCCAAAATCTATAAAGAACTTATCAAACTCAACACCCAAAAAACAAAGAGTCCAGTGAAGAAATGGGCAAAAGACATGAATAGACACTTCTCCAAAGAAGACATCCAGACGGCCAACCAACACATGAAAAAATGCTCAACTTCACTCATCATCAGGAAAATACAAATCAAAACCACAATGAGATACCACCTTACACCTGTCAGAATGGCTCACATTAACAACTCAGGCAACAACAGATGTTGGCAAGGATGAGGAGAAAGAGGATCTCTTTTGCATTGTTGGTGGGAATGTAAGCTGGTGCTGCCACTCTGGAAAACAGTATGGAGGTTCCTCAAAAAACTAAAAATAGAACTACCCTACAACCCAGCAATTGCACTACTGGGTATTTATCCAAGGGATACAGGTATGTTGTTTCAAAGGGACACATGCACCCCAATGTTTACAGCAGCACTATCAACAATAGCCAAAGTATGGAAAGAGTGCAAATGTCCATCAATGGATCAATGGATAAAGAAGATGTGGTATATACATACAATGGAGTATTACTCGACAACCAAAAAGAATGAAATTTTGCCATTTCCAATTATGTGGATGGAACTAGAGGGTCTTATGCTAAGTGAAATTAGGCAGTCAGAGAAAGACAAATATCCTATGACTTCACTCATATGAGGACTTTAAGAGACAAAGCAGATGAACATAAGGGAAGAGAAACAAAAATAATATAAAAACAGGGAGGGGGACAAGACAGAAGAGACTCATAAATATGGAGAACAAATTGAGGGTTACTGGAAGGGTTGTGGGAGGGGAGATGAGCTAAATGGGTAAGGGGCACTAAGGAATCTACTCCTGAAATCATTGTTGCACTATATGCTAACTAATTTGGATATAAATTTTAAAAATAATTAATTAATTAAATTTACAAAGAAAGAGAGACAGCATGTGACTCTTGATCTTGGGGTCATGAATTTGAACCCCACATTGGATGTAGTTTACCACAAAAAACTACATGATGCTTAGAACTGTGGCAGCCATCCTGTGACCAAGAGGTACAACATAGATTACACCTGAGGACTAAAAAACAGAAAGATTAGAGAGGCTTCAATCACTGATAACATTACTGATAACATCAATAACTTCTGACCTCCTTGTTAGGTAAACAGTAGATTCTTTATGGCTTAAGGCAAGATTAGCTGAAGCATCTTAAATGATGTGTGTATATGTATGTGTGTTAGGTACACTCTTCCATTAAACAGCTGTGATTCCAGACCACAACTTCATCGTTTGCAGAGAGAGGGAGAGAGATGGGGCGGGGAGAGAGAGAAGGAGGGAGAATAACGGTCCAATGCAGAACGCTGAGAGACACTAATAACGAAGACCAGTGAGAGAAGAGGAAATGATGGAGAATAATAAAGAACTTCCTGGGAAAGCACTGGGAGGAAAATCATGAATGAGTCATGGTCATAAATAAGGCTTTTTATGATCTGGCTTTTGACTGAATTACCAGTCTCATCTCCTGTGACCCCCTCTCAACACTCTGGTTCAGCCATTCATATCTGCTGATAACTCACTAAAATACAATATGCTTTCTACTTCTATGTCTTTGCACTTGCTCTGTCCTCTGCCTGGAATTTCCTCTCTATCTTTCAAACTTTTACTCTTCCTTCAAACACCAGCTTCTCTCCCAGGCCGTTGCTGAATTCCCCCCCAGTAAACAAAGGCCCATACTGCCTGGGATCATACCCCCATGATCCAAATCATCACATTCTATTTGTTTTTTTGTTTTGCTTTGTTTTCCCACCATAGGGTAACTTCCATAAGTAGTGACTGTTTTCACCTCTGCATTTCCAGGCCTTAACAGGGCACCTGGAATGAGGAGTGGGTATTATATGCTCTATTTAAGGACATGGCTATGGTGCCTAACACATGTGGATATAAATCCATTACTCTGCCGTTTACTTGCCCATGTGATCATAGGTAAACTATTAAGCCTACTTCTCTGCCTTATAGATTGGGATAATTACTGTACCCATCTCATAGAATGGATGGGAGAACGAAATAAGAGAATACATGTATAGAACTTGGCACACAGGCTCCGTTAAGAGTTAGCATCATATTTCAGAGGGAGTTCAATGTAATGGTTGAATATATGAATGGTGCTCTACAGTCCTCCCGGGAAGAGTTTCAAAAAGGAAAGAAAGATCAACAGAATCAAAACTGCTGAGAAGTCTAGTAAGATTAGGGCTGCCAGTTGTTAAATTTTCAACCAAAGCAACCTTCTCTCCACATAGTTGGGCGTCTTTCACTTCACCATCAGGCTCAACCCTGCTCCGGTCTCCATAACTATGAAGACAAAAAAAATGGGGGGAAAAAAACAACTCCTAGGCAAAGTAACTTCCTAGAGTAGGCAAAAGGAGTGGGATCAAGGTCAGGATAATTCTTCCTATGAAACAGGAATAAAGAAAGCAAGAATATGTGAAAATACTATGTGTAGAGCTGGAGGTATGTTTCTGGTTTTCTTTTATAACTAAAGAGGATGACTATAAAAGAGGCATTTGTGAATAAAACATTTTTTACTCTCAATGAAAGAATTAAGTCAGTAATACAAGAAACCAATCTGCTTTTATCAAAAACAGAGAGGACTGGGGCGCCTGGGTTGCTCAGTCAGTTAAGCATTTTGCTCTTGATTTCAACGTTTATTTATTTTTGGGACAGAGAGAGACAGAGCATGAACGGGGGAGGGGCAGAGAGAGAGGGAGACACAGAATCGGAAACAGGCTCCAGGCTCTGAGCCATCAGCCCAGAGCCTGACGAGGGGCTCGAACTCACGGACCGCGAGATCGTGACCTGGCTGAAGTCGGACGCTTAACCGACTGCGCCACCCAAGCACCCCATCTCTTGATTTCAGCTCACGTCATGCATGATCTCATGGTTTGTGAGTTTGAGCCCCACGTCGAGCTCTGCACTGACAGTGCAGAACCTACTTGGGATTGTCTCTCTCTCCTTCTCTCTCTGCCCCTCCTTCACTCTCTTTCTCTCTCTCAAAATAAATAAACATTAAAAAAAAAAAAAGGAAATAGGATTTTCAAAGTTGGCATACAAGTTCCTTTACCCAATTAGAATTCTGATTTAGTCAACAGCTCTGGTGTTTTTGTACAACTTAGCTTCTTATATTTGTAAATGGGTCTTTTATTATTCATTGGTGTCTAAATCAACTATATGAGCACTTCTAACAAAGGTATACAAATACTTGATAACTATCATGGATAGGTAATAGCACAACATACATTGATTTGGTAAGCATTATTTTTAGCTCAATGGTGCAGACTTAAAAAACAAGTATTTTTCCTTATAAACTAGTATTATGAAAGTGAATAGTCCATATAAGTTATGTCAAATATATTTGTTATTCTTTTTCTTTAATGTTTATTTATTTATATTGTAAGAGAGATTGAGAGAGAGAGAGAGAGAGAGCGAGCGAGCATGACAGGGAGAGAGAAAGGGAGAGAGAGAATCCCAAGCAAGCTCCATGCTGCCAGCACAAAGCCCAACACGGGGCTCCATACCACCAACCATGAGATCATGACCTGACTCCAAATTAAGAGTCAGAAGCCCAACTGACTGAGCTACCCAGGCACCCCTACATCCATTATTCTTAAATTTATAAGCTCACTTAATTTAAGCAATATCACAGTATGATGCATGTAATATTCATTACATGAGGTAGCAAGTTGGTTAAACCAGGTTAAATCCAGTTCCCAAAAGTGTTTATTTCATCGCCTGATCCCAAAATGAACTAGGGTGAAATGACCTTATGATATGAAACTGAAGACAGACATTAAAATAGAAACTAAGTATTCATAAAACCTGTGGGAAGATTTCTTTTAGTTTTAATGTTTATTTATTTTTGAGAGAAAAAGACAGAGAGAGACAGAGTGTGAGTGGGAGACACAGAATCCGAAGCAGACTCCAGGCTCTGAGCTGTGAGCACAGAGCCCTACGTGGGGCTCAAACCCACAAACTGAGATCATGACCTGAGCCGAAGTTGGACACTTCGCCGACTGAGCCACCCAGGCGCCCCGATTTCTTGTACTTTTGTAAGCCTATTCTTTAGGTCATACAAACCCAATTTATATTATATCATACATTGCAGAAAAATGACATGATCCTTCTACTTTTATTACCATAAGAGTTGAATAAAGGTTAATGAATTTAAAAAACTGTATTGCTAGTAGTCTAGTTTTTATTTTTTTTTTATTTTTTTTTCAACGTTTATTTATTTTTGGGACAGAGAGAGACAGAGCATGAACAGGGGAGGGGCAGAGAGAGAGGAAGACACAGAATCAGAAACAGGCTCCAGGCTCTGAGCCATCAGCCCAGAGCCTGACGCGGGGCTCGAACTCACGGACCGCGAGATCGTGACCTGGCTGAAGTCGGACGCTTAACCGACTGCGCCACCCAGGCGCCCCCCTACCCCCTTTTAAAAAGTAAACTTTACCCCCCAACATGGGGCTTAAACTCATGGCTCTGAGATTGTCATATGCCCTACCATCTGAGCCAGCCAAGTGCCCCAACAATTTTGTTCTTAAAAGAACAAAGCATTTAAAAATGCTTTGTTTTACTTGGAGTAACATAGCAATAAATCGCCTCGAATCTTCCACACTGTCTTATATAGAAATTATTTATTTAAACAATTTTCCTTTATAATGGTTGGTAGCTTGCCAGACACTTGGTATTAAAAACTAGACTATTGGGGCGCCTGGGTGGCGCAGTCGGTTAAGCGTCCGACTTCAGCCAGGTCACGATCTCGCGGTCCGTGAGTTCGAGCCCCGCGTCGGGCTCTGGGCTGATGGCTCAGAGCCTGGAGCCTGTTTCCGATTCTGTGTCTCCCTCTCTCTCTGCCCCTCCCGCTCCCCCGTTCATGCTCTGTCTCTCTCTGTCCCAAAAATAAATAAACGTTGAAAAAAAAAAATTTTTAAAAGGGGGTAGGGCACCTGGGTGGCTCAGTGGTTAACCGTCAGACTTTGGCTCAGGTCATGATCTCACAGTTCATGAGTTCAAGTCCCACATTGGGCTCAGACTCTCTGCTGTCAGCGCAGAGCTTGCTTCAGATCCTGTCTCTCTCTCTGCCCCTCCCCATTTGTGCTCACTCTCCCTCTCTGTCAAAAGTTAAGAAACATTAAAAAAAAAAAAAAAGAAAGAAAGAAAGAAAAAAAGAGGGGCAACTGGGCAGCTCGGTCAGTTAAGCATCAGACTCTTGATCTGAGCTCAGGTCTTGATCTCAGGGTCGTGAGTTGAAGCCCCATGTTGGGCTCCACACCGGGCATGAAGTCTGCTTAAAAAAACATTGTTTTAGATATATGCAAATAAAACAAAAGAATATGTCCTAGGTCCTTAATTTCATTAAAAGAAAAAATAAAGTCCAGATATAGCATTTGACAGTAACTCCTATCTTGATGTCTCCTCTAGTTTCTTTAAGCTGTAAGATACCCATTCTCAACTAGCATGATCATATCTTTGACTTCTTGTTGGGTTTCCATCACCTAAACTTGGGCACATCCTAAACTGCTTACATGCAACATAGGAAATACCATCAGTCTGTACTCTGCCCAAAGGATTCTGTTTTCAGTCTGAACTCAACCAAGAAATGACCTTGTAAGCTATAACTTAAAGTATCCCTCCTGTCGCCTCCAGCTCACCAAATGAGGATCATGACCAAATACACATGTTCAAGACAGAAGACACCGATTAGATAGATATCATTATCAGGTTAATAGGTAGATTATGGTAGAAGTTTTGCAGAGTAAAGTGACAGAAGCCAAAGACCCCAGAAATCAGATTGTAAAATGTAGTACTTTAAATAACATTTAAATTAGTGTTGAAATTAATTGATTTAAATTAATTAATTTTAAACTAAATCACATTAGCATCAAATAAGATTAACATGTAAATAATGACAACAACCCTAAAACAAGGAAGTTATCAATCACAGCATAGACATTTCTAGGAAAGAATATGGAATTGAGAATATGATCAGGCTGGATCTGGAAAAACCAAAGACTGAGACTTCCTAGTGAAGAGGCACAGTATTTTGTTTCAAACCCCGACTGGATAGTATTAATAACCACAGATGTGTTTAACTTATTGTATCTTCATTTTTTTTAATTTATTTTTTTTAGTAATCTCTATTCCCACTATAGGGCTCAAACCCACAACCCCAAGATCAGGAGTCGCATGCTTTTCTGACCGAACCAGTCGGGTGTCCCTACTGTATCTTTAAATGCATGTAATTTTTATTTATATTGTGAGTTCCATTATTCCTTATGAATTATTTACTGGTTTCATAAAGTCTTAAAGTAAAGAACCTAGGTATGCCTGACTGGCTTAGGTGGTACAGCACAGGACTCTTGATCTGCAGATCTTGAGTTCAAGCACCATGTTGGGTGTATAGCTTACTTAAAAAATGACTAGGGGCACCTGGCTAGCTCAGGTGGTAGGGCATGTGACTCTTGACCTCAGGGTTGGGAGTCGAAGCCCCATGTTGGCTGTAGAGATTACTTAAAAACAAAATCCTAAGGAAATAATACAAAATAAAATTTAAAAGGATGGGGTGCCTGGGTGGCTCAGTCTGTTGAGTGTCAGACTTGATTTCAGCTCAGGTCACGTTCCCAGGGTCATGGGATCGAGCTCTGTGTTGGGCTCTGCACTGAGAATGCTTCAGATTCTCTCTCTCTCTCTCTCTCCCTCTGTCCCTCTTCCCAACTCATGCTCTCTCTCTTTAAAATAATAATTTTAAAAACTTAAAAAAAAAATAAAAATAAAATACAAAAAAGGCAAACAAACAAACAAAAACACCTCTTGCAAGCATTGTTATAAAAAGATATCTGGTCTAATACTTAAATATTGGTCAAGATTCTGGTGCTCAAATGAGCCAAACCAGATAAGCAAATCTATTACAGTGCTCATTTTTTTCTGAGCGTTCTACAAGTTATATTTACACAAAAGGATCTCAGTTAGACCTATGATCTTAAATCTATTATTGTTCAGCCTTTGAAATAAATTATTCTTTCAACTAAAATCCCTACATGCAGCAGCAGCTTCAGAATTTCTATTTAGTTGGGACCTAAGAGAGGAAATATGATAGGAAGACAGGGAGATTCTAAGGAAGCATGATGTGAAGTTACTCGTGCAGAACATAAACATATCGTTTTTCTTAGATTTTATGTTACAGAATTTATGAAAATAGTAGTTTCTAGAGTTACTTTTATTCACATTTTAGTTAAAACTGTATAAATATGGCTTATCCATGATTAGGTGATGATGATGATAATGATGATAGAGCCAAACCCTAGCAGGGGTATTTATCTTCTACAGAATAAAGATCAAACTCCAGCAAATTGAAGACTCTCCATGGTATACCAATTATCATTCCAGTTTCATCTTTCACTATTCACTCCTGGTCTCTTACTCTGTAGCCAGTCAGTTTTGATTACTAACTATTCTGTCTACTCTTCATTTTTCCCCCCATTTCTATGTGTCTCTTCATGCACTCATTCTGAATTTCCAATGTTTCTTTCTTCTTCTTCTCCTTCTTCTTCTTCTTCTTCTTCTTCTTCTTCTTCTTCTTCTTCTTCTTTTTAAGATTTTCTTTTATGTAGGGGCGCCTGGGTGGCGCAGTCGGTTAAGCGTCCGACTTCAGCCAGGTCACGATCTCGCGGTCCGTGAGTTTGAGCCCCGCGTCGGGCTCTGGGCTGATGGCTCAGAGCCTGGAGCCTGTTTCCGATTCTGTGTCTCCCTCTCTCTCTGCCCCTCCCCCCGTTCATGCTCTGTCTCTCTCTGTCCCAAAAATAAATAAACATTGAAAAAAAAAATTTTTTTAATAAAAAAAAGATTTTCTTTTATGTAATATCCATACCCTACATGGGGTTCGAATTTATAACCCAGAGATCAAGAGTCACATGCTTTGCCAGCTGAGCCAGCCAGGCTCCCTTCAAATGTTTTTTATCCAATCTCTACCTGTCAAAATTAAATCTATTCTTCAATATCCATCTCATATTTCAACTGCTTCAGTAAAGCTAATGTGATTTCCCCCAACCAAAATAAACATCTTTTATCTGTTTTCTTATGGTATTTTGTACTCTATTATTGTATTTACCATATTCTATCTGTATTATAGTAAGCTGTGTACCTTCCTTGATTTCATCTTCCATAGAATTGTTAAGATTTTGAGAGTAGAGGTAAATCTAAAGTCTTTTTTAGGAAAAATTTTCCAAATAAACCAGAACTTCTATAATCATGGCTTATCTTTTAAAAAATCTGAGGGGGCGCCTGGGTGGCTCAGTCGGTTAAGCGTCCGACTTCGGCTCAGGTCATGATCTCGCGGTCCATGAGTTCGAACCCCGCGTCGGGCTCTGTGCTGACAGCTCAGAGCCTGGAGCCTGTTTCAGATTCTGTCTCCCTCTCTCACTGCCCCTTCCCTGTTCATGCTCTGTCTCTCTCTGTCTCAAAAATAAATAAAACGTTAAAAAAAAAATCTGAGGAACTTATCACTTATAATGTCCACCTAGAGGAATATTCCAGGAGACACCTACACTTGCAATTTGGTTTTTCATTTTAAGAGCAACCTTTTATAATGTCCAATGAAGTTGTAGAGGAAGATTACATTGTTAGTATATCTTCCATCAAATGATAGTTAAAATTGGAAATGTGATTGCAGATAGCACTCTGCTTTGAAAGACAATAAAGTTCCATTGATTAAAAGCAAATAATTACCAATCAGGGTCTTTTTCAGACTGTCATTCGCTTGCTAGGTAATGCTGAGCACATTATACTCCTTGTGCATCCACTTACCTAATCTGAAATCTAAAATACAGATTATCTGCTTTCCAAGCTGTTACAGATATTAGTCATTAAGTGACTGTCAGGAATGATTATGGGGGCACCCAGGTGGCTCAGTCAGTTAAGGGTCAGATCCTTGGTTTCTGCTCAGGTCATGATCTCACAGTTCAGAACCCATTGGCCGATGCTGTCAGCATACAGCCTGCTTGGGATTCTTTCTCTTCTTTTCTTTTTGCCCCTCCCCCCTCTCTCTGTCTTTCTGTTATAATAAATGAATAAACTTTAAAAAAAAAAGAGTGATTATGAAAGAGAGAATGTGAAAAGTGAACAGAAATGGTACTTGCTAATAACATCCTGGAGCTTAATCTAAAGTGATCTAAGGTACTCCTGGGTGGCTCAGTTGGTTAGGCATCTAACTCTTGATCTCAACTCAGGTCTTGATCTCAGGGTCATGAGTTTCACACTGGGTGTGGAGCCTACTTAAGAAAGAAAGAAAAGGAAAGGAAAGGAAAGGAAAGGAAAGGAAAAGAAAAGAATAAAGAAAGAAAAAAGAAAGAAAGAAAGAAAGAAAGAAAGAAAGAGAAAGAGAGAAAGAAAGAAAGAGAAAGAGAGAAAGAAAGAAAGAAAGAAAGAAAGAAAGAAAGAAAGAAAGAAAGAAAGGGATCTAAGGGGGCACCTGGCTGACTCAATTGATAGAGCATGCTAATCTTGATCTCGGGGTTGTAAATTCAAACCTCTAGTTGGATGTAGAGATTACTATATACGTATAAAACCTTAAAAAATAAATAAACAGGGGCGCCTGGGTGGCTCAGTCGGTTAAGTGTCCGACTTCGGCTCAGGTCACGATCTCGCAGTCCGTGAGTTCAAGCCCCGCGTCGGGCTCTGTGCTGACAGCTCAGAGCCTGGAGCCTGTTTCAGATTCTGTGTCTCCCTCTCTCTCTGACCCTCCCCCGTTCATGCTTTGTCTCTCTCTGTCTCAAAAATAAATAAATGTTAAAAAAAATTAAAAAAAAATAATAAATAAAATAAAAATAAATAAATAAATAAATAAATAAATAAACAAAGTGATCTAAGAAAATAATGGAGTTAAGAAAAAGTTTTCAGCCAAAGTATATATAATGCATTAGGACTCATCACAAGATTCTGATAACTGTTTCCCTAATATGATGACATATAAGCACGTAACATTAAAAGTGGAGGAGAGGTGCATGGGTGGCTCAGTAGGTCAAGTGTCCAACTTTGGCTCGTCATGATCTGGCAGTTTGTGGGTTCAAGCCCCACATCGGGCTCTATGCTGACAGCTCAGAGCCAGGAGCCTGCTTCAGATCCTGTCTCCCTTTCTCTCTGTCCCTCCCCTATTCAACTCTGTCTCTCTCTCTCTCTCTCTCTCAAAAATAAATAAAACGTTAAAAAAAAATTTTTTAAGTGGAGGGAAACAAAAAAGGATCTGCAAAATATAAAGCTTGGTTGGCAATTGTATACTTAGGACCAAAATTGATGTAATTCATTCATTACTTGGAGTTTCTACATTGCTGAATATAGTACTCAGAAGTGCGAGGAGGTAAAAAGTAGCCTTTATCCAACAATTTTATTTCTGGGAGCTTATCTACCAATACATGTGTTCAAAAACCCATATATTCCCACACATCCCCTTAAACACAATGTGCAAGATCTTCACTGTTGCAGAATGCTGGAAGCAACAGAAATGTCCATTCATAAAGAAAGTTTGAAATGAATTATGATATGTTCATTTAATAAAATAATACATAGCTGAATAAAAAATGAAGTGTATGTACCAAAATGGAGTGATGACCAAAATATTTTTTTATGAAAGAAACAGAGTACAAAGCAATGTGTACAGTAGGATCACATTTATGTAAATGAAAGGGGGTAGAGGTATGTATACAGGTAAATTTTTATATAAACACAGAATATTTCTCTAGGGAATACATAAGAAGTGGTTGCTTTAGTGGTAGGGGGTTGTGGAGTTTGAGGAGTAAGGTTTACTTAGAATTATTAGAGTTTAATACTAGGCCTTTTGGCTAGCATGATAATTATTTGCATTTTTTTAAGTTTATTTATTTTCAGAGAGAGAGAAAGAGAGAGAGCAGGGGAGCAGAGGAGGGGCAGAGAGAGAGGGAGAGAGAGAACCCCAAGCAGGCTCTGTACTGTCAGTGTGGTGCCTGACATGGGACTCATACCCATGAACCGTGAAATCATGACCTGAGCCGAGATCAAGAGTCAAATGCTTAACCAACTGAGCCACCCAGGCACTCCTATTTGCATTTTATAGATTATAAAACTAAGGCTTAACAAGACTGAATATTTACTCAGAATAATTTATTTACTCAAATAGCAACCAGGTTAGCTGTACAAGCCTGACTTCTGACTTTTATGTCTACTCCTCAGAAAAATGACTTAGATGTCTACTTCTAGCACTGTCTCTGGGAAAGGGAAGGGGCTGATATTTATTAAGCATTTCTCGTATAACAACAATACCTAAAATTATTTGGTATTTACCAAGTGCCAAGCACTAAGCAAAAGGCATTGTGCACTGTATTCATTATATTCTTTAATTTTAAGCTAATTTTATGTAGTGGATACCACTATGATTCCCCCATTCATAAGTGAAGAAACTAGGCACAAATAGGTTAAGTAGTTTGCCTAAGATCAGGTCACATGGCCAATAAGTGACCAAACCAGACTTTGCACAGGACACCTGCATACCCCAGGCTTCACTGTCAAGCTCTGTCTACACCCTCCACAAATAATATTTGGGCCACGGGTGCACACGCATACCTCTCAGTCTGCTCTCTGGAGAACAGACTAGGAGGAAAGCAGACCCGAAGTCACTGGAACAGAAAATTCTGGTTCCTGACTACCCAGAGCATAATTCCAAAGACAAAAGTACTGACTCAGTGTGAGCAAGTTCCCTGGCCCCAAGCACTCCTCCCTTGGTAGAAAAGGATATCATCAGAGGAGGCCCAGAGTGGGAGCGTCCATAGGCCGGGGACTCTTTTGCTTTTGTCTAAGGGTGATTCTGTGTGACACCCGCCAAACTCCAATGACAGAACCCAAATCTAGGACCACTGAGCAACTGAAAGTCAGTCAAAGTATATTCAGTGTTTTCATATAGTGATTGACAAAGATGTAAATGGGAAAATATTTCCTCTGAAATGTTTATTTAACTAGTTGTTGTCACCTGTGTATTACCTCCTGCTCCAATGACAAAAACAACGTGCTGAATATACCAACTTACTTTGTGTTAACTTGGTTCTCACTCTCTGAACGTGGTAGATCATGTTTGCAAAAGTGGCTAATATCCTAACCCCCATGCTGTTCTAAAAATGTAGGATTGATATTCACCCTTCCCATGGAGTAATGGGATCTAGGTCCCCTCCTCTTGAATCTAGGTGAAAATTTGTGACTGCTTCAACCAATAGATTATGGCAAAAGTGGCCCTGTGTGATTTCCAAGTCTAGATCATAAAGATGTTATTTACTTCTGCTGTGATTTCTTGGGACTCTTACTGTTACAGCACAGTCATCACGCTGTGAGGAAGAGAAGTGTCTACATGGCGAGGACTCGTGCATGCGTTCCAACCAACAGCCCAGCCAGCACTGTCCACCAGACATGTCCGTGAGCAAACCTTACATGATTCCTGCCCCCAGCCAGAAAGTCACCTCAAGCCTTCTGGTAACCCCAGCTGATTCCCAATGCCCTCATCAAGCCCTGCTCACACTGCAGATTACAAAATACATGATTACTATTGCTCAAAACCACTATGCTTGGGGTGACTTGTTATGCAGCAATAGGTCACTGAAATTTTATTTATAAATCTTTGCAATCACAGCTAGGTTTACTGAACTCAAGGTTGTATGTGTCATTAGGAATAGGTAATTGCTCTATTTTTTTTTTTTTTAACTAAACTCTAACCCTAGGTGAGGCTTGAACTAACAACTCGGAGATCAAGAGTTATATGCTCTACAGGCTGAGATAGCCAGGCACCCCCTTATTAGCTCCTTAATATACCATAACCTACTTATAAAATAACTCTTTTTTTAAATTTATTTTAATTTATTTTTATCTTTATTTTGAGAGAGAGAAAGAGTGGGCGGGGGGTGGGGGGGGAGAGAGAGAGAGAGAGAGAGAGAGAGAGAGAGAGAGAATCTCAAGGAGGCTCCGTGCTGTCAGTGCAGAGCCCGATGCGCAGCTTGAACTCCTGAAACGTGAGATCATGATCTGTGCCAAAACCAAGAGTTGGACGTTTAACCAACTGAGCCACCCAGACCAGCCACCCCAAATAACTCTTTTTTAAAATAACTTCAAAAAACATGAAACGTTAATCTTCTCTAAAACCTACAATGAATGAAGTCCCTATTTATTTTTCATTTCATTACCAATATTGAATATAGCTGATTTAGAAACTTTTCTTAATGCCCCTGGAAGCTCTACTCATCAAGCAGACACAATATGACATATTATCTTGTCATTTTCCATTTGTTTTCTTGATATAGTTTTATTGTATGCATTTCACTTTTATAAATGGCTTCCCTACCAGACATGAGGATTTGCCTCGTACTTTCATATAACATTTAGATTTAAAATTATGTAAATAACATTTTAAAAAACAAAGCCAAAAGCATATTAATGTCATTAAGATTTCCTAAAAATTACATGATACATACCTATTTCTGAAATCTGAAAAACTCAAAACATCTAAACCTAGAAGAAACAGTCCAAAAATGGACTCATGTCAATATGTCAATTGATTTTTTTATGAAGATGCAAAGGCAATTTAATAGATAAAGCACAGTCATATCAACAAATAGTGCTGGAACAACTGGATAGCCATAGGCAAAAAAAAAAAAAAAAAAGGATCTTGATCTATAAGTTATAAAAAATCAACTCAATATGGGCCATAGACTTAAATATAAAATGTTAAAACTATAAAACTTTTAAGAAAATATGGGAGAAAATATTTGTGACTCTAGATTAGGGAAAGAGCTCTTAAACACAAGAAAAATACAACCCATAAAAGAAAAAAAAATTTTAATTGGACTTCATCGAAATTATAAGCCATTTCTGAGAAAGTGTAAAGAGAAAAGACAAGAAACTAAGAGCAAATGTTTTCAGATCTCAGATCTAACAAAGAACTTACATCCAGAATATATAAATAACTCCCTAAACAATAAGAAAACAACACCCAGTTTAAATGATGGCCAAAGTATTTGAATACTTCAACAAAAAAATGTAAGGATGGCAACTAAGCACATGAAAATTGATGTTCAACAACATCAGTCATTAGAGAAATACAAATTAAAATTACAATGCGGTACCTCTGCATACCGATTAGAATGACTAAAACAAAAAAATGATACCACCAATTTGTATACTTTTTTTTAAATTTACATCCAAGTTAGTTAGCATGGAGTGCAATAATAATTTTAGGAGTAGAATCCAGTGATTTATCCCCTACATATAACACCCAGTGTTCATCCCAACAAGTGCCCTCCTTAATGCCCCTTGCCCATTTAGTCCATCCCCAGCCCACAACCCCTCAAGCAACCCTCAGTTTGTTCTCTGTATTTGAGTCTCTTATGTTTTGTCCCCCTCCCTGTTTTTATATTATTTTTGCTTCCCTTCCCGTATGTTAATCTGTTTTGTATCTTAAATTCCACATACGAGTGAAGTCACATGATATGTCTTTCTCTGACTAATTTCGCCTAGCATAATACACTCTAGTTCCATCCACATTGTTGCAAATGGCAAGATTTCATTCTTTTTTACCACTGAGTAATATTCCATTGTGTATATATATATATATATATATGCATATACATACACCACATCTTCTTCATCCATTCATCTGTCAATGGACATTTAGACTCTTTCCATACTTTGGCTATTATTGATAGTGCTGCTATAAACATTGGGGTGCATGTGACCCTTTGAAACAGCACACCTGTATCCTTTGGATAAATACCTAGTAGTGCAATTGCTGGGTAGTAGAGTAGTTCTATTTTTAATTTTTTGAGAAACCTCCATACTGTTTTCCAGAATGGCTGCACCAGTTTGCATTCCCACCAGCAGTGTTAAAAGAGTTTCTCTTTCTCCACATCCTCGCCAATATCTGCTGTTGCCTGAGTTGTTAATTTTAGCCATTCTGACTGAGATAACATCAAATGTTGACAAAGCCTCAGAGCAACAGGAATTCTCACTATTGGGAGGAAAGCAAAATAGTATAATCACTATGGAAAATAGTTTAGCAGTTTTTTAATAAAGTTAAATATACACTTACTATATGATCCAGTAATCCTATTTCTAGGTATACATCCGAGACAAATTAAAACTTTATGTTCACACAAAACCTTAATAGCAACTTTATTCTCAATTGCTGCAATCTGGAAACAACCCAAATATCCTTCATCTAAATGGCTGAACAGTGGTACCATCCATACAACAGAATACTACTTCACAGTAAAAAGGAACAAAATATTAATGCACACAGGAAGTTAGATGGATATTTAGAGCATTGTGATGAAAGAAAAAAATCCAAAGGTGATTATCTAGATAATTCCATTTATAATGATTCAGGTAAAGGCAAAAATGTAGGGACAGGACAGGTCGGTGGCTGTGGTCAGTGGCAGCCAGGGGTCAGAGAAGGAAAGAGTTGTTTGACTACAGTGGAATTAGCACAAGGGAATGTTTCAGGGAGATAGAACTGTTCTGTACCCGGGCAGTGGTGGTGGAGACACAGCCTAAGTATTTGTCAAAACTCATAAAACTGTATATAAAGTGAATTTTACTGTATGTAAATTTTTAAAAATTAAAAACTCGAAACCAGTTACATCAATGTATTGCTATATTATTTATGGCCTTGTTCTTCCATTACTTCACTGTCTGAAGGAAATTATACTCTTTTGTTACTAAAATACCTTACATAACATGAAAATTCAAAATATAAGTTATCTTGACCTTAACCATAAACAAAGAATGGAATTGATATTAGAAACATTGAAAAACTTGAAAATATAAGCCTATTGTTTGTTTGTTTACGCCTGTTCCAGAAGACTCTCCATTAACCCAACTCATTTTCAGAATTTTTAAAAATTTTTTTAATGTTTATTCATTTTGATAGAGAGAGACGAAGAGTGAACAGGAGAGGGGTAGAGAGAGAGGAAGTCACAGAATCTGAAGCAGGCTCCAGGCTCTAAGCTGTTAGCACAGAGCCCGATGTGGGGCTCGAACTCACAAACCATGAGATCATGACCTGAGCAGAAGTCGGACGCTTAACTGATTGGGCCACCCAGGTGCCCCAGAATTATTTTTTTTCAGGACCACTGTATTAACAGCAGGAATAATTGAAGAGTTCTCAGGGGTAAGCAAAAGCTAAATGAGGGATTTAGTCTCTCAGCAACCATGACGCTAGAGAAATACTCTCTTAGAGAATACAGAAGTGAAAATGGAATTCAAGTTATCTCACTTAACAAATTACAATAATGAAAATTATTTCACTCTGCTATAAATTCTGCAGTTATTTTCAAGGTAACCTAAAGGAGAATGGTTACATTCTTAGCAAGAGTGCTAAGACAAGCTCCCTCAAGAGTCACAATGTCTGAAAATTAGAAGGGGAATACAATAAGTAATAGTGATTGTGAAACAAGGCATGATCAATTAAGACCAAGTCTGAAATCCCTGAGTTGCAACTGTCTAGCTATGACCTTGAGCAGGTAGCTCAGTTCCTCTAAACCCACATTTCTCATCTGGAGAAGAGGAATAACAATACCTCCTTCATGGAACCCTTGAGAAAAACCTAGCTTAGCATCACACCTGAGTCATTATAAATATTTCATCATTATCATATATGGGAGTTGTCTAAGTTACCACAGCATACAAAGAAGGAACACTGGTTTGCTTCCATAAATGCAAAGACACCAGTACCAACAAATCTTGGAGAAGGACTGATCATGAAATGAAAAAGACACTAAATGTTACTAGCACCAATTTCAAAGGATTTCTTATATCTTTTCAATTCTCCTAGCAATCATTGCCTTGGAAACTCCCATCAGCATTCATCAGAAAGATGGTTAAGGCCAGAAAGAGGCTAGCAAAATATCTTAACTTCAAGATATCAATAAATACTCATTTAATTAATTGATTTAAGTTTTCTGGCAATGGCCATAGGTATCATATGGGTCTCTTAATATACATAGACAAACTATTTAAAAACTTAGTTGCAAAACTACCATTTCTTAATCTTTTCTTTACAAAGTGAAAAAGTGAATGAAGAATAAACACAGGAAGAAATCCAGTAAATGTGTCTTTCTGCTGGAAACTAATCTGATGCAGATATTTATAAAGTAGGTGAAACGTCTGTACCACGTCATCTTGTATATAAAATAAAGATAAACCTTTATTTAAAAGAAGGAAAAAACTGGGGTGCCTGGGTGCCTCAGTCAGTTAGGTGACCAACTTCAGTTCAGGTCATGATCTCCAGATCAGGAGTTCAAGAGCCCTACATCAGGCTCTGTGCTGACGGCTTAGAGCCTGGAGCTGGCTTCAGATTCAGTCTCTGGCTCTCTCTACATTTCCCCTGCTCTCTCTCTCTCTCTCTCAAAATATAAATAAACACTTAAAAAATGCTTTAATAATAAAAAAAAAGAGGGTAAAATTATGTATCTAGTATCTTAGGAGCCTAAGACAGAGTATATTGATAAATTTTCTCTCCTTCAACATGACAGAATGAAGTTGAAGGTCATTTTCCCTTGACCTTCTCATTTTTGGAACCTAGATTTTAACCACGGTATGTGAAGCCACTGGACTACTTTAGCTATTTCATGCTGCATCAGTATTTTCCAAAAGCTAAGCAAAAATATTTGTCCAAAATATCAAATTGTAAAATAATACATGTAGTATCTGATATGTAATTCTAATAACATATTAAATAATTAAAAGAGAACAGAAGTATATCAAATTAATGCAAACAGGAATTTGGTCATACAGTGACTTTTTAGATATATGCAGGCCTAGGTATTATTTAGGCTCATTATTAGAGGAATGATCAAAACAAAAACTGAGAAATAAACATATTTTTAAAATAATGTGGAAAGGACCTTATAAGCAATTCAGAATTTAAATGTTTTAATGTTAGTCTTCATTAAAAATACCTACACCTGCTAATGGATAAGATTTTTGTGTGTGTCCTCTTCCTTTCTTTATCTTTAAGGCATGAAATATTACCTTATGCAGAATATATGTGTGTTGAATAAATGAATGTTCACATAACATATTCTCATTGAAATTAGACATTAAACACACTAATTTACCAATTATATTTATATTCACAAAAAGACTTTCTAAAGTATTTTTTATTTCTTAAATGTCCATTACATAATTAAAATTCACTGCTTTGGAGTTCTATGCTTTTCTCAATTATACTTTTTCTCTCAATCATGACTTAAAAAGAAAAAAATTTCAGATTTTAAGTCCGTTGTGATTCAATCCAGAATTGGTTTGAAAAATAATTCTTAAAGAACAAGGAAAAAAGATGTGTGAGAAACAGTGACACCGTTAAAATATACTGGGACTGGGGCCTAAAATATTTCACCACTTGCAGGAAAACACTGTTATCTCTTCTGGTTTTTTGGTTTTGGGGTTTTTTTTTTATTCCTAATTGTCTCAAAATCACTTGCAGGCAAATGGTGATACTGCAGTCAGAGGTTGTCAGTATTTTTTTTTTCCACCTGCCTGGATGAATCAGGTAGAATGGAATGACCAATAATTCCAGGAGCCTATTTCTACATCCTATGCAAATTAATGCACCAATCACTAAAAGAGTGCTTCTTTAAGGTCATATAAATGAAAGTCTAACCAGAGGACACCACTCAATTACTTGAATGTTGCAGCATTATGTCATTTACACAGCTTCTAGTTAGGAGGTCCTCTAAGTAGATATCTACAAAATAACAATGACCTTTCTTGCAAATTTTTTCTAGTAACTATTTACATATATAATTTCTTAGATCAATACAAGTATTCTAAATATAGAATAAGATTTCATAGAGATTTTTATGAGTACGTATATTCTGTTTAAACTAATATATTTTTATCCTTAATGCTTATATGAATATATACACTACATACATATATACATATTTAGTCAAATAGATATAGAAATGTTTTTTCATCCTATTTTTTGGCATAGGATGTGTTTTCTCTTATATTGCAAATACCAATAATTTCACCTGCATTCTTACATGCATAAATATCACAAATATTTATCACAAAGATTTAATGATACCTGCCACCACAATAGCTCCATGTGCAATTAAAAACGCATTGTCATAAAATTAGAGTCCTGTGCCCTATAAGAGTTTAAAACCCTAACAGTTTCTTTGGGATACCATTTTAAAAAGTGCCATTACAAAAAGTATACATTTTTAAGAAAGAAGATTTTCAAAAGTATACATTAATTTTTAGTTGTTGCATTAAAAAATGCACATAAACAAAGGTTGCCCCTAAAATAGCACTACCTGTACATATTAAAATTCAAATGTGGCAAAGACCTGGTTAAGTGTCAACTAAATTTTATGGGCAGAATTTCTTTTTTTCAGAAATTCTGAAGCCCCTGGTGTTCTTCATAATTTCTACACCGTCCTGAAAAAAGACCATTGTGGTGGGCATTATCTTCCCGCCCAGATAGTTTCCATAAACCGATTTTACCCTATTTCTAAACAGGAATCCAATTATCGTTGGTAAAGAGGTTGCCTCCTTGGAGTCAGTGGATCATATTTTCACACCCATGCACTACCCTGATCAGGGCTAACCCTTGCGTTCCTACGGCGATAACCTAAAGTGGTATGTAGTTCAGGCAATGACAGCAGGAAACACACACACACACACACACACACACACACACACACACACACAGCTCTTTCAGATACCAAATCGCAGATCACAACCAGATGGAGTACTCCCTTGTTTCAATATTACCATACAAACAGAAAACAGGACTCATTCAAATAGCGAAAGCAATGTGCATTCCCCTCTTGCAGTATTGGGGAAAACTGTCTTTGCACACGACAGAGCAGGAACACATGTTTTCTAGTACTACATGTCTATTACAGGGCTGCAGTTGTCCGGGGTAGCTCTGTCTGAAAGTTGAGAACTGGTAAGTAACATATAGACAAGATTCCTCCTCTCCTAAGAGTGGGAAGTGAATGCTTCCGGCAGTCCCTCTCAGAGTCCTCGCTGGATTTGGGTCTGGGGTGCATTTCCACCCTGAGGGCACCACGGGTTTCTTCTAATGGTGCAGCTCCGCAGTAGATCATGTGACATTTGGGTGTGTGCCTCTGTGCGCGACTTGGGGGGGGTGGGGGTGGGAGGATGAGTTTGCCGGGGCCGGGGGGTTGTGCAGAAGTTACACGTCTGGTTTTGGAAGACGTGTTTCTCTAGGAGTGTATGTGTGTGTGTGTCTCTGTGCCTGTGTGTGTCTGTGTGTGAAGTGAGATGAAGAAAAAGAGAGTGAGAGACTGGTCCTGGGCCAGGCGATGCGGCCAAGTACGCCTATGTCAGCCCCACCTCTCGCTCAGCCCCTACCCTGGGGCGAGGTCCCGGTCCTTGAGGGAGGCGAGGACAATGGGGTGCGCCCCTCCCGCACTTTGTGCACCCACCTGACGAATCCGCGGCGGGTTCGGCGGGGTGGAGGCCCCGCCTTCCGGGGCCGGGGAGGTGGGAGAAGCCATCTTCCTGGTGCTCCGGGTTTCTTCCTCCTGTCACGCCCGGGTCCCCCGCGTCTCCTGGAGTCCTCAGCGTCCGGCCTGCGGCCCGCGGCCCCGCAGGGACCGGGAGACTCCGCAGCAGCCGCGCCCCGCGGCCACGCCCGGGCCCCTCCGCCGCAGCGTGCAAGGAGCGGCCGGCCCGTTCGCTCGCCCTGGCGGAGTCCCGGCCGGAGCCCCTAGCGCCTTCCCGCGCCCACCTACCTCCCGGCCGGGAGACTCGGGGCCATGGCGGTCCGGGGTCTGGCGCGACCTTGGCCGCGAAGCCGGGCGGACGGCGGCCACTTCCCCGCGCCGCGCTCCGCGCGTGTGTCTGAATGTGTTAGCGGCGGGGCTTATTCTAGCGGCGCCGGGAGAAAGGAGGCTGCTTCCCTCGCTGCTGCCGCTATCGCCAGGAGAGCGATGAGCTCATGGACAGCTCCCAGAAATATGTCTATATGCACCACTGACTGCCGGAGTTCGGGAGGTGGGTGGGGAGAAGGAGGCTCCTCGGCTGGCGCTCCCGCATCACAGGCAGACGTTCCCCCGGGAGGCCCCCGGCCTGCAGGACACGTCCAGCTCTTCCCTGCCCATCTCCACACTCGCTCGTCTCTCTCCATTCATACAGTGCACACATTGCCTGTTCACACCCATTCTCCCCCTTCGCGTTGTGATAGCCACGCACTCACCAGCGCTCACCGCTAGCCTCCACAGGCACACATTCTTTGTTCTGTCAACCACTCCCTATTGAGAAGGAGAAATTAATTTATGGACTGGACACGGCGTGAAATGCCACTGCGACTTCAACCTATGTCATCTGTGGGCTGATGAACTGCCTTAAGCAGTGTGTCTTTTACTCTTTGGGCGTTTCCCCTTCCCCAAGACCCAGCTTCTCCCCTCCCATCTTCATTCATGAGAAAGTATCCGTCAAACTACTGTCCAGGGTAGTGATGGACCCCATCCTCACTAAGGTGAAGAGGACGTCCTCTGTAGTAGCCCTGTGAAGAACTTAAAAGACAGGACCAGGTTTTGCAGACCTCAATCTGTGCAAGAACTTGTGGCAGCAGTAGTGAATCCCGCACAGGGACCAGCTTTGTTTGCATTATTGTCTCTCAGGGATACATCTGGAGCTGTCATTGGCTAAGTGCAAACCACTTTCCAAGACCTGATCATTTTTTCTCTTTATTGGCTCAGCTGCCCCACTGAGGTGGAAATGACAGCTTTTTACAGATAAGGTGACCCTCAAGAGATTAATTGTTCTCTCTCTCATGCATCAATTTCCTCTTTCTTATGGATCTCCATACAAACATATTCCCGCCTTTAAAAAAACAAACTTTACCACAGATACCGTCCCCTTACTCCTATCCCCCAGCTAGTATTTCAGTTGATTATACCTCTTTCAGCAAGATCTTCAACAAAGTTCCAATACCTCCCATTCTTATCCTTACACTCTCCACTAAAGCTTCTTATAGAAGCTTTCCTCCATTTATTCCACCAAACTTCCTATTGCCAAGATTCCCAGTGATGTTCATGTTACCAGGTCTAATGGTCAATTCTCAGTCTTCATTTGGCTTGACCGCTAAATGATTTTTTCAAATGTTTTATTTATTGATTTGGGGGCGGGGGGGAGGCGAATAGAGAGGGAATCCTAAACAAGTTCCACTTTGTCATCACAGAGCCTGTCTCAGGGCTCAATCCCACCAATCGTGAGATCATAACCTGCGCAGAAATCAAAAGTCAGACGCCCAACCCACAGAGCCATCTCAGGCACCCCTAAAGGATATTTTTTTTAATTGAAGTATAGATTGCATGTAATATTATATTAGTTTCAGGTGTACAACATAGTGACTTAACAATTATATACATTATGAAATGCTCATAAACATGACTGTAAAAAAAATCCATTCCTCTTGATCATCTTCTTAACTCACCAGTGCTTCTCTTCTGTCCCCTTTACTATTTCTTCCTCATCTTCCAGACCTCTACACTTTGAAATATCAAAAAGTTCAGTCCTGGTCCACCTTTTCTTCTCTATTTATACTCACTTTGTTGTTGATCTTAAGATGACCTCAGTTCTATGGCTTTAAATAGAATCTGTATTATGGGGTGCCTGGATATCTCAGTCAGTCGAGCCTCCGACTTCGGCTCAGGTCATGATCTCACGGCTTGTGAGTTTGAGCCCCATGTCGGGCTCTGTGCTGATGGCTCAGGGCCTGGAGGCTGCTTCAGATTCTGTCTCTCCCTCTCTCTCTCTCTCTCTCTCTCTCTCTCTGCCCCTCCCCCACTCATGCTCTGTCTCTGTCTCTCAAAAATAAACATGAAAAAAAAATTTTTAAGTTAAATAAATAAATAAATAAATAAATAAATAAATAAATAGAATCTGTATTCTGATACATATTCCCAAATGTGTATTTCCACCCCCAAATTCCCCTATTAAGTTTAAACTCCTACCGCCAACTAATTCCTCCTCTACCTGGATATCTAGGAGTTTCAAGCTTACCAGGTGCAAAACTGAGCTCCTTTTTATCCTCCCCTCCCAAATCAACTGCTCAGCTATAGCTCTACCCATCCTTCAGATGTTCAGGGCAAAAACCTCCAAGATATTCTTTATTCCTCTCTTGTTCCCACGATCCACATTTGATCTAACAGCAAATCCTATTGGTTCTATGTTCCTGCAGCATGTCATCACTTTGTTTACACCATAGTCTCTCTAGCCCAAGACACCATCATCTTTCACTTGCCTGATGGCACAAGTCTCTAATCAGTCTGCATTCTCCACCCTTGCTCCTCACAGCTGGCTTGCAATGGAGCAGCTGGCCAATGCTCAAAGACCTCTTATGTCTATTCATCTCACTCACTCAGAGTCAGAGCAAACGCCTCTTGATATAAGATAAAGTCTATGTAATCCATCTTCCATTCCTGCCCACCACCTCGTTTCTACTTCTTGAGCATTCCAGGCCTACTCTGGTTTTGGCCCTTTGGACTTAAACCACTTCTCCAGAAGATATCATCATAGATCATTCCCTTACTTCCTTCAGGCCCCTGTGCCAATATCACCTTATCAGTGAGGTCTCCTTGGTGAATTATGTCTCCCAAAATTCATATATTGAGTCATAACCCCCAGTACCTCAGAATATGACTTTATTAAGAAACAGAGTGGGGGGCGCCTGGGTGGCGCAGTCGGTTAAGCGTCCGACTTCAGCCAGGTCACGATCTCGCGGTCCGTGAGTTCAAGCCCCCGCGTCGGGCTCTGGGCTGATGGCTCAGAGCCTGGAGCCTGTTTCCGATTCTGTGTCTCCCTCTCTCTCTGCCCCTCGCCCGTTCATGCTCTGTCTCTCTCTGTCCCAAAAATAAATAAACGTTGGAAAAAAAAATTAAAAAAAAAAAAAAAAAAGAAACAGAGTGGTTGCAGATGTAGTTAGTTAAGATGGGGTCATACTGAGTTAGCCTCCAACCCAATATGACTGGTGTCCTTATAAAAGGGGGAGATTTAGACACAGAGACACACACACAGGGAGAGCACCATGTGAACATGCAGACAGAGATTGGGATGATGCATTTCTTTTTTTTTTTTTAATTTTTTTTAACATTTATTAATTTTTGAGACAGAGAGAGACAGAGCATGAACGGGGGAGGGTCAGAGAGAGGGAGACACAGAATCTGAAACAGGCTCCAGGCTCTGAGCTGTCAGCACAGAGCCCGACGCAGGGCTCGAACTCACAGACCGCGAGATCATGACCTGAGCCGAAGTTGGCCGCTTAACCGACTGAGCCACCCAGGCACCCCTGGGATGATGCATTTCTAAGCCAAGGAATGCCAACAAACTACTAGAAGCTGGAAAAGTGGCAAAGACCAGATTTTCCCTCACAGCCCTCAGAAGAACCCACTCTGCCAACATTGATCCCAGATTTCTAGCCTCCAGAACTGAGAGAGAATAGATTTCCTCTGTTTAAGCCACACATTGGACTCTGTGCTGATAGCTCAGAGCCTGGAGCCTATTTCAGATTCTGTGTCTTCCTCTCTCTCTCTGCCCCTCTCCCGTTCATGGTCTGTCTCCCTCCCTCTCTCTTTCTCTCTCTCAAAAATAAATAAACATTAAAAAAAAATTTTTTTAAGTGCCTCAGGAAAGTGTGAGCTATTTCAAGTGGGTTAAGTAAAGACATGATTCAGTCCTTTCAATATAAGGTATTCAAAGTACAACACCTCCCTTTTCCCTTATGCATCCCATCTATCCATTCATGTACACAAACACTCAAAACCTGCTTCAACCTCTTCATTCTTAATCTACATAAAGAGTCTCGCTGTCGACTGAGTCACTCAAACTAGAAACTTTAGTGTCATTCTCAACCTCTCTACATCTCTCACACTCCATAATCTCTCACCAAACCCTGTGAATTCTAATATGGTAAAGTCCTGCTTCTTTTTCTCCATATGCATGGCTTTAGTCCAGGTTAGTTCAGCTACACTTAGTGTGTTATTGTAGTTTCTTAATAATGGCCCTTCAGAGCTTTTTCTATTCTGAAACATCTTGCATAATTCAGAGTATCTTCCTTAAAAACAAAAACAAAAACAAAAAACCCTCCCATTTCAAAAGCCCTGATGGCTTTCTGTTGCCCTCAGGATGAAATCTACATCCTTTCACTTTGAAATAAAAACCCTTCTTAATATTAATATACTTTTTTTATGCTCAGGAAGATTTCCTAAGAATGATAGCTATAAAAAAAATTTAAAGAGAAGTGGTAGATTTTCCTACATAAAATTATAAAACTTCTTTACATTAAAACTCACTCTATTATAGGGCATGAAAATATTTATGAATATGTATTTGTGTGTGAACAGAAAAAAACTTAAAAGCTAAATGACCGAGGGCAGCTGGGTGGCTCAGTCAGTTGAGTGCCAAGTCTTGATTTCGGCTCAGGTCATCATGCCAGGGTCATGGGATAGAGCCCTGCTTTGAGCCCTGCGTTAGGCTCCAAGCTGGGCCCAGGCCCTGTTTGAGATTCTCTGTCTCCCTCTGCCCTTCTGCCTTATTTCCCGCTCATGCTAGCTCCCAAAAAAAACAAAAAAAAATTTTTTTTAAAGAGAGGAGGACTTTTAGGAGAACTCACAAAAGAATAGTAATTTCTAATAAACAGATGAAAAAAAATGTTTAGCCTCTTCTGTAATAAAAGAAATGCAAGTGACAAACTACTATTTTCATGTTTAAATTGGCAGAAAAGAGAATTTTAAGCAATGAAAATCCCTCCAGAGCTTCCAAAAGAATTCTGAAGAATATCTTGTCACTCTGTACAAAAAAAAGCTGTAAAATATACAAATATACATATAATTTTTGAGTTTGAAAATGATCACAAACATGAACAAAGGTTTTTTTATTGCAGCATTCTTCATAATAGTAAAAACAAAGACAAATAAACAATAACAACCTGGAAATCACCTAAATATTCTAAAGAAGGGAATTGAGTACATACATTGTGGAACTTCCATATACAGGAATGTATAATGGAATGCCATTAACTCATTCAGGCAAATATTTCAGGTATGGTAGTTTTCATAATAAACTCATTTCAAGGGGCCCCCGGCTGGTTCAGTCAGTAGAGCATGCAACACATAATCTCAGGGTCTTGAGTTCAAGCCCCACATTGGGTGTGGAGCCTACCTAACTTTTTTAAAAAGGCAAAAAAAATAATTGTTTCAAGTTATCAGTTGTTTGTTTGTTTTCCTTTAGTGCCCTTCTCCATTTTTTCCACAACTAGGCCTTTGAGCTTGTTTCCTTCTGCTCCTGATTCACTCTCTGTTTCTGCCACTTTCTTGTCCTTGGAAACCAGCCTCGACTATGCCTTTGGCCCCCCACATGCTGGGTTCCATCTGCCCAGAATGCCCTCACCTCCCTTCTTCACCTAACTAACATCTGTGCACCTTGCAAGACCTAGATCAAGAAAAGGTCTTTGTTTCCTCCTTTAGATAGAGTTTTGTTCTCAGTGCCCCCAGAGCAATTTTAGCCAGTTCTATTTTAATACTTGCACATCTGTAATTTTTCTGTCTACACAGTTATCTTCCCAACCAGACTACGAGATTTCAAAGGAAGTTAAGACTGGATTTTTTTTTTTTTCTGAATTTTCAGTTCCTAGCAGAGCCCTTCACGGTTAGTAAGTGCTCTATAAAGCTTGTGATTTCAAGGAGCACAACTTGAAACAATATCGAATCATAATTTATGACCACAGCTAGCTGACTGCATTGAATTTCCACCAAACTACGTGTGTGTGTGAGAGTGTGTATGCGTGTGTGTAGGTTCGTGTGTTTGTATAAATAATTTGGGGTGACCATTGTGTCAAATATGAAGCAAAGAAACATAACCACATCATTCTTAACTTACAATTCTCAGAAAACAGTCAACACTTCTCAAAGGTGTATGTTTTGTTTCCTCAAAGAGATTACAACCACTTATGGAGATATAGAAATTTACACATAAATTTGTATGATCTTGTATTTTCATAGATCTACATATCTCCCCAAATAGTATTATATACATTATTATAAATATATTTAAAGTAAGTTCATTAACATTTCAATCAAGCTTCAAAAAACCCAGAGCCTCCAAACTTTCAAATGTCTAAATAGCTATTGATCTCCATTCTAGAACAGAGACTCATTATCATTGGTGCGATATTTGTGCAGGTCCAAAAATTAAAGGTGCGTATTATGATGTGACAAACTTGGCTTTGAGTCTGGCTTCTATATCTGATTATAAGTTACCCCTCTAAACCTTATAGGTTGTATGTGTGTGGTAGGAGTTGGAGGTCTAGAGGCGATATAAATCATTTACTGTGTCTGGACACTCAATGACTTCAAAGCTGTATTAGGTCTTATTTTCTTCCTTAATCTGACATTCCCATTTATTTTATCTGTAGGCTGTTTTTAATGTTTGTTTATTATTTTTGAGAAAGAGAGAGAGAGCACGAGCTGGGGAGGGGCAGAGAGAGGGAGACAGAAGTTCCAAAGCAGGCTCTGCTGGCAGCAGAGACCCCAATGTGGGGCTCGAACTCAGGAACAATGAGATCATGACCTAAGCTGAAGTCAGAGGCTTAACCAACTGAGCGACCCAGGCGCCCGTATCTGCAGGCTTTTATAGGTATCATATATTTTATGCCCACAACTACTATGTGGAGTGGCAGGACAGTGTTATGCTTATGTTATAAATAATGAAAACGAGTCTCAGGATTTAGATGTATGACCCAAGTCATGCTAGTAAGTGCTGTTTTCAGAGCTCCTGTTGAACATTTTCTCTTGAATTACACTACATTGGAACTTGAGTAAAATTCACAGGTGGTTTTCTTTGGCGGAGGGTGGGGGGGAGGGGAAAAATTCACAGGTGTTTTCTGATTCTGACAAAAAAAGAATTTTCTCTTGTTTGAACTCCGATGCCTAATTTCCCTCTACCATTTTTTCCCGGTTTCCTAAAATCAACTGAAGACCACGAATAACATGAAATGCATGCTTCAGTATGTAACCAGGGTACATCACCTAAACTGCTGAATCAACTTCCTAGAAGTCATGGGTCCACCATTAATGTGGCATTACTCCACCCCTTCTGATGTTTATCCAGGGCTGCCTTCCAGAGGATCAAGTATATGCGATAGCAAATTGTGAATAAGTAGCCAGGGCATACAGATGTCGAGTGTCCTTGTCCTCAGCATACCACCTGGCTGCAGTGTTTTCATTCATTTATGGCTGCTTTCTCCTCTTCTAATTCCATTTGTAACTGGGGGGGGGGGAAGCTAAGGACTCATCGTATTCATAAGAGAAGATAGTTTTAATATAGTACAGTTGGCATTTTAGGCAGGATTTGTAGTCTAAAGGCCTTACTTTCCACACTAAACTCTAAGGCTAAAAAAAGTCTCTTTATGTATGTCAACTATACTCAAAAAAAAAAAAAAATAGAGAACAAACAGGGTTGCTGGTGGGTTAAATGGGGAATATTAAGGAGGGCATTTGTTGTGATGAACACTGGGTATTGTGTGTAAGTGATGAATCACTAAATCCTATGCATGAAAATAGTATCACACTGTATGTTAACTAACTGGAATTCAAAACAAAACAAAGCAAAACACAAACTTGGGAGGGAAAAAAAGAAAAAAAATTAAAGTCTTCCTACAGCTTCCAGACAAAATTGAAAAGGGTAATAAATCTCTAAAGAGAATTGGGCTCGTTCCCAAATAAATATATTAAAACAATATATATATAATGTCCAAAACAATCTTAAAATTAATCAATTAAAAGAACAGGAGCTTCAACTACACAAAACAAATCAATAGGGGCACCTGAGTGGCTCGGTCAGTTAAGCATCCGACTCTTTTTTTTTTTTCAATGTTTGCTTAATGTTTCTAAGGTGCTGTTCTGAGCAGCCTATAGGTAATTACTTATTAAATTCTGACAATCACTTTATCAAATAGGGATCAATATGATCCCTGTTTCATAGATAAGGAAAAAGTAACTTGCCTGAGGCCACAAAGCTGATGAATAGAGTGGAGCTGGGATTTAAACCTGGGTGGGTAGTCTTGCACCAGAATCTATGTTCTTTTTTTTTTTTTTTTTTTTTTTTTTTTTTTTTTAATTTACATCCAAATTAGTTAGCATATAGTGCAACAATGATTTCAGGAGTAGATTCCTTAATGCCCCTTATCCATTTAGCCCATCCCCCCTCCCACAACCCCTCCAGTAACCCTCAGTTTGTTCTCCATGTTTATGAGCCTCTTCTGTTTTGTCCCCCTCCCTATTTTTATATTATTTTTGTTTCCCTTCCCTTATGTTCATCTGTTTTGTCTCTTAAAGTCCTCATA
>NW_024412376.1:73201579-73408659 GCF_014898765.1 Herpailurus yagouaroundi
AACCTCCATACTGTTTTCCAGAGTGGCTCCACCGGCTTGCATTCCCAAGCATCCAACTCTTGATCTCTGCTTAGGTTATGATCTCATGGGTTCATGGGATTGAGCCCTGTGTCGGGGTCTACTTACAGTGCATAGCCTGCTTGGGATTCTCTCTCTCTCTCTCTCTCTCTCTCTCTGCCCCTCCCCCATTTGTGCACCCTCTCTCTCTCTCTCTGTCTCTCAAAATAAACTTAAAAACAATCAATAGCCTGAAATTCAGATATTCTAGCTCACAAAGATCTTTTTTTTTTTTTTAACATTTACTTATTTTTGAGACAGAGAGAGACAGAGCATGAACGGGGGAGGGTCAGAGAGAGAGGGAGACACAGAATCTGAAACAGGCTCCAGGCTCTGAGCTGTCAGCACAGAGCCCGATGCGGGGCTCAAACTCACAGACCGTGAGATCATGACCTGAGCTGAAGTCGGCCACTTAACCCACTGAGCCACCCAGGTGCCCCTAGCTCACATAGATCTTGATCCAAGTTCTGTTTCCTATGAAATATAGGCTGAATGTTAGGAAGCTGACACTGAAGATTTCCATTAAGACTCCTTTGTTTCTTTCAAATTTTATTTCCTATCTTTTGTCTACATAAAACTTTTTTCAGCTGAACCAATCTAATGTGTAAATTAATCCCCACAGGGGCACCTGGCTAGTAGAGCACATGACTCCTGACTTTAGAGTCATGAGTTGAAGCCCCGATTTAGGCATGGAACCTACTTAAAAACAAACGAAAAAGTCATAAGTTAATCCCCACATTTATTTCTGCCTTCTAGTTAGAGTATTATTGGATTTCCCTAGACTTCTCTAATGGCCATAACTTTTGATTATTTATTAGCACTTTTTGTCTGTAGCAATCCTATCACTCTTATGTATATATAATACAGGGTAACAGTGTATAGTTTTCTGTATTTTATGTATGCAGTTTATTTCCCAATTGCTATGTCATTAACAGCTTAAAGTCAGGGGCTATGTCATATAATTGCCTTTATTTCCAGAACCCAGTACATGTCCTACAAATAATAGGCATGAAATAAATGATTGTTGATATTTCTAAAAAGTCACCAGAAATAAAAAAAATCCCTAGAAATGGACATTAGTTTTTATGTAGGAGCTCCAAAAAGAAAGGGATATTTTTCTCATTTTCCAGTCATTTTTGACTTCTTCAAAATAATGAGTATAGAGAGACAAGTTTTGAAGAACACATTGGTCCTCAGTTGGCAGCTTATCCCTGTACATGCATTACATATTATAATATATGGCATTACATTTACATATTAAATAACAATATACTTTATCACCTGAAGTTATTCCAGATGCTTTTGATACTCATATTTATAAGTGTATCTCAGTATTTTACAAAATTTTATTAAGATTCTAAATAGTTATTAAGCTTGAATCTTTTATAAAATATTAATTATAAAGGTAATGCATTCTCATAGTAAACAACAGACAACATACAAAGTATATAAAGTGAAAAATATGAGTCCTTTACTTCCCGTTACTTTAGTCCCATGCCCTAGTAGTCAACTACTATAAATTATTTCTTATTTGTCCTTCCAGAACTCTTAGCACACATGTCTGAAAAGACAAAATAAGTATATTTTAGGAATTATGTCATACATTCTACTTTACAGGTTGCTTTTTTCCTTTTTTTCCCCCCACAAGGTGCTTTTAATCTCTGTACAATATAGCATGTTTCCATATCAGTATATACAAATCTACTTAGTTTTTTTTTTTTTTTAAGTTTATTTATTTATTTTGAGAGACGGAAAGACAGAGCACGTGAGCCAGGGAAAGGCAGAGAGAGGGGAAGAGAAAAATTCCCAAACAGCCTCCACACCATCAGCGCAGGCTCGGGGCTCAAACTCACAAACCATGAGATCATGATCTGAACCAAAAGTTGGACGCTAACCAGCTGACCCATCCAGGCACCCCTGCAACACTTTCCAAATGATGATGTCCCCTTTGTCATCTCCTTTCTGCAGCCAAGACCAAAGAGTTGAGACTGACATTTTCGCTGGGAGGAATTCCCTGGAGACTCAGCCAAGTTGTTGGATGAATCAGTGGTTCATTTCTTTTGATTGTGGTGTAGTAGAAGTCTTAATACCATAAACAACATGGTATTATCAGACACCACAGCATCTTCTATCACAGCACATTTTTAAGAAATCAAATATAAGTGACTCTAAAAGTCAAAGGTTGTGTTATGAAATTAATATAGGCCCAGGCTTGGTTTCAGGAGTGTGATGGTACCTTTAGGAGTACTGTCCTGGATGAGGTACAGGATAATCTTTCCAATAGAAAATGTTTACAATTAGAAAATACCATTATTATTGCATGTTTTGGACATGCAATATCCAAAATCCAAAAATCATTTGGACAACATGATTTACTTTGACCTTAAAGGACAGAAAAGGTAATCTTGACTGAAAAAAACCTCCAGAAGGCTTCTGACCTTCTTCTTCACTGGGATATTTTCCACTTCATCCAGGGCAATATGCCTGGTACATGAAGAGCCAATGTGAAAATCAGCTGTGTAGGTCAAACAGGTGAAGTACTCTTTTATAGACTTGCTCTAGTGTTTGAAACAAATCCCACTGAAAGACAGGAAGTACCTTAGTGTATTAAGATAGTATTATCCACCTTCCAAATAGCTAATAGTGACCATTCAGAACAATTAGGAAACTGAAGTACAAGGAAGACTGAGGAAAACTACAAATTTAGGACACATTCACCTCACAGTTGCTGAAACAGCTGTATAAGGTGTTTCAGAAAATGTGAAAGAGCGGGTTCCTGGGTGGCTCAGTTGGTTAAGCATCCAACCCTTGGTTTCAGCTCAGGTCATGATCTCACAGTTCCTGTGTTCGAACTCTGGGTCGGGCTCTGCACTGACGGTGCAGAGCCTGCTTGGGATTCTTTCTCTCCCTCTCTCTCTCTGCCCTTCCCTTGCTCCTGCTCTCCCTCTCTCTCTCAAAAATAAAAAATAAATATTAAAAAAATAAAATAAGAAAAAATGTGAAATAGGACTCTGTCAAAAAGTACTTTTCTAAAAGAATGTAGAATAGAAAACAACTTTATAAAATAAATAAGAATTCTGCCATATGATAGAATTTCTTTCCTAATAGATATTAGTTCTTGGTGAAGTAATAAAGGGAATAAAAGCAGAAGAAATCAAGTTAGATATACTTTTATAAATGAGTAAAATTTGCATTTGACCCTGTATGTTTTTTATCAATTAAAATGCAATCTAAGGATCTGTAAATTGGAGCAGAATATTCACAAACAACTAGGGAATTTTGAATAACAAATTTCATTGCTTTGCAGATGGCACATAGATGTGACTTTGTAAAAACAGATCAGAGAGAACAGGAAAGAAATAAAAACTAATTTACTTCGGTGATAAAATAATGTCTGAATCCCCACACTAAACAACCATTTTCCTGTTCTGCTAAAAGTGATTTATCTGTTACTTAGCTTTTAAGATAAGTATCTTTTTTTTTTTTTTTTTTTTTTTTTGTCAATTGGGCATGTAAGCAAAGTTTCAGTTGGTGTCCTTGAAATAGTTGCTTCAATTCTATGCATCTTTCTTTCTTAAGTGCAAAAGGGGATATGGAGAATGATAATACTGAAAGACCAAGACAAGGATAAAACATCCTTTAGAAGTCAACTATTCAGGACCAGTGAGCACCCCACATGGCATGACCAAAACCAACCTCAGCTGCTTCTTCTCATTCTCACAGCACAAACCAGAAATTCCGGGATCATCCTAAAATCCTTCTTCTCTTCCACCAATCTTCCCCACATCAGTTATTAAATTCCCTTCCTACCAACTTCTTTGGTAACAGTCCCTTTTTCTTTCCTCACAGTGGCCACAATTTCAAGCTCCTGACACCTTTTCCCATTTTACGGCAGGGACTCCTTGACTGCTCTGTCTGACTCTGATCCCATGATCTATCCTCCAATGATCTTTCTGAAACAAAAGTGTAATCAGGTGGCACTTCTGTTTTCACTCCTTCGAAGGCACTGCACAGGATTCAGGATAAAATCCAAATCTTTGAGTTTAATGAGCAAAGCTCTTCACAGTCTGGTCCCTGCCCATGGCTCTTGCATCATCAGCTACCATTTCCACACGTGCCCTGAATATATCTTGCTATTTTCTACCATCTTGCCTTCAAACACCCTGCTGCCTATGAGTCAAACGCTCATTCTTACTTCTATAAACCAATGCTCAAGGTCCCTCTTCTGGGTTCTGTTACTTCCCACCCCCACATAAATTCCTATTTTATGCTCTCATTTTACTTATGCTACGCATTCATTCATTCAACAATTATTTGCGTGCCTACTATGTGCCAGGAATTCTACTATATTGTCACTGTGCTTTGATGATTTATGTGGCTCTTCTCCCTCTTTGAATGTAAATTCCCTGCATAGTGGATTCATCCATAAGGATGAATGGACAGACAGACAGAGGTTTGGAGATTTTAAAGGATAGCTGACAGTGTTCTTTATAAGCACCAACAATATTTTTGTATTAATCATTTTATGTAGAAAAATTTCTAGGATGTACTATAAACTCCCTGCTTTCTGTTTTTTTTCTTCAATATATGAAATTTATTGTCAAATTGGTTTCCATACAACACCCAGTGCTCATCCCAAAAGATACCGTCCTCAATACCCATCACCCACCCTCCCCTCCCTCCCACCCCCATCAACCCTCAGTTTGTTCTCAGTTTTTAAGAGTCTCTTATGCTTTGGCTCTCTCCCACTCTAACCTCTTTTTTTTTTTCCCTTCCCCTCCCCCATGGGTTTCTGTTAAGTTTCTCAGGATCCACATAAGAGTGAAAACATATGGTATCTGTCTTTCTCTGTATGGCTTATGTCACTTAGCATAACACTCTCCAGTTCCATCCACGTTGCTACAAAGGGCCATATTTCATTCTTTCTCATTGCCACATAGTACTCCATTGTGTATATAAACCACAATTTCTTTATCCATTCGTCAGTTGATGGACATTTAGGCTCTTTCCATAATTTGGCTATTGTTGAGAGTGCTGCTATAAACATTGGGGTACAAGTGCCCCTATGCATCAGTACTCCTGTATCCCTTGGGTAAATTCCTAGCAGTGCTATTGCTGGGTCATAGGGTAGGTCTATTTTTAATTTTCTGAGGAACCTCCACAGTTTTCCAGAGTGGCTGTACCAATTTGCATTCCCACCAACAGTGCAAGAGGGTTCCCGTTTCTCCACATCCTCTCCAGCATCTATAGTCTCCTGATTTGTTCATTTTGGCCACTCTGACTGGCGTGAGGTGATAGATATCTGAGTGTGGTTTTGATTTGTATTTCCCTGATGAGGAGCGACATTGAGCATCTTTTCATGTGCCTGTTGGCCATCCGGATGTCTTCTTTAGAGAAGTGTCTATTCATGTTTTCTGCCCATTTCTTCACTGGGTTATTTGTTTTCCGGGTGTGGAAACTCCCTGCTGTTTGAAGAAATACTACTACTGTTTGACCTTACTAAGTGACTCCTTATTACTTTTCTTTGAAGTATTTAAGTTTTTTCTATATTTTTGTTTTCCTTCCTTGCTGATATGAAATGATTTTTTGCTTACTACTGTTGTCAGTATGCCACTTGAGACAGATGTTCTTCCTCTAACACCAATCTGATCAGTTTAAGTTTAGAAGACACATCATAAAAGTTGCTGTAACTATATGCAAAATACAAACAAATGGATACAGAATGAGGTCCTGCAGACTCTTTTGTAAGAATAGTCATGAGGGTGGCTGGGTGACTCGGTCAGTTAAGCTCTGACTTCAGCTCAGGTCATGATCTGGCGGTTCCTGAGTTCCAGCACTGTGTCAGGCTCTCTGCCAGCACAGAGCCTGCTTCAGGTCTCTGTCCCTCTCTCTCTCTCCCCCCTCTCCCGCCCCTTGCACACTGTCTCTCTTTCTCAAAAGAAATAAACTTAAAAAAAGAGACTAGTCATGAACTCTAGAGCAATGGACTTTAGGACAATTATTTTTGCATACTCAGAATATTTTGCTTACTTCAAGATTCTTTGGGTTCTGTATAGCAGTGGTATTAATGTACCAAATTTAGTACCTTTTTAAAAACTAAAATCTACCAAAACAGAAATTAATATTTGAACATATACCTGTTTAGAAAATAGTAATAAGATATGGTATGGTGGAGGCCCCTGGCTGGCTCAGTCAGTGGAGCATGTGACTCTTGATCTCAGGGTCATGAGTTCAAGCCCCACATTGGGCTGGAGCCTACTTTAAAAATTAATTAACTAATTCATAAGTAAATAAATAAAAGATACGGTATTGTGAAAAGACAAATTACAAAATTGATTTGATTTAAACATCTGGCAGAATCTATGAAATTCCTCAGTATATGGTGAAATGAAAAGAGCATGAGCTTTGGAAACAGATAACCCAGGTCCAAATCCTTGCTCACCCCTGGGTGATCTTTGAGTAACAGCTATTTTACCTTCTGTGATCTATAAAATCCCTAACCTGAAAAATGGAGGTTAAAAACACTCTTCTTGGGGGGCCTGGATAGCTCCAGTTAAGTATCCAACTCTTGATCTCAGCTCAGGTCTTGATCTCAGGGTCATGAGTTCAAGCCCCACTTTGGACTCCACGCTGTGTGCGGAACTTACTAAAAAAAAAAAAAAACACTTTTCTTATTGTGTTGTAAATAGATTAAGATAATTTAAATAGTCAACAATGTACACTTAACAATTTGTAAGAGAGTAGCTGTTATGTTAAGTGGACTTACCACAGTAAAATAAAAGTTTTTTTAAGAGATAATAGTTTAAGAGCAATTGCTTATTGGGCATTTTCTCTTGTAGGAATGAACTCCTCCAAAATAAGATAGGCATATATATCAGTAATTAGAGAAAGAGAGCTGAAGCCTCAACAAAATGGTAGATCATTAATGTTTTACTAGGCAAATCTTGTAATCCCTTTTACATTTATGCTATCAGTGCCTCTTTCAAGCAACCTTGTAACCTTTGCTAACATGGTTACAGCCATGCTCAGCCTGCTTTCGTGAGATCTCCCCTCCTTTATTTGTCAACAAGCTTCAGGCCTTCCCCTAAAGAATACCAGGCCCTTTTTGTTTTTTTGGTTTTTTTTTGTTTTTTTTTTTTTTCAACGTTTATTTATTTTTGGGACAGAGAGAGACAGAGCATGAATGGGGGAGGGGCAGAGAGAGAGGGAGACACAGAATCCGAAACAGGCTCCAGGCTCCGAGCCATCAGCCCAGAGCCCGACGCGGGGCTCGAACTCACGGACCGCGAGATCGTGACCTGGCTGAAGTCGGACGCTTAACCGACTGCGCCACCCAGGCGCCCCTACCAGGCCCTTTTTGAAGAAGGTGTAAAGGTGGCTTTTTTGTTTTGTTTTGTCTTGTTTAATTCTGAGTTTGTGGTAAGCACTTTCTATCCATTAACCCATTTAATCTCATGGGACACATACCGTTCTTTTCTTTTTTCTTTTATGCTATCTTTATTTTTTTTTATTGAGGTAAAACCAACAAATAACATTGTATTAGTTTCAGGCATACAACATAATAATTCAATACTTATGTATATTGCAAAATGATCACCACAATGCCTAGTTAATAGATGGAAATTTTTAAGATTTATTTTCTTAGCAATTTTCTAATATATTAATACAGTATTGTTAACTCCAGATGCCTTGCTGTACATTACGTCCTCACGACTTTTTTTTTCTTTTTTAGTTCATTTGCTTATTTTGAGAGAGACAGAGAGAGCTTTAACAGGGGAGGGGGAGAGAGAGAGAGGGAGAGAGAAAATGCCAAGCAGGCTCATGGGCAGAACCCGATGCAGGGCCTGAATTCACAAAACCGTGAGATCATGACCTGATCTGAAATCTAAAGACTGAGGCTTAACTGACTGAGCCACCCAGGCGCCCCTGACTTATTTATTTTTTAACCAGAAGTTTGTAGGCTTTTACTTTTCAGTAATCTCTACACCCAGTCGGGAGCTCAGACTTACAACCCCAAGATCAAGAGTCACATTCTCCATCAACCGAGCCAGCCAAGCACCACTGAAGTTTGCAGCTTTTGACTCTCTTCCCCTAGTTTGCCTGCCCTCACTCCCGCTCCTCAGACAGGTACTGATTTTACACACGTTTTACAGACAGGCAGAAGTGGAAGCTTGTGTTGTTCAACACAGTAGTCAGAAGCACATGTGGCAATTGAGCACTTGAAACACGGCCTGTGTGGGGCGCCTGGCTGGCTCAGTTGGGAGAGCATGAGACTCTTGATCTCAGGGTTGTGAATTCAAGTCCCATGTTGGGTATGGAGCCTATTTAAAAAAAAAAAAAAAAAATGTGGCTCATCTGAACTGAGATACACAGATGAATACAAGCTATTTCATTAATATTGGTTGACATTGGGGTGCCTGGGTGGCTCCATTTGTTGAGGATCTGACTTTAGCTCAGGTCATGATCTCACAATTTGTGAGTTCGAGCCCTGCATCGGGCTCACTGCTATCAGTGCAGATGCTGCTTCAGATCCTGTGTTCCCCTCTCTCTCTGCCCCTTCCCTGCCAGCACTCTTTCCCTCAAAAATAAATAAATGTTAAAAAAAAAAAAAATGTGTCAGGGGTGCCTGTGTGACTCAGTCGGTTAAGCGTCCGACTTCGGCTCAGGTCATGATCTCGTGGTCCGTGAGCTCGAGCCCTGCGTCGGGCTCTGTGCTGACAGCTCAGAGCCTGGAGCCTGTTTCAGATTCTGTGTCTCCCTCTCTCTCTCTGGCCCTCCCCTGTTCATGCTCTGTCTCTCTCTGTCTCAAAAATAAATAAACGTGGGGCGCCTGGGTGGCGCAGTCGGTTAAGTGTCCGACTTCAGCCAGGTCACGATCTCGCGGTCCGTGAGTTCGAGCCCCACGTCGGGCTCTGGGCTGACAGCTCAGAGCCTGGAGCCTGTTTCGGATTCTGTGTCTCCCTCTCTCTCTGCCCCTCCCCCGTTCATGCTCTGTCTCTCTCTGTCCCAAAAATAAATAAATGTTGAAAAAAAAATTTTTTTTTAAATAAATAAACGTTAAAAAAATTTTTTTTAAATAAAAAAAATGTGTCTATGTGGAAAAATAAAACACAATCTTTAAAAAATATATATTGGTTTACATTAATTGCATGTTGAAATGATATTTTGTATTTATTATTTTGTAATATTTTGTAATAAAATAATATTTTGTAAATATTAAATAAAATATTTTAACAAAATTAATTATTCTTGTTTCTTTAACTTTCTGTAACTTGCCTACTATAAAAAATTTAAATTACTTATGTACTTCATAAGTAATATGTGTCTCATAAGCTTCTATAGGACAGCACTGGCTTAAGCAATTTGCTCAAGATCACCCTGAGAGTGTCAGAGGCAGAGTCAGAACCAGGTGGTCTGGCCCCAGAGCATACACTCTTTATCACCGTGCTCTGAATCTGCATAAAGCACTCAACGCCTTTGGACACATAATAGTACCACAAATTCAGTGAATGTGCATCCTTTGGTCTTTTTCCTTCTATGTTCTCTACTAACGTGTCCCCTTCCTACACCTCTGCTTCCTTCTAAACTACATATTAAGTAAGTCAGATTAAAAAATAAAATAGCAATAGAGAGCCCATGTGGTACTGAAGTGATCTTCTTTTTGCTTTAATAGTTTTAAGATGACACAGTTATTTTATCCACAATGTGTGAAAAGCTAATGTCTAAGAATAGGCCTACAGGATACTGTGATCTATTTCTGAATACCATTAGGTCAACATTTATTATGTTTGAGGTATACCTGAATTTTCTAGCAAATATCTCAATCATGGCATCATATGCTCAGAGCTGGGAATGACTTTGGGATGAATCCCTCCATGATGCTCCCCCAGAAAATAGGTTGACAAGATATATCATTGCCTCTGTATGTGAAAATTATGGCTTGGTGTACATTTTTTGTTTTATAAACAGCTATGTTTTCAAGCTGATAATCCTGGGATGCCTGGCTGGCTCAGTCAGTAGAGCATTCGACTCTTGATCTCAGGGCGGTGAGTTTAAGCCCCACGTTGGGCGTCAAGCCTACTTTAAATACATACATTCATACATACATACATACATACATTACTTATATATGTATATAGTCCTAAACTGAACAATTAAAATAACCATAATAATTATTATTACATTTATTACATCATTTACTGAGTGCTCATCCTTAGAAGACTGTTTCACAGATGAAAAGATTTAATATGTGTAAAGATTAAAACAGTGTTGGCACACAGTAAGTAGTCAATAAATGTTAGCCATTATTATTACAAAGTAATATTAAACTTTGACTCACTGGTGTATTTAGTCCTCAAGACTCCTGTAAGAGAGAAGTGAGGTTCAAAAAAGTTAAATAATTTGTCAAAGTTTATATAGTTGATGGAACAGCTGGATCTGTTCCATCTGACTCAGAGCCAATGCTTTAAACTGCTATGCTCTCATTCAACAAATGCCTTTCTGTGTGCTTTCGTAATTGTGCAATACCATAAGATTATCATTGAAAAAAATTTAACTATAGATAACAAGGTGAAAAAATGAAAAGTATTTATAATCCAACTGGCTCTGACCTAGTAACACCTTGACTAATTCTTCCAACTATTTTTCTACTGATTTAAAAAGTGCAACATCTAGGGCACGTGGCTGAATCAGCTGGTAGAGCATGTAACTCTTGATCTCAGGGTCCTGAGTTTTAGTCCCACATTGTGGGTGGAGATTCCAAAAAAGAGGGGGGCACCTGGGTGGTTCAATCAGTTAAGAGTATGACTCTTGGTTTCATCTGAGGTCATGATCTCACAGTTTGTGGGATCAAGGCCTGAGTCAGGCTCCACACTGACAGCACAAAGCCTGTTTGGGATTCTCTCTCTCCCTCCTTCTCTGTCTCTCCCCTGCTCACATGTGCTCTCTCTTTCTCAAAAATAAATAATTAAACTTAAAAAATTATTTAAAAAACTGCATCTAATTTAATTTAATAATATATTATACATATCTTTTAAATGTGATTTTACAAAAAAAAATTTTTTTTAAATTAAGGGCCGCCTGGGTGGCTCAGTCGGTTAAGCGTCCGACTTCAGCTCAGGTCACGATCTCACACTCCGTGAGTTCGAGCCCCGCGTCGGGCTCTGGGCTGATGGCTCAGAGCCTGGAGCCTGCTTACGATTCTGTCTCCCTCTCTCTCTGCCCCTCCCCCGTTCATGCTCTGTCTCTCTCTGTCTCAAAAATAAATAAACGTTAAAAAAAAATGAAAAAAAAAAGAAAAAATAAATGTGATTTTACAGCGTCTTTTTACAGCTGCATAGAATTCTATTATATTCGTAAATTATTATTCAGTTATTTATTTTTGACTATTCAGATTGTTTCTAATTTTTTATTTCATTATAACATATGTAAACTATGCTGTTATGTGTGCTTTTTTTTTTTTTTCAATGTTTACTTATTTTTAAGAGAGAGACAGTACAAGCAGGGGAGGGGCAGGGAGACAGAGGGAGATACAGAATCCAAGGTAGGCTCCAGGCTCTGAGCTGTCAGCACAGAGCCTGATGTGAGGCTCAAACTCATGAACTTTGAGATCATGACCCGAGCCAAAGTCGGAAGCTTAACCAGCTGAGTCACCCGGGTGCCCCATGCGTACCATTATAGTTGAATATTTTTACCCCTTGTTAATTATGGCTTTCAAATGCATTTCTAGCACTTCAAAATATATTTTTTTACATATACATTTTGAAGCTTTAGATACATAACACAGATTTGAAAGAATTTACAAAATTAGACTCCCATGAGTGGTGAATAGAAGAGTAGCCTTTTCACCATATACTTATGAACAGTGTGCATTGATTTTTTTAAAAATATATTTTGATAGGGGAGCCTGGGTGGCTCAGTCGGTTGAGCGTCCGACTTCGGCTTAGGTCATGATCTCACGGCTTGTGAGTTCGAGCCCCGCATCGGGCTCTGTGCTGACAGCTCGGAGCCTGGAGCCTGCTTCAGATTCTGTGTCCCTCTCTCTCTGCCCCTCCCCTGCTCATGCTCTGTCTCTCTCTCTCTCTCAAGAATAAATAAAACATTTAAAAATATATATATATATATTTTTTTTGATACGTGAAATACTATATATTGTTTAATTGATGATTTTTTTTTTTTTTATGACTAGTGAGGTTGAACTTACTCTTTCAAATTTTCATGTGTGCCTTTGCTTAGGAGAGCCTCCCAGAGATGTTTTCCTCACTCTTATAAATATGTCTTTGTGATAATAAAAATAGCTGGTATTTGCTGAGCACATACTGTGTTTCAGACACTATGCCAAGTACTTTATAGATACCATCTGATTTAATTCCTACAAGACTACTAGTTACCTGCTATTATCATCCCCATTTCCAGATAAGAATACTGAAGTTTGAAGAGGTTAAGTTCATTGATCAAGATCACAAAGCCAGAGAAGAGCTGAACAATCTTGGAATATGTACATTAATAAGGATCATAATATTCGGTCCACCTAAATTGTCTGAAACAAATGTATGGGACATGCTCTGTGGAACCAGTGTTTCTAGGTAACTGTTAAGACTGTAGCAAAGAAAAATAAACAAACAAACAAAAAAGACGGTAGCAAAGAGTTTGAAATCAAATCAGGTCCCCAGAAGTCATATTCATAAATATACAACCTCAGAAAATATCAAGCAATGACTACTACAATATTTCTTCTGTCATAAGCTATATGACAACTATATAGGAAATTTATAATTTTCAATATAAATTAATGTTAACCAATATATCTATATACATATTTTTCAAAGTAGCTCTAGACCAAATGGAGCCTGAACTCATGACCCTGAGATCAAGAGTCACATGCTCTACTGAGACAGTCAGGCACTCCTTAAAATGTTTTTAAAAATGCAATCAATCAAAATACTTCTAATTTGGGACACAAAGTGCATTATAGTTCTTTATATACCAGATGTCTAGTACCTCTCATTGTACAGCTCAGTTTAACACATTATCTTATAGCATGAGGACATTTTGGAACTTTTCAGCTTTCGAAACTGAAATTAAAGAAGAAATGAACTTAAGGTACCCTTATTACAAATCTTTGAGGTAATTCAGAGGGGAGAACATATCATTAACCTTTTGATCATTAGTAATTGTGTTGTCATTTTCAAAAAATTAATTTTGTGTGTAGCAGAGAAAAAACAAGAAAATCCCTTGCCCTAATGGAGCTTACATTCTAGGCAGGGGGTTGGGAGGGGAGATAGATGTTGCAAATAAATATACAATATTTCAGGTGGTTAAAGGGGCTGTGAAGAAGAAAAAGGAAGGTAAAGGCACAGAAAATGATGGGAGAATAATGGATGGGAATAGTGCTGTTTTTAATAGAAGGATCTGGGAAGTCCCCTCTGTCATGCTGGCATTTGCACAGGGACCTGAATGAAGTGATGGAGCAAAGCCTTGAAGTTATTTTGGGAAAGAACATTTCAGGCAGAGAGAAAAGCAGATGCAAAGGACATAGGGCAGGAGCGAAAAGCTAATGTAGCCAGAATGGAGTGAAAAGAGGTAGAAGAAGAGGTTAGAGGGAAGTGGGGCGGGGCCAGGTACAAAGGGCCTCATGGGCCACTGTAAAGACTTTTGATCATTTTGATTGACAGTGAAAATCACTGGAGGTTTCAGAGCAGAGGAGTTATACATTCCGAGCCACACTCTTACTGCTTTTTTTTTTTTTTAACGTTTATTTATTTTTTGGGGACAGAGAGAGACAGAGCATGAACGGGGGAGGGGCAGAGAGAGAGGGAGACACAGAATCGGAAGCAGGCTCCGGGCTCTGAACCATCAGCCCAGTGCCCGACGCGGGGCTCGAACTCACGGACCGCGAGATCGTGACCTGGCTGAAGTCGGACGCTGAACCGACTGCGCCACCCAGGCGCCCCATCTTACTGCTTTTTAAGATGAGATTGTAGGCAGCAACCATGAAGGCAGGGCGGCCAGCTGAGACGTCATTGCACATGTCCAGTTGTCCAAGTATGTAGTTTAGACTAGGGTGGTATCATAGGTGACAATAAAGGTCAGATTTGGGTTGTTTATAAAGATAAGACTGACAAAATCTGAGAATGGTTTGGATGTGAAATGTGGAGACAAGAAAGCAGTTAAAGTGGCTTAAATATACAGGACTTTGTCTTATTTCATTTATTCATCTACTTGTTCATTCTTTTATAGATTTATTTATCCAGTATTTCCACAAGCTGACAGAATGCCAATAAATGGGCTGGATGCTGGAAAGCAAGGAAAAGAAAACCTTTTAGCCTAGCAGATTTTAGAAGCATATTTTTCAATAACTTTTTTTTTTTTCCTGATCATGAAACTAATATTGGGGCGGCTGAGTGGCTCAGTTTGTTAAGTGTCCAACTCTTGATTTAGACTCACGTCATGACTTCAGGATTCGTGAGTTCCAGCCCCATATTGGGCTCTGTGCTAAGACTGAGGAGCCTGCTTGGGATTCTCTCTCTCTGCCTCTCTCTCTGCCCCTTCTGTGCTCTCTCTCTCTCTCTCTCTCTCTCTCTCAAAATAAGTAAAATAAACTGAAAAAAAACTAATATTGATTGAAGATATTTTGAGAGAAAGAAGCAAAAAAAAGAAAAAATCCCCATCAAGGTATTAAAGTCTTGAAATTTAAACATATATTCTTCCTTGAAATATTATTTTATTATAATATGAGGATTTCTTTAAGTTTTTTTTAATGTGTTTTTATTTCTGAGACAGAGAGAGACAGAGCATGAGTGGGGGAGGGGCAGAAAGAGGGAGACACAGAATCTGAAACAGGCTCCCAGGCTCTAAGCTGTCCGCATAGAGCCCGACGTGGGCTCGAACTCACAAACCGTGAGATCATGACCTGAGCTGAAGTCGGACACCTAACCGGACTGAGCCACCCAGGCGCCCTTGTAATATGAGCATATTAAACAAGGTTTCTTCCTGTCATTTAATATCTAATGTATGTATTGTCTAGAATACATGTAATGTCATATAGTTGGGATCATACTCTATACAGAGCTTTGAACCCAATATTTCTTCACTCAATATAGTTCCTTTGACATGTCATGTAAAGTCTTTCAAAAATATTATCTTTAATGGCTACATCTTATTTCATCTTATGAGTATACCAAAATTTTCTTGACCATTCCCACATATCTGACTTATTTTCTTTGGGAAAAAGAATCCTGGAAATGGAGTTTTTAGATCAAAGGACCAAAATTTCTTGAAAGTTCTTCAAGAAATTGTTAAGTAGTTCTCTTGAAAATGTCAAGTATATACGTATCAGCAACATATGATCACTTTTTTCTCTTTGGACCCTTGTCAGCACAGAGTGGTAAATTTTTTAAAGGTTCTATTATTTTTGTTTTTTAAGTAATCTCTACACCTAATGTGAGGCTCAAACTTACAACCCTGAGATCAAGAGTTGCATGCTCTACTAAGTGAGCCAGCCAGGAGACCCAAGTAGTAACTTTTTTAATTGCCAATTTTTGCAGTAAAGAAAAAAGTAAAAGATTTTCCATTGTTGGGGCGCCCGGGTGGCTCAGTTAGTTGAGTCTCTGAATCTTGATTTCAGATCAGGTCATGATCTCACCATTCATGAGTTCAAGCCCTGTGCTGGGCTCTGATAGCTCAGAGACTGCTTGGGATACTCTCTCTCCCTCCTTATGTCTCTGATGTCCCCTGTTCACACGTGTGCTCTCTCTCTCTCTCTCTCTCTCAATCTTTCAAAATAAATAAACATTAAAAAAAAAAAGATTTCCATTGTTGCTTTAGTTTTCATTTATTTGAATACTTTAAAATGTTTAAATATTAGGCATACTTAGGTATCATAGTTTACCTGCCGTTTACTTTTGTGTTCACACCCTTCATGGGGGTTTCTTGTGGTGTGCAGGAGCAATTTTGAGACAAAGTTAACTGGAGATTAAGAAGACTGGGGACCTCCTGGGGCTAAAGATACTCTGGCAAGGGTAATGAGGTTAAAGTCTGTTCTTCAACTTCTTTGATCTGGGACCTTGGTAGCTTACTCAAGGATGGCTCAAGCTACCCAAACTCACATGCTATAAATATAATATTTGTTTAAGATTTTATTTTATTCTACACCCAAGGTGGGGCTCAAACTCACAACCCCAAGATGAAGAGTCACAGGCCTCATGGACTGAGCCAACCAGGCATCCTAATTCACTTATTTTAAATAAAGTGTATAGTCCACTAGTGACTGAATATATGTGTCTTATTTGCAAATCACTCTTTTCCTATTGACGAGCTATCTGGTTAATCAGTTTAATAACAAATTCAACAAGTACACATTAAGTGCCTATTATCTGCAAGTTAATACAGTTAAATAATGAGCAGCTTATGGTTTTTCCCCTCAAGGTCTTTATAGTCCTATGGGGAATAACAGATTCCATTTAGTTATAACAAAATGAAGGAATCACAAAGAAAAGACATGAGAAGATTGTTTGCTGAGCACAAATGGGGAAGGGAACTTAGTTGGTATTTAACTAAACCATTGTGGAGTATCCCCCAGAGAGTGTAACTTTCTAGTGTGCCTCAAATACATGTCTCTCCCCTTTGAGGTCTGTTGGGTCAACCCGAAATATTGGCCTTTTCCTGATAATACCACTACAGCCAATGCATTGCAATGTCACTCTTTCTTCTTCAATGTCCTTTCTATAGTACTTTTAAGTTTAAAGTTTTGAGTGCTTTATCAAAGTGCTGACCATATCTAGAGGGCAGAACCAAATTATCACCTTCATGGCCTTGGCACTTTTACCTTCATGGTCCCCTTATAAATATTGAAACTATAGTTAATAACTGTGCTGTATAAAGGCAAATATATATTATGTGTTAAAATATAAAATATTTTTTTGAACCTGAAAGTCATTTTTCCTTCTGATTTTAAAATAAATTAAAACATTTTCTTAGGCCCAAAAGAATACTGTGGCCTGCATATGTGATGTCTGCTGTGCCTATACCAAGTCATTAATTTCCTCAATAGCCAGTTTCTACTCAGGGAACTTTCTTGAACACAGTCAACCCAACTTGTACGTATAGATACCTATTAGTCTTAACCAAAGAGAAAGACTCTTCTCTACCTTCAGCATGCCATATGCCCGGTCACTTAAACAAGGTTTGATGTGGGACATCTGGCTGGCTCATTTGGTGGAGCATGTGACTCTTGATTTTCGTGTGAGTTCGAGATTACTTAAGAAAAAAATCTTTTTTTATTTTTATTTTTATTTTTTAAAGTTTATTTCTGAGACAGAGAGAGACAGAGCATGAGTGGGAGGAGGGGCAGAGGGAAAGGAGACAAAATCCAAAGTGGGCTTCAGGCTCTGAACTGTCAGCACAGAGTCCGACGGGGGGCTCAAACCCACAAACCGTGAGATCATGACCTGAGCCGAAGTCGGACGCTCAACCGACTGAGCCACCCAGGTGTCCGAACCCCCCCCCTCCCTTTTTAAAGAAGGTTTGATGAATAAATGAGCAAATGAAAGAAATTGGGTAAGAGAGTTGGTAAGAATGGCCCTCATTCATTGGGACATATGTTGTGTTAGATTTTATACTAAGCACTCCATTACTAATTCTTAAATAATCCTGTCAGATAGGTACTATCCTCTTGTTGCCTCTGCCTAGCCCAGACTTGTTCTCACATAAAGTAGCCCCTCTCGCTCTGTGGTTATTTTTTGAGTGGCAATTTTGTAGATGATTTTTCCCTTTAAAAAGCAAACTACATTTATAAAAATGTTTTAAGTTTTTTGTATATATAAAATAAGGGGAAATCATCCATTATAACACTTCCCTAAAGCTAACATTAATACTTTGTATATTCCTTTCCTAGTAATTTGTAAGATGCATGCATATTTTTACATAATGAAATTATCAGGGATAACCCATTGTCTATATTGCATATTCAGTTTTACCTTTTGTCTGCATGATAATCAAAAGTAGCATGTTTAAAAAAAAGTAGCATGTACAATGGTTGTACAATATAAAGTATCTACATCCCAATTTCAGTAACTATTCCCCTTGCATCATCTTCCAATTCTTCTTTGTTATAAATAGCACTTAAGAATTAATGAATGAGGGGCACCTGGGTGGCTCAGTCGGTTAAGCGGCCAACTTCGGCTCAGGTCATGATCTCGCGGTTTGTGGGTTCGAGCACCCCGTCGGGCTCTGTGCGAGGGCCTGGAGCCTGCTTCCGATTCTGTGTCTCCCTCTCTCTCTGCCCCTCCCCCGTTCATGCTCTGTCTCTCTCTGTCTCAAAAATAAATAAATGTTAAAAAAAAAAAGAATGAATAAGTAAGTAAATAAATAAATAAATAACATTTAAGGAGTGTTTTTTTTTTTTTTGGATTATATTACTAGATGATAATTTTCTTTCTTTCTTTCTTTCTTTCTATCTTTCTTAAGATTTTATTTTTAAGTAATCTCTACAACTAATGTGGAGCTCAAATTTACAACCCTGAAATCAAGAGTAGAGCATGCTACTAATAATTTAGAGCATAATCTAAAATTATGATCTAAGGGATGCCTGGTTGGCTCAGTCATTAGAACATGTGACTCTTGATCTTGGGGTCATTGAGTTCTAGTCCCATGTTGGGGACAGAGATTACTAAAAAAAAAAAAAAAATGAATATTTAGTCTAATCTCATGAAATGTATTTTAATTCTATTTCTCTGTTCAGTATCTATATGACTAAAACAAAAATTTAACTGAACTTGGTGAACATAAAATTTTATGGAGGCCTAAGCTTTTAAATTCTCACTCAAAAATCGCGCAAGAACAACCTTCTCAAATTATTTGATTGATATAGAAAAAGATAGTTATTTAAAAACTTATATTACTATGGCTTTACTGTTATTTCCTATCAAAAGTAATACACTTATTTAAAAATTTTTAGAAATACAGAAAGAAAGAAGTGGGAAAAACAGCTTATTCATTGTCCCACTACACAATCACTGTCATGGATAGACTATTGGTAAATTTCCTTCCAGTTATTATTATTTTTAATGCTTAGATTACTTTAAAAAATTATTTGTATTCCTACTACAAATACAATTTTTCATCCTGACTTATTCATTTGACATTTCCCCACACAATTAAACAGTTTTCATAAAAATACTTTTTTTTTTAATGTTTACTTATTTATAGAGAGGGAGAGAGACAGAGTGGGAGCAGGGGAAGGGCAGAGAGAGAGGAAGACACAGAATCCAAAGCAGGCTCCAGGCTCTGAGCTGTCAGCACAGAGCCCCACGTGGGGCTCAAACTCACAAACTGCGAGATCATGGCCTGAGCCGAAGTTGGATGCTCAACCGACTGAGCCACCCAGGTGCCCAATAAAAATACTTTTTTAATGAAAATAATGTTCTATGGATTTACTTGGATATCAATATGATTTATATTTGACTATTGTCAACCCATCCATCAGAGTTTAATTAGGTTAATCTATCAAGTTAAGCGATCTTTAGTCTTTCCTCAGCATGCCATGTCCACTGAAAAGACTCTCCCAAAAAGCGGAGGTATGTTTGCAGAAGCCTCCATGCTATATTTTTCTTAACAATTCGCCTGTTATTTTGAGTTTTCTTAATTCTATCTTGGTTCTGCATTTGTCCTTACATAGTCTTTGTTAGTTTTGTTAGTTTTCACTTTTAATATGTTGATAAGTCATCATATATGCATAGTAACTATAATCTTCATCTTCCTTATTAAAAAGGCAATACCTAATCACTTAAAAAAAAAAAAGAACATTATAAAACAGACAAGGAAAAAGAACTACAAACACTGCAATCCAGACAACAGTGCTAACTCTTAGCATATACCTTTCTACATCTTTTTTTTTTAATTTTTTTAATGTTTATTTATTTTTGAGACAGAGAGAGACAGAGCATGAACGGGGGAGGGGCAGAGAGAGAGGGAGACACAGAATCGGAAGCAGGCTACAGGATCTGAGCCATCAGCCCAGAGCCCGATGCGGGGCTCGAACTCACGGACTGCGAGATCATGACCTGAGCTGAAGTCAGAGGCTTAACCAACTGAGCCACCCAGGCGCCCCTCTACATCTTTTTTTTTTTTTTTTTTTTTTTTTTAGGTATATGCATGTGTATGTATGTGCCCCTTGCACTTCATCTGCACTTATCTATGTTATTTGCCATTAACAGTGAAGAAAAAACTAATTTTTCATCTTGGAAAACACACACACACAAAAGCTGTATCCTTGGACCGAAGTTTCATATTCTTGTGATGTTTTTTTCAAAGGGATTTAGGGAGTCCTACCTATTTAGTTCAGGGAACAGAAAACACCAAGTGAGAGAAGGTTGATACTGGATGTAAAAGAAAATAGAAACAAATAAGTCAAGGTCGAAGAAAAAGAACAGGTTCAGAGGCCCCGGATCCTCAGCTGCTGTTGCTTCTCATCTTGCACCTGGCCTCCTGCCGAGCACCAAGTGCCTGCCCTTGACTTCCCTCCTCCCTCCTGCCCTTGAGGAGACACACATTAAGACATGAGGAGCCTAAACTCCCAGTCTCCTGTGCTAACCCTACAATGCACACGCCCATGACACTCCAGCTGGTACTGAGTGATTTCGTAGTTTCTAGTGATTGGCATTGCCTTAGGGGACTTCCTTGTGTTTTGACAACATTGGTATCTCAATAAAAGATCGAAGAAGAAATCTCTTGCCACAGGAATACACAATTCAAATAGGTTAATTATGTTAAATGTTCCATAGAATAATGAATACATATATGGGCTGTGTGCTTGATATTTACATTCTATTTTATAAAATGTTACCACCTATGTTGGCAAAACATGAGCTTCAATGTCAGCTGAATTTGAAATCTTACTCCTGACTTTGCCACTTATAAGTTATAAGAACTTCATCAAGGATCTTAATTCTCCAAGCTTCAATTTCCTTAGATGAAATGTAGCTAATAATACCTAACTAAAAATTTAAGTTTTATATGAAATAACATATTCAAAAAGACAAATATAAGGCCAGGCAAATAGTTTCTTAAACCTTTATTCCTTATCACAGCTAGAATGGTGTCTCGTGTATTTGTTGCAATTGAATTAAATAGATGAGCACACCACATAAACATGAGTTTAATTCTCTGCCAGCATAGGCATCTGAGAAGTTTTGCAAAGTTGAGAGAGAGCTCCTTGGTCTTCTGGTGCTGCAGAAGGGTGCCCAACACTGCCATTTACTTATACATGTACCATGTTAAGAATCTACTTGGGTGCATGTCAAAGAAAAGAAAGAGACTGAGAATTTGAAAGAGTGGCCAGTAGGAAGGACACAGACCCAGGAATTTTCCACCATGTTGCCACAGAGCTTGCCCTACTGAATCGACACAAAGTTACATAGGACTTTGCATTAGCCATCAGCTTCAGAGATTCTCAATATAAATCTGATTCAAGCAGAGAATTTAAAGAATTTAGGAAGAAAAGAGAAATAATTGCCCTGCACCATCCTAGAAAGAATTTAAGATTAAAAAGGACAGAGCCGTGAATTTGCATTGAATGGATATGAAGAGCTAAGAGTTGGTCAGCATTTTTTTTTTTTTTTTGATGAGTTAGGAATGATGGGTTTCCCTTAATGATGGGTTTCCAGTAAGAATAGTGTTTCTGGAAAAATGTAATCTGAAACTTTTCTCTTTATTTCCTATTTTACCTCTTCTGACTGAAAGAGTAGTTTAGTTTCTACATCACCAGCAAAATTCAGGGCATTGGATGACTGATCTTGTCTGTAGACAGAGAATGAGAGAATATGAGGTGTTTTCATAAAGAAGACACTTCCTGCCTAAAAATATCTATCGCTGAAATTCTATTTTAGAATCTCCTTATAAAATGCTTATCATTGTGCCTGTGCATATTAATTGTTCAATATATGTTGGCTATTTCTATCATCATTATAATACACATAATATTACATATTGTCATTACCTCTACAGTGTTGTAGTCCCAGAAAGGATAGTACTTTAAGATGTTTTAGACCACATTATTCTGCTCCAAACCTTCCAGTGGCTTCTCATCTCCCTCAGAATCAAAATAATTTTTTTTTTTTTTGCAGCGATCCCCAAGGCTCTATATCATCTGACGTCCACCTCCACTCTTGGCCTCATCTCCTGCCTCTCTCTCCCGTATTCATTCCACACCATCCAGGCCAGGCTTCTTGTTGTTACCTCAATATCTGAGGCACATTCCCACCATAGGGCCCTTGCATTTGCTCCTCCTCGGCTTGAAAGCTGGATTGCTCTCTATCTCACATCTTTTAGGTCCTGACTTAAATGTCATCTTCTCAGTAAGACCAACCCCTGAGTGTCCTATTTAAAATTGCAGTATCTGCATACACACCACCCACTTGAACTCCCTATCTCCTTTCCTGGCTTTATTTTTCTGCATAGTGTGTATCATAATCTAACATAGTGTATGCATGTGTGTGTACATTTATATATAAATAAATATAAATGTTTTATATATGGGTGTGTATACATATACACATACACATACATATACATATACATATACATATACATATACAGCTATTTCCCTTCATTGAAATATAAGCTCAGCCAAGCCAGATATATTATTTTGTTGCTGATGCTTAGCCCCAAATAGCTGTATAATAAATATTTGCTGAATTAATACATGAATCATATACATTGCTATTTGTAATGAAAAATCTAAGAAAAAATTTTTTTTAACGTTTATTTATTTTTGAGACAGAGAGAGACAGAGCATGAACGGGGGAGGGTCAGAGAGAGGGAGACACAGAATCTGAAACAGCCTCCAGGCTCTGAGCTGTCAGCACAGAGCCCAACGTGGGGCTCGAACTCACGGACTTCGAGATCATGACCTGAGCCGAAGTCGGCCGCTCAACCGACTGAGCCACCCAGGCGCCCCAGAAAATAGTTTAATAAAAGTACAATCATGAAAGGAGGCATGAGATCAGATGGACACCACCCAAGAAGGTGAAGGACAGAGAATGGAACAGGTTTTCGTTTTGTTTTGTTTTTTAATTTTAGAGAGATAGCACGTAGTGGGGGAGAGGGCCAGAGGAAGAGAAAGAGAAAGAGACACAGAGAGAGAGTCCCAAGCAGTCTCCACACTCAGCAAGGAGGCCAACGTGTGACTTGATTTCATGAACCATGAGAGTTCATGCCAAAATCAAGAGGTGGATGCTCAACCAGCTGAGCCATCCAGACACCCCAAGAATGGGACAGTCTCGGACCCTGAAGATTAACCTGTCTACTTGATCACTTTGCAGAAGGCCAACCCTCTTCAGTGGGCCAGAAACAAGACTGCATTAATCCTGTCAATAGAGGAAAACCCAACCCTAATCTCAGAAACTCCACTGCTGTATTAAAACCCTTTTGTGGTCACTTCTCATGTATGTTAATAGATCTCTCCTCTTCCTCTAAGGGTGCTAAAACCAACCAAACAAACAAAAAATTTCAAGGGCTTAGAAGGGAATGACTACCTAAATACAACCACATTGTACTGTAAAAAATAAAGACTGCCAAAATAAGAGCCTATCAACAAGGAACACATTACGTTGTTCCTGGTTTCAACTTTGAGGTAGGAAAGTTAAAGAAACTAAGGTTAACAATTCTCTATTTTGCATATAATAATCAGAAATTTTAAATGATTGGCTCATCCTTTCAAAGTGCAACCTGGATATTTAAAGGCAGGGACTACGTGACTCTGGGCAAAAATATACCGTATCACATTGGAAGCTTGGTATGCCTTCCCAGCTGCTGCAAGAACATTTGTCATGTGCTGACAGCATTCTCACTTCTGAGGGTATGCATAGTCTCAAACAGTAGCTGCAGCCTCTGCTTCGGTTTGGGTGTCTTTGTGAAATCAATTCTCAATAACCCTGTGAGAGCAGAACATAAGGAAGGTCTTAAGTCCCCTCCTACCTTTTGAAACCATTTCAAAGTTAAGTATATAATCAGAAGAGGTTACCTTTCAATGATATGCAGGTTGGGGGCAGAAGTGTGGTGAAACCAAACACTTCTTCAGGCCTGCACAGGGTCTCATGCCTCTGGGATTAAACATCAGCTTTGGGTGTCGACTAAAGCAGAGTCATCAAAAACTTGCTCTGAGAACTTTTTTTTTCTTTAATTTTTTTTTCAAAGTTTTTATTTATTTTTGGGACAGAGAGAGACAGAGCATGAACGGGGGAGGGGCAGAGAGAGAGGGAGACACAGAATCGGAAACAGGCTCCAGGCTCTGAGCCATCAGCCCAGAGCCCGACGCAGGGCTCGAACTCACGGACCATGAGATCTTGACCTGGCTGAAGTCGGACGCCTAACCGACTGAGCCACCCAGGCGCCCCTGCTCTGAGAACTTTTAATCATAGCTTTCTCTTTCTTGGCATAGGTAAATTAGAGGGTGGTGGTGTTTTTTTTTCATAGAGGCCTTGGGGAAGGAAAATTAAGTAGAAAGAGAGAGGGGCTGTGTTGGATGGACGCAGACCATAGGTTAGTTTACAAGGGAATATGATATGGGCTTAAGCAAGTAGAAGAAGCCGTATGATATGCAAAAATTAGCTGTACAAGGTAATCTGATTAGCGTCAGATAATCGTGAAGACAGTGGTCCTCAGAGAGCCATCTGGACCAGCAGCATCAGCAGCATCAGGGGACTCGTTGGAGATGCAAATTCTCAGACCTATCCCAGACCTACTGGATCGGAAACTCTGGAGGTAGAGAGTTCAACAAGCCCTCCAGATGATGCTGATGCAACCCTAAAGTTTGAGAACCACTGAACCACAGGATCTCGTGCCCTAGTGCAGAGATTCTCCAACATTAGTGAGCATCAGTCACCTGTAGGTAGATCACAACTGCCAATGCCCTGCACAGGATATGTTCTTCGTCAGTTCTTGTGGACTTGTGGACGACAGGAAAGGAGGGATGGGGGTGTATTCCCTTAAACTGAAGAAGCAGAACTATTCAACTTCCATCACTATCTCTTACTTTTTGTTTTTTGTTAGACTCAAATTTATAGAAGAAAAGTTAATCTCTAACACCAATTACCAGGTATGAAATAAATGTACCTAATATTTTACTGAGTCGAAATCAGTATATATACTATTTTGTGATACAATTTTTATTTTAGTTTAGTTTATTTGTTCATTTATTTATATTTAAGTAGGCTGTATGACCAACGTGGGTGGTTGAACTCAAGACCCTGAGATCAAGAGTTACATACTCTATCTTTTAAATTTTTTTTAAGTTTATTATTTAGTTTTTGAGAGAGAGAGACAGAGACAGAGACAGAGCATGAACAGGGGACAGCAGAGAGAAAAGGGAGACACCAAATCCAAAGCAGGCCCCGAGCTGTCAGCACAGAGCCCGACGCAGGGTTGGAACTGACAAACTGTTAAGATCATGACCTGAGACCCAGTCGGACACTTAACCAACAGAGCCACCCAGGGGCCCCAAGTTTCATGCTCTATTGACTGAACCAGCCAGGTGACTTTATTTATTTATTTTTAAAATATATTTATGTTTACCTTTATCTATAAAGCATTAGGGTCTATTGCTTTTTTTTTTCCACTTGGTTTATGTGCACACTTTCATGTATCAGTTTATCCCATGTGCTTGTTACTTTTATGCTTTACAATCTTTCTTTGTATTTCCTTTTCCCTGGCTTATAAATATTGAACAATTAACTCTGATATTTATGACAAGTAGTGGCAATAGCATTGGAATCAGTTAGTGCTACCAGGTGCTAAGTTCAATTCAAATAACAAAGAAAGAATCAGTCCCAGTTCTGTAGACACAGCAGTCACATGAAGTAATTTAAGGAAATTAACAAGGACCACAGTAAGGAGCACCTCAGAGTTTAGATGATTGGGGAATATGCAGTAAAGAAGTGATCAGAGTCTCCAAGACTCCTTGGAGAAAATTAAGTTTTGGATCAGCACTGAGAGGAAGTGATGGATATAGATTGGCAGAGAGTGGCAAAGCCATTCCACATTTAAAGAATGGCTTTTCCAAGGGCCCACAGAGAGGAACTAGCAAGTCATGTGCTGGGTGCTATCTGCCAATTAACTTGGCTCAAGAAGAAGGTCATGTTAGGAAATAACAAAAGATGAGGTTGAGGAGTTGACAATGAGCCCAGAATGCTAAGCTAAGAGATATAGTAACCAGTAAACAGGAAATCTTGATAGATTCACAAATGAGGCAGTGATGTGATAAAACTATTTAAAAAAAAAAAAAAAAAAAAGGTTGACATCCAAAATGAGTATTGATATAGAAGTAAAATCCACAAGTTTTCATAGCTGGCAGTGTAAGCCATTTAAAACAAGAATTATTGTAAGATGTAAAAATAATTTCCACTATTATGCCTCTCTTCCTTTGTTTGTATACTTCAGGTGCTTTCACAACTCTGTCCTATTTCCTCCAGCATCACCAGGTAACATAGTTCCATTGTAAGTTTGTGCTAGGAAGAATAGCCTTTGACTGATACTCCGAATTCTGTCATGCAAAAGTAGTTCAAGTTTTCCTGAGTCAGTCTTAACACTGTATTTCTGAAGTACTTTTCTGATCCCCTTCCACCTACATTGAGCTCTAAAGCTGCATTGCTTAACCTTAGTCAACCCAGCGAAGCCCTTGCTTGTATATGCTTTGCAAACCCTGTTAGCTTCATTTAATGCAATTGCATCTCTACTCACATTTCACTGCCTTTGACTGGAGCAGTAACAGGGCTGAAAATAGCTCTTAAAAATCTTAATATTTTAGATATGCCAAATACATTAAATAAAAGTGAAAGTGTGATGCTACACTGTCCAGTTTTAATCCTGAATTATATTTTTGTTTTTAATTTAAAAATCCTACATATATGAGAAGCCATCTATAATTGAGCAGTAATTGTTCACTCTGGGGTCCATATAACTCCAGGATACCTTAGTGAATTCAGTTTTTTTTTTATTTTTTAAGATTTTATTTTTTTAATTAAAAATGCTTATTTATTTATTTTTGAAAGGGAGAGGGGGGGTGGAAAACAACAACATGTGCAAGAGGGCGAGTGAGTGGGTGAGGGGCAGGGAGAGAGGGAGACAGAGAGTCCCAAGCACGCTCCACGCTGGCAGCACAGAGCCCTACTCAGGGCTCAGTCTCATAAACCGTGAAATCGTGACCTGAGCCAAAATCAAGAGTTGGATGCTTAACCGACTGAGCCATGCAGGCGCCCCATAAGATTTTATTTTTAAGTAATCTCTACACCCAATGTGGGACTTGAACCTACAACTCCAAGATCAAGAGGGGCAGGCTCCTTGGACTGAGTCAGCCAGACACCCCCACAGGTAGTGAGTTTAAATCAAGGGCAGAGCTGATGGATAATGAATTGGTGAGGGAATTTTGCCAAGGCTCGATACCCTGCGGAGTGATGATTTCCAAATGAAACGTTTTCAAACCTGTTAAGGACTCTGAGAGCTAGGCAGAGCAAAGTATTGAAGAGCAGAACCCATAGATTTGGTTCAACGTGTTTAAATAGTTTTTTGGCCCAAACTGTTTCAAGTACTGAGAAATGAGGTCTGCGGTTTGGGCGAGTAAGTCATTGGGATGGTGAGAAAAAAATGGTAAATACTTCCTATGTGATATAAACCAAAGAAAGTCACCAGGCATTCCTCGATAACAGATGATTGTTATTCATGTATTTTCTTCGCTGTTTCCACTATTCCAGTATCTCTTATAGAGTCCTACAGTCCCATCAACCTTGGTGGAGTCAAGAAAATCCATGCATTTCCCTGAAATAACAAATCCTACAAGCTCAGAAAGGAGAGAGGGAGAAAAAGGAGAAAAGTAAAGAAGAGGGAGAAGAGGAGAGAAAGGAGAGTGTGATAATTTAATTTATATGGGAAAGTCTTAATTGGGAAACAGGAATATACTCTTCCCAGGCTTCATTTTCCAAATTCTTTTCTGAGTGTGAACATTGAGCCACACTTGTGTGTGATTTAGCACTTAAAGATTCACTTGGGGTGCCTGGCTGGCTCAGTGGGTAGAGCATGTGACTTCTTGATCTCTGGTTGTGAGTTTGAGCCTCACTTTGGGTGTAGACATTACTTAAAAATAAAATCTTAAAAAAAAAAAAGGTTTAGGGCACATGGGTGGCTTAGTCAGTTAAGCATCCAACTTTGGCTCAGGTCATGATCTCACGGTTTGTGGGTTCCAGCCCCACGTCAGGCTCTGTGCTGACAGCTCAGAGCCTGGAACCTGCTTTGGATTCTGTGTTTCCCTCTCTGCCCCTCCCCCATTCACACTCTCTCTGTCTCTCAGAAATGAATAAATGTTAAAGAATTTTTTTTGGGGGGTCGCCTGGGTGGCTCAGTCGGTTGAGCATCCGACTTTGGCTCAGGTCACGATCTCACGGTCCATGAGTTCGAGCCCCACGTTGGGCTCTGGGCTGATGGCTCAGAGCCTGGAACCTGCTTCCGATTCTGTGTCTCCCTCTCTCTCTGACCCTCCCCCGTTCATGCTCTGTCTCTGTCTCAAAAATAAATAAACGTTAAAAAAAAAAATTTAAAAAAAAAAAGAATTTTTTTTAAAAAGATTCACTTGTCTTTTTGTTGTTGTTGTTGTATATGAAAATTTATTGTCATGTTTTCATCATCAAAACTTAAGATCTTGGTCTTTCCTTCTTGCCTTTGTATAAGGCCAAAAGAGAGAGACGTTGGCTACTTTGACGACCTTAAAGCAAACTCCAGGAATGTCACCAACAGCATGACCTTTGCAACCAAATCCAGCAACCAGAACCTCACCGTTTTCCTCGATAAAATTCAAACAACTATCATTGGGTACAAAGGCAGTGATTTTCTTGCCATTCTTGATCAGCTGGACTCTGACAAACTTCCTGATGGCAGAATTTGGCCGTTTGGCTTCAACCCCTACTTTTTTCCAGCACAATTCCTTTCGCATGGGAAGAGCCTCCAAAATGGTTGGCCTTCAGGACTGTGCCCAAATTGGCTTTCTTGTACTGTTTATCGTACCACTTCTGATCTCGTCAGTGGCTACGGAGCTTCCTGGCAGTATGAAGACCACGACACTTGCCCATCCTGCCAGCACCATGGGCTTGAGCAAAAGCAAGATTCACTTGTCTCATGACATGATCTTCACATACATCTGTGTCCATTGGAAGGAACAGGGACTGCTTCTAATAATAGGAAAATTGGTTTTGTTGAACATTTTTCTTTTTTAACATGTATTTATTTTTGAGAGACAGAGTGGGGGAGGAGCAGAGAGAGAGAGGAAGACACATAATCTGAAGCAGGCTCCAGGCTCTGAGCTGTCTGCATAGAGACTGACATGGGGCTCAAACTCATGAACCGTGAGATCATGACCTCAGCCGAAGTTGGACGCCTAACTGACTGAGCCACCCAGGTGCCTCGAGAATTAATTTTTCTACCGAGGCATATTCCTGGGGGATTCTTTTTCCCTAGGATAAATTTGACTACTAGTGGTGTTTCTCCTAGGTGTTGGCTTTAGCACCTAAATCTAGCATCTGGGATAACTCCATTTGTCCTGTGACTTTGGACAAGTAATTGAACAACTCAGGGCTTCTGTTTCTCATCTGTAACATAAGCAATAATTTACAAGATGATGCTTGTGTGTCTTTTTTGCACATGATTATTCCACGTGCAGCCTTCCTTTCTCAGACCTATCTATCCCTGCCTCAGAAAGAGTCTGAACTTTTAGAACTATCAATAAAATATTTAACCTATTGAACCCCATCCTCAGGTTCAGGAATTTTTAGTTCCTGCTTAGATCACAACAGCAAGTATATAATTAATGAAAATTAGTTAATACTGCAAACCTGTATTACAGAAATTAAAGAAGTTTTCTAAATTAATTATCAATGTAGATTTGAGACTGAGATTTTGTTTCATTTATTTATTTTGAGGGGGGGCAGGGGTAGAGAGAGGGAGAGAGAATCCCAAGCAGGCTCTGCACTATCAGCACAGTGGCTCAATCCCATGAACCATGAGATCATGTCCTGAGTCAAAATCAAGAGTCAGATGCTTAACTGACTGAACCAGCCAGGCGTTCCCTTCCTACTTTATTGATTCTTTTTTTTTTTAATTTACATCCAAGTTAGTTGGCATATAGTGCAACAATGATTTCAGGAGTAGATTCCTTAATGCCTCTTACCCATTTAGCTCATCCCCCCTCCCACAGCCCCTCCAGTAACCCTCTGCTCTCCATATTTAAGAGTCTCTTCAGTTTTGTCCCCCTCCCTGTTTTTATATTATTTTTGTTTCCCTTCCCTTCTGTTCATCTGTTTTGTCTCTTAAAATCCTCGTATGAGTGAAGTCATGACATTTGTCTTTCTCTGACTACTTTCGCTTAGCATAATACCCTCTAGTTCTATCCACGTAGTTGCACGTGGCAAGATTTCATTCTTTTTGAGTCCTAGTAATACTCCATCGTATACCTCTTTTATTGATTCTTAATGGAAAGTGTGTTTTTTAAGGATAAATGTAAGAAAATAAATAGAATAATAAAAATGAGTAATTATACGAACAACTAGCTAAGAAACTGAAGACATCAGAATAAGAAGAATCCATAGAAAAAATAGGTAAAAGAAATGTGCAAAATGTGTCAGAAAAGAAAGATCACTCATGTTTGCTTATAGGCCAATCAATAAGCATTTTCTGTTGTTCTTTCACTCCACATCTCAAAATGATATTATTTTGAGACCTGAAAATTCTTTCAAAATTTAAAAATAAACTTTACAAGTACTATGGCATAGAATGATCACTTTTCTCATATCCCTTCTTAAAAGATTATTGTATTATTTATATAAATACCAATCTTTTTTCTTATAGCAATGAGTATGTATAGAGCCCTTGCTACATGCCCGATATTGTACTAAGCACATGAGACCTATTAACTGACTTAATTTTCCCCACATGCTCTACAATAGAGTATTATCCTAATCTCTACTTCGTAGTTTGGAACACTGAGGCAGAAAAAGGTGAAGAAAATTCCCAAAAGCAGTTAGCTAGTAAGTGGTAGGATAGGGTTTTGAGCCCCTATCATAAACAACATGAAATACTCCCTAAAGATTCCACAAAGATGGCCGTCTCTGAGGAGAAATGCTCAGTAGAACCCAGATCTACAGTTAATATACTTCTATGTGATTTCATAGATGTTGGCCTCACATATTCAACCAATGGAGAAAGATGTCTGAATTAGTTAAAATCTGATTTAAAGAATAACTGAAAAGAATTTTCTTTATTTTGACATATATTCCTTGGCAGTACTTGAAGATGGACTAACAGCATGCACAGTATCACTAAATAGGAATAATTTGAAGTTAATAACACGTGTAAGTGAATATTTCTTCTGTTTTTAGTATTTAAGTAATCAAAAATACCTTACTGATGCTAATTAAAATAAGCTTCATTTATTCATAATGTTTAATCTTTCCTTAAGGGTGTACAATATAATAATTAAAAAAATTTGTTTTTAATGTTTAGTTATTTTTGACACAGAGAGAGAGGCAGCATAAGCAGGGCAAGGGCAGAGAGAGAGGGAGACACAGAATCCAAAGCAGGTTCCAGGCTCTGAGCCATCAGCACAGAGCCCAACCCAGGGCTCGAACCCATGAACCGTGAGATCATGACCTGAGCCAAAGTCGGATGCCTAACCGACTGAGCCACCCAGTTGCCCCACAATACAATGATTTACATATACATTATGAAATGATAACCACAGTCAAGTTAGTTAACACACACATCACCTCACATAGTTACCAACTTTTTATTTTTCCTTTTTTATGATGAGAACACTGAAGATTTACTTTTTATAGTACATTTCAAGTATACAATACAGTATTATTAACTGCAGTCACCATGTGTAGATTAGATCATTAGATACTCAGAACTTACTATCATATAACTGAAAGTTTATGCCCTTTGACTGACATCACCCCATTTCTACCACCTGCAGCCCTTGGCAACCACCATTCTACTTTGTAGTTCTATGAATTTGACTTTTTTAGATTCTGCATGTAAGTGAGCTCATACAGTGTTTCTGTGCCTGACTTATTTCACTTAGCATAATGTCTTCCAGGATTACTCATGTTGTCACCAATGGCAGGGTTTCATTTTTTATGGCCGAGTAGTATTCCACTGCATCCATATAACACATTTTCCTTATGCATTCGTTTGTCAACAGACAATTTGGTTGTTTCCATTTCTTGGTTATTGTTAATAAGTGCTGCAGTGAACTTGGGGGTGCAAATATCTCTTCAAGATACTGATTTTATTTTCTTTGTATATATACCCAGAAGTGGGATTGCTAGATCACATGGTAGCACTATTTTTAAATTTTTTAGGAATCTCCATATTGTTTTCCCTAATGGCTGTTACCACTTCACATTCCCGCTAACAGTGTACAAGTATTCCCGTTTTTTCACACACTTCCCAACACTTGGTATCTATTGTCCTATACACAATAGCCATGCTGACATGTGTGAGGTGGTATCTTTTGTGGTTGATTTTAATTTCCCTGATAATTACTAATATTGAGTACCTTTTTAGGAACCTACATACAGTACCATCTGTATGTCTTTATTTAGGTCCTCTACCCATATTTTAATCAGATTTTTTTGGCTATCAAGTTATATAAAAATTCTTATATTTTATATCAGATATGTGATTTGCAAATATTTTCTCTCATTCCATACGTTGCTTTACTTTCTTTCTTTTCTTTCTTTCTTTCTTTCTTTCTTTTTCTTTCTTTCTTTCTTTCTTTCTTTCTTTCTTTTTCTGAGAGAGAAAGGAGTGAGGGAGTGAGAAGAGAAAGAGAGGGAGACAGAGAATTCCAAGCAGGCTCCACACTGTCAGTGCAGAGTCTCATGCAGGGCTTGAACTCACGAACTATGAGATCAGATGCTTAACTGCCTGGTCCACCCAGGCACTGCTCTTATATATTGCTTTTTCATTTTGTTTGTTGTTTCCTCTGCTGTACATAAGTTTTTCAATTTGACATTGTTCCACTTGTTTATTTTTGCCTTTGTTGCCTAAGCTTTTGGTGTCCAATCCAAAAAATCATTGCCAAGACCAGTATCAAGGAGCTTTTCCTTATGTTTTCTTCCAGGTGTTTTATAGTTCCAAGTTCTACATTTAAAACTTTAATCCATTTTGAGTTAATTTTTATGTATGGTATAAGGTCCAATTTCATTATTTTCCACTTTGTCTCTCCAGTTTTCCCACACCATTTATTGAGATACTTTACCCATTGTGAATTCTTGTTGCCATGTCAAAGATTAGTTGACCGTACGTGCATGGGTCTATTTCTAGGCTCTCTATTCTGTTCCATTGGTCTATGTGTCTATTTTTATGCCAGTACCATACTTTTAAAAAATAACATAGCTTTGTAATATAGTTTGAAATCAGAGAGCAAAATGCCTTTAGCTTTGTTCTTTCTTAGGATTGCTTTGACTATTCAAGGTCTTTTGTGGTTCCATACAAATTTTAGGCTTCTTTTTCCTGTTTCTGTGAAAAATGCCATTGAAATTTTGATAGGGATTGCAATGAATCCGTAGATAGCTTCGGGTAATGTGGACATTTTAACAATATTAATTCTTCCAATTCATAGGGCATCTTTCTGTTTATTTGTGTCTTCTTCAATTTCTTTCATCAAAGTGTCATAGTTTTTAGTAAATATGTCTTTCAGCTCCTTGGTTAAATTTCTTCCTAAATATTTTATTCTTTTTTTTTTTTTTTTTTAAAGTGAACTCTATTCCCATCATAGAGCTTGAACACACAACCCTGAGATCAAGAGTTGCATATTCTATTGACTGATCCAGCCAGGCACTCCATATTTTACTCTTTTTGATGCTATTGTAAATAGTTCATTGTTAGTGAACAGAAACGCAACAAATTTTTGTGTGTCAATCTTTCATCCTTCAACTTTACTGAATTCACTTATTAGTATTAACAGTTTTTGGTGGAGTCTGTAGTTCTTTTCATATATAAAAGCATGTCACCTGCAAACACAATTTCCCTTCTTCCTTTTCTATTTCCTTGTGCTTTCTTTTTTGTTGCCTGGTTGCTCTGGCTAGGACTCCCAGTGTTATGGTCAATAGAAGTGGTAGGAGTGGGCACCCTTGTCTTATTATTCCGGATCTTAGAGGAAAGACTTTCAGCTTTTCATGGTGTATGATGTTCACAAGTATGATGGGCTTGTCATATAAAGTGTTTATTATGTTGAGGTAAATTGCTTCTATAGCTAATTTGTTGAGAGTGTTATCATGAAAGATGTTGAATTTTGTCAAATACTTTCTCTGCATCTATCAAGATGACCAACATGCTTTCTATGCACCAGGAACTTATCTGGGCACTGGGGAGACCTGGTTTAAAATCCCAGCTCTCCCTTTTATTAGCCTGTGATCTTGGACAAGTTTCTTAATCTCTCTGATCCTCAGTTTCTTCATATGTAAATGTATCTATCTCATAGGATTGTTCTAAGTATGAATTATAAATATATAGTGCTTGCTATAGTGCTTGGCACAGTAAACACCTGTATTCACTTTTATTATTAATTAATACAGAGTTGTATAAAGTAAAAAGTGAAAGGGGCGCCTGGGTGGCTCAGTTGTTTAAGCAACTGACTTTGACTCAGATCATGATCTCATGGTTCATGAGTTCAAGCCCCATGTCAGGCTCTGTGCTGACAGCTCAGAGCCTGGAGCCTACTTCAGATTCTGTGTCTCCCTCTCTCTCTGTCCCTCCCCTGCTCACACTCTGTCTCTCTCTCTCTCAAAAATAAATATTAAAAAATATATGTTAGGTGTACCTGGGTGGCTCAGTCGATTGAGCGTCCAACTTCAGCTCAGGTCATGATCTCACACTCCATAAGTTCAAGCCCCATGTCAGGATCTGTGCTGACAGCTCAGAGCCTGGAGCCTGCTTCAGATTCTGTGTCTCCCTCTCCCTCTGTCCCTCCCCTGCTCATGCGCTCTCTGTCAAAAATAAACGTTAAAAAAATTTAAAAAAATATATATATATGTTAAAAAAAATAAAGTAAAAAGTGAAAATCCACACCAGATTCCACTCTGCAGATATAGCCACTGTTAATATTTTGGCTTATATTTGTCCCTAGTTTTTGTATGCAAATATAAATTTTATATCTGTATGTATGTAAACATGTTTTATATGAACGAAATTGTTTTACTCTTCAACTTGCTTTTTCACTTAACTATATTTATTTTATAATCAGAAAGAAATCGATATCTGGTATATATTATAGAGGATTAAATACACTGTAGGGGTACATGGCTGGCTCAGTGGGTGGAGCATGCGACTCCTGATCTTGGGGTTGTGAGTTCAAGCCCCATGTTGGCTGTAGAGATTACTTAAAAATAAAAATCTCTGGGGCACCTGGGTGGCTCAGTGGGTTAAGTGACTTAGGCTCAGGTCATTATCTTGCAGTTCATGAGTTTGAGCCCTGTGTCGGGCTCTGTGCTGACAGCTCAGAGCCTGGAACCTGCTTCAGATTCTGTGTCTCCCTGTCTCTCTGCTCCTCCCCTGCTTGCACTCTCTCTCTGTCTCTCAAAAATAAATAAACATTTAAAAAAACTTTTTTAATAAAAATCTTTATTATTTTATTTTTTTAACGTTTACTTATTTTTGAGACAGAGGGAGACAGAGCATGAACGGGGGAGGGTCAGAGAGAGGGAGACACAGAATCTGAAACAGGCTCCAGGCTCTGAGCTGTCAGCACAGAGCCCGACGCGGGGCTCAAACTCACGAACCGCGAGATCATGACCTGAGCCAAAGTCGGCCGCTTAACCGACTGAGCCACCCAGGCGCCCCCAAAATCTTTAAAAATATATACTCTAGTGGCACCTGGGTGGCTCAGTCGGTTGTGTCTGACTCTTGATTTCAGCTCAGGTCATGATCTCACCATTGTGGGATGGAGCCCTGTGGGGGCTCTACACTGACCGTGAGCATGACAGCATGGAGCCTGCCTGGGATTCTCTCTCTGCCCTTTCCCCTTGCTCTTTCTCAAAATAAAAAAGCATTTAAAAAATACACTATGGGGGCGCCTGGGTGGCGCAGTCGGTTAGGCGTCCGACTTCAGCCAGGTCACGATCTCGCGGTCCGTGAGTTCGAGCCCCGCGTCGGGCTCTGGGCTGATGGCTCAGAGCCTGGAGCCTGTTTCCGATTCTGTGTCTCCCTCTCTCTCTGCCCCTCCCCTGTTCATGCTCTGTCTCTCTCCCAAAAATAAATAAACGTTGAAAAAAAATTAAAAAAAAATACACTATGTATAAATTAGGCCCATTCTTCCACACACTCGTAATCAAATATGGATAGGGAGATGACCTTTAGGCCACCTGAAAAACCAAATTGGATAGTTTTTGGTTAGAGAAGGTAAGTGTATAATAGAGAATAGGGTCCATTGTTAAACTGAAAAATCTATTTATTCACTGATATTGAGGTCAGCTTTTCTCCTTTAAGAGTAATCTAAGATAATTTGATATATGATATATTAAAACTGAGACCAAAGTCAGCACCATCCAAAACAAAATATGTCCATAAAACAAAGAATAGTCTTGAGGATTAGAGTCCTGGGTGGGACCAATGGGGAATTCAAGTCAATAGTATGATGTGATCAGAGGCTTTTGGACAGCTTATTCTTAGAAAGACTGTGGTTTTGTTTGTTTCATTGTTTTTGAATATTTTTTTAAAGTAAGCTCTATGCTCAATGTGGAGCTTGAACTCAGAAACTTGAAATGAAGAGTCATATGCTCTACTGATTGAACCAGCCAGGAACCCCAGAAAGGCTGTGATTTTTTTAAAACCACTTTATGTATGTATGTATGTATGTATGTTTATTTTTGACAGACAGAGAAAGAGACAGAGCATGAGTGGGGGGAGAGGCAGAGAGAGAGAGACAGAGAGAGAGAGAGAGAGAGAGAGAGAGACAGAATCTGAAGCAGGCTCCAGGCTCTGAGCTGTCCACATAGAGCCTGATGTGGGTCTTGAACTCACGAACCATGAGATCATGACCTGAGCTGAAGTTGGCCACTTAACCAACTGAGCCACCCAGGTGGGCTCCTTTATTTCATTTTTTTAAGGGTGTTTATTTATTTTGGGGGGGGGGCGAGGGGGCAGAGAGAATCCCAAGCAGGCTCTGAGCTGTCAGCACAGAGCCTGAGCTGGGGCTCTATCCCATGAACCATGAGATCATGACCTGAGCTGAGATCAAGAGTAGGATGCTTAACCAACTGAGCCACTCAGGCACCCCTATTTAATTTTTTTTATTTGAGTGAGAGAGAGAGAGAGAGAGAGGCAGAGAGAGAGAGAGAGAGCTCGAGTGGGGTAGAGAGGCAGAGGGGGAGAGAGAGAAAGAGAGGGAATCTTAAGCAGGCTCAATGACACAGGGCTCCATCTCACAACTCTGGGATCATGACCAGAGGCAAAATCAAGAGTCGGACACTCAACTGACTGAGCTACCAACCAGTCACCCCAGAGAGACAGTGTTCTCAATCAGCTCAGTCAAACACTGAACCCACAACTGGGAAGAAACAGGATGTATAAGTATTTATGCTGGCACGGACAGAGAGCAACAGTTCATCTAGTGCTCCAAAGTACAACCATTGTATTCAGAACGAAGACAAATTTATAGTGCCTTAATATGTCTCCTAAGGTGTTCCTTCCAGTTTCTCCTATTTCATTTAAAAAAAAAAAAAATTTTTTTTTTTTTAACGTTTAAAAAAGAGAGAGGGAGACACAGAATCCAAAGCAGACTCCAGGCTCTGAGCTGTCAGCACAGAGCTCGATGCGGGGCTCGAACTCACGGACCGCAAGATCGTGACCTGAGCTGAAGTCAGATGCTCAACCGACTGAGCCACCCAGGCACCCCTATTTCATTTTAAAGATGGAAGATCAGGTTCTAGAAGAGTCATAGCAGAGAGACATACCCATGTCTCTTCAGTATAAGACACAGATGTCAGCTCCTCAGCCATTCAGCCAAGCTTTGGATAAGAGCAATCCTCTTGGAGCAGCACTGCAGGAGCTCAGTCTGTTCATCGAGACACCTATCACCCAGGAGAGAAGGTGATGCTGGGTCCAGTGGCAAACCAACTGGATGGGATTTGACTCCCAGACGCCCCAGAGACGCTTGGCCTCCCCCAGGTCTAGGCCACACATTTGCTTTTGACTCTGGTCTAGTCAGTCATGGTCATGGTAGCAACATAAGTACTTGACATGCATGGCACAAACCATATGAACTTTATAGGAGGGGGAAAATGCGCTTAGAAATATTTAGCAGGCCCCCTGCTTCCGATTCTGTGTCTCCCTCTCTCTCTGCCCCTTCCCCGTTCATGCTCTGTCTCTCTCTGTCTCAAAAATAAATAAACGTTAAAAAAAAAAAAATTAAAAAAAAAAAAAAAGAAATATTTAGCAGGCCCTTAGGAATTCATGGAACACTTCCTTCACTTTCTTTGTACTGCACCCCTTGCCTGTCATAAACACTTTTAGGAATTTTTTCTAAGCACACACACATAATAATAAAAAATTAGAGGGGCACCTGGGTGGCTCAGTCAGTTAAACATTGGACTTTGGTTCAGGTCACAATCTTGTGGTCTGTGAGTTCGAGGCCTGCATCAGGCTCTGTGCTGACAGGTCAGACCCTGGAGCCTGGTTCAGATTCTGTGTCTCCCTCTCTCTCTGCCCCTCCCCCACTCACACTTTGTCTCTGAAAAATGAACAAACGTTAAAAAAATTTTTTTTTTTAAATTAAAAGAAAATTAGGAAACCAAATGTCAAGCAATAATTGTTTCATTAATAGGTTATAGTAGGGGGTGCCTGGCTGGCTCATTCGGTAGAGCATGTGCCTTTTGATCTCAGGGTTGTAAGTTTGAGCCCCACATTGGGTACAGATAAAAACTACTTAAAACTAAAATTAAAAAAAAAATCTTGGCGTGTCTGGGTGGCTCAGTCAGTTAAGCATCCAACTCTTGATTTCTGCTCAGGTCATGAGATCAAGACCTGAGTCGGGATCTGCACTGACCATGAAGCCTGATTGATTCTCTCTTCCTCTGCCCCCTCCCCTTACTCCCCACTCTCTCTAAAATAATAAAAAATAGTTAAATAAAATTTCTAAAAACAAAAAATCTTTAAAAAAGAATCTGTAGTAAATAACATAAAGGGTATTAAGTAGCTATTAAAAATAACAATGTAGGGGTGCCTAAGTAGCTCAGCTGTTAAGCTTCTGACTTGGGCTCAGGTCATGATCTCACATTTTGAGTTCCACATAGGGCAAGCTTGAGGCCTACTTCCGGTCAACACAAGCCCTGCTTTGGGTTAAAAAAAAAAAAAGAAACACACACGAGCCCCAGGTAAGCCCCACTTCTCTTTTTCTGTCTCTGTCTGCCCCTCATGGGATTCCACCCTCCCACCCTGCCCTTGCTCACTTGCGCACTCTCTCTCTCTCTCAAAAATAAAGAAATAATAATAATAAAAATAAATAAAAATAAAAATAACAATGTGGGGCACCTGGGTGGCTCGCTCTAGTGTCTGACTCTTGGTTTCTTCTCAGGTCATGATCTTGTGGTTTGTGGGTTCAAGCCCCTCATTGGGATCCATGCTGGCAGTGCAGAGCCTGTTTGGGTTTCTCTCTCTCTCTCTCTCTGCCCCTCTCATATTCTTTTCTCTCTCTCAAAATAAACAAACATTTATTTATTTATGGGGGGGCGCATGTGAGTGAGGGACAGAGAGAGAATCCCAAGAGGAGAAGAGAGAGAGAGAGAGAGAGAGAGAGAAGTGGGGCTCATGTTCACCCAAAGCAGGGCTTGAGTTCACCCACTGTGGTACTTGAGCGCAACCAATGTAGGACTTGAACTCACAAACCATGAGATTAGGACCTGAGCTGAAGTCAGATGCTTAATGACTGAACACCCCCCAGGTGCTTTAAAAAAAAAAAAAAAAAAAGATGCTATTTTTGAATGATTATCATATGCCAGACCTGTGCTACACAGTACATAATATTACTGTCCATATTTTGTAGATTAAAAACATGATTTGGAGGGGCACCTGGCCTGCTCACTCAGAACATGCAACTCTTGATTTTAGGATTTTAAGTTTGAGCCCCACATTGGATGTAGAGATTACTTAAAAATAAAATCATAAAAAGTAAAAATAAAACATAAACCTCACTTGGAGAAGGTAATATCTATTGACAGAAAAATCTTTACAGTATACTATTCACTAAACATAGGAGGTTATGAAAGTGTAATAACCTGTATACAATTTTGGTGAGTTTCTTTTCTGTTTTGTTCTCATACAATTTCTAATTTTTTCCTTAATAAATTTGTGTTATTTATGTAACTCAAATATAATAGGCAAATTTTTTTTTTGTTTTTTGTTTTTTGAAAAAAAATTTAACTAGGCTCTATATCCAACCTGGGGCTTGAACTCACAACCCCAACTGGGGGACAGGGGAGTGCTGGCTGGCTCAGTTGGTATATAGCATGTGAGTCTTAATCTCTGGGTTGTGAGTTCAAATACCATGTTGGGCATGGGGCCTACTTAAAAAAAAAAAGTTATTTTCGGTACTTGCGAGAATTTAAAAATCTTTCTTCACTCTCTTAGTCTTTCTTCCTTATTGTTTATCAAACTTGTTGGTTTTCTTTTTTAAAATCCAGTGACAGGGCAAATAGAGTTGGTTTCCTTAGTAATAGCAGCTAAAGCTCCCAAACATTCTTTTCTTTTTGTTTTTTCCATTACTTTCTTTTAAAACTGTTTGGATTTCCTGAGTAATAGATACGCATACTAATTATTCTGATTTTATTCTGGGAGCTTGAAAATCATGACTGTGAAAATGGCCTGATTGAAAGTTTAAATCAACAATTTTAACAGCTTAAATCAACAATTTTAAGTGGGTCACCAGTTACTCCTAGAATTTTCAGACATTTTCAGTGCTGTGATTTAAGTTCTTGGGCCAATGTTTTATTACCACAGTAGTCAACAAGGGTTCTCAAATTAAATGCGAGGATTGTATTTAAAGGATTCTTCAACTTTCTACTCATGTTTTTTTTAATTGAATAAAATGCATGGTTGTTAAAATTAAAGACACAAAGAGCTAAAATTAAAAAGTCTGTTTTTTTTTTAAATTATTTTATGTTTATTTATTTTTGAGAGAGAGAAAGACAGAGTGCAAGCAGGGGAGGGGCAAGGAGAGAGAGGGAGACACAGAATCCAAAGCAGGCACCAGGCTCTGAGCTGTCAGCACGGAGTCCTATGGGGGGCTCGAGCCCACAGACCCTGAGATCATGATCTGAGCTGGAGTAGGACTCTCAAACGATGGAGCAACCCAGGAGCCCCCAAAAAGTCTGGTCATCTTCACCAAAGGCATCACGGTTATCAATTTCCTATGTAGTATTCTAAAATGTGTTTAATGTAAAGGGGCATCTGGGTGGATTGGTGGGTTAAATGTCTGACTCTTGATTTTGGTTTAAGTGATGACCTCAAGCTTCTTGAGTTTGAGCCCTGAGATTCTCTCTCTTGGGATTCTGTCCATTCCCTGGCTTGCCTCGTCTCTCTCAAAATAAATAAACATTAAAATAATAATAATAAAAAAATGTTTTTAATGTATGCAACAGCACAAATATGATAAATGCTTTTTGAAGTAGATACATTATCTTTAATATATTTACCCAGATGGGCTCATACTCTATTACTGACTTGTAACATCTTTCCTCCACTTCAATCTTAACCTCTGCATTCAATTGGATAAACATATAGTAATGTAAAGAACTAGTTCTTTTTTGAAGATTTACAGTTTTTCCTGGAATGACCACACCAATGACACAAAAGAACATCTAAACATTTGATTCTACTTATATAAAGTACAAAATCAGATGAAAGTAATCTATGCTAAGTCTCCTCCCTTTGTGGAGGGAGTGGGGGTGGCTGGAAGAGGGACTCGGAGGGTGCTCATGATGATAGTTCTTGATTTGGGTGCTGCTCACCCATGTGTTCCTTTTGTAAAATTTCATTGATCTTTACTAAGCTTCAAAAAACAAACAAAAACAGAAAGTACAGTTTTCAGTATACATGTTGTGCTTCTTAAGAAGTTGACAAGGTAGTTGTTGGTGCTGTGCTTTATAGGACATAAACAGTGCTGCTTTATGCAACATAAAGTGATTAGCTAGGTTACTTTTACTGAATTTTAGCTCTGTGCTTCTGCATATTTCAACAACTAAATATATAATTGTTACAAATGTATGACTAACACATATAACCTTACATTCCCAGATATTGCTCTGGCATCAGTTTTTATACACAGCTATTTGGGAGAAACCCAAAATCCTTGTATTTGGCCTCTTGTATTATGATTGTAGTTTCTATTCGTCGAACAGTTTGTAGGACATTTTCATACAGAACTCCACCCTCAAATTAACATGTTAAAAAGTTGCTAATTATAGCCTCACCCCACCAGCACACCTCCTGAAAATCAACTCTCATCTTAACCTTATTTATTTATTTATTTATTTATTTATTTATAGTTCATTTTGAGAGAGAGAGCTTGTGTGTGGAGAAGGGGCAGAGATAGGAGAGAAAGTCCGAAGCAGGCTCTGCATGGCCAGTGCAGAGCCTGATGTGGGTCTCAAACTTATTTTATTTTTTAAAATCAATTGTTGTGTTCTGTCACCTAGCCTAGAATTTCTTAGATAGCTTTTACTCTTCCATTTCCACCATTTTTTATCTGATCAGTCACCAAGGACTGTTAGCCCTTCTGACCTAGACCTTGCATTCATAACATCTTTTTCATTTTCTCTGAACTCCACTGCTTCATGACTGAAATAGCCTAATAGTTTTTTTTAAGAACTTTTTTTTTAAACGTTTATTTATTTTTGAGAGAGAGAGAGCAAGCAGAGGAGGGGCAGACAGGGAGACAGAATCCCAACAGGCCCACAACTGTCAGCACAGAGCCTGACGTGGGGCTCAAACTCATGAACCGTGAGATCATGACCTGAGCCAAAAGCAAGAGTCAGACGCTTAACCGACTGAGCCACCCAGGCACCACCCCCAACCCTGACACTTTTTTTTTTAAAGTAAGCTCCATGTTGGGCTTGTAGCCCATAACGGGTCTTGAACTCACAAAACTGAGATTAAGACCGGAGTTGAGATCAAGAGCCAGACACTTACTTGTTTCTTCCTTCTTTCCTTCCAATAGTTGACATATTGATGCTGGTTTTTTTACACTGATACTTTGACATCTTTCCCTTGTTTAAAATCTACAGTTGCTACAGGGTAAATCCCTGAATCTAACATTCAAAAAATTTCTATAGACCGATCCTTATCAACCTATCCTATTCTTTATCTTTCCCTATTTTCTTTTTACGAACTTTCTTCAGCTGCTGAGATTTTTCAAACACACCAGGCAAGTTCCTCCTTTAGCATTTTTACATGTGCTGTTTTCTTAACTCTACTGATACAAGAGATGGTAACAAAGGTCAGCTAACAACCTTTGCTGTCGTCTTGAAGCACGAATCCTAAACCTGTAGTCGTCTTTCAGAATATCCACTTACTATAATTAATAATAATGCAAGAATGCACTCGACTCGACCCAAGCTTGGTCAGGAGAGTTGGTCTCCTAAGGGAAATAGGAATTTTGAACTGAGAGTCCATGAGCCTGGAAAACACTGGTTGCTGAATCGACTGAACAGTAATTAGCTTCTCTAAAATCTGTGAGGAAATCCAGAGCTGTCCTGGCTCCTGTACTTCATTTACTTCTTTCTCAGATTTCACAAGTTTCCCTTGTATTTACAATAATTTTTTTTCCCCTTTGCTTAATCTAGTGTAGTTTCTATTTCTTGCAACCAAAAAATAGTAAATAGGGCATCTGACTGTTCAGTCAGTAGGACATTCGGTTCCTGATCTCATTTTCATGAGTTCTGGCCCCACATTGGGTGTAAAGCCTACTTACAAACAAAAACCAAAGAGAAGGGGCATATGGGTAGCTCAGTCAGTTGGGCATCTGACTTCAGCTCAGGTCATGATCTTGTGGTTCCTGAGTTCAAGACCCACGTTGGGGCATTCTGCTGTCAGCACAGAGCTCGCTTCAGATCCTCTGTCGCCCTCTCTCTGCCCCTCCCATTGTGCTCTGTCAAAAACAAAATATTTCTCACTTGCTCTTGCACACTTATTCTTTCTTCTAATTTTTTTTTCTTGCATACTTATTCTGTAAATATGTTGCTGGGTCCCATACTGACCTATCCTTACTCTGACAGGTGAAGAGAAGTAAATCAACAGTCACGGAGTGTTTACTTCATGAGACGGGCAAGTTATAGCACAGCACAAAAGCTCTGTAGTTATTTACCAGTCGTGAGCATGCTTGAGAAGTGGCAATGAGAACTTTTGCGCTAAGTACGCAGGAACAAGGGATACTTATAAACCTGGAGTGAATGAATGACTTGGAACTGGGGCAGTGGCCTTCTCAGATAATAGGACTGGAAACAAATAGGTGCCCCTCCCACTTGGTATTGCATAAGCATCTAATATTGACTCAACTTTTAAGAAAAAGGGAGAGAACCCTACATTGACTGAGGTTAAGAATTTTGTAGAAAGTAGGGCTTGAAATTGAAATTAAGTTGAATTATAAAAATATAAAGTTATACTTCTTGCACACCTTTGTGGGCCAAGATTTATTATATTGCAACAGAAATAATGGATTTTGTAATACTTATTTTTGAGAGAGAAAGAGCACAAGTGGGGGAGGGGCAGAGACGGAGGGACAGAGGATCTGAAGAGGGCCCCAGGCTGACGGCAGCCAGCTATATGCAGGGCTCGAACTCATTAACCATGTGATCATGACCTGAGCCAAAGTCAGTCATTCAACCGACTGAGCCACCCAGGTACCCTTGGATTTTGTAATACTTAAGTACTGTAAGATAAACATTATTTGACCATATCCATTGGATCCAAAATCTAATTTATCAATTATATAATGAATTCACTAGTTAACCCACAGTATATCAAGATTAATTTTATTTTTTTTATTATTTTTTTTAGTATTTATTTTTGAGACAGAGAAAGACAGAGCATGAATGGGGGAGGGTCAGAGAGAGAGAAGGAGACACAGAATCTGAAGCAGGCTCCAGGCTCTGAGCTGTCAGCACAGAGCCCGACGCGGGGCTTGAACTCACGGACCGTGAGATCATGACCTGAGCCGAAGTCAGACGCTTAACCGACTGAGCCACCCAGGCACCCCAATCAAGATTAATTTTAATACATTCACCCAATTTTTCTAAGGATCACTTTATTTAAAATAAGGATTAGGCAGGTGTGTGTTTGGTTACTAAGTAATTTCATGAAAAGTTCTTCAGGTATAGGGGGGGAGAAACCCCTTAAATCCTGATAATTTTTTTTAAGCTCTATGCCTGACATGGGGCTTGAACTCACAACCCTGAGATCTAGAGTTGCATGTTCTACCAACTGAGCCAGCGAGGCACCCCCGACAATTTTTATTTAGTTACCCCACTAGGGACTTACAGAAATACAAATTCAGATCTATTCCAATCAAAAGATAACAAATCTTACCAAATGCTAAGACCTAGAACAGACTTTTCTTTTCCTAGTATCGACTAAGTCTTTTGTAGAGCAATAAGCATTTGGATATTTTCAGTTGATTCTTTCAGTAACTGAGTCAGTATAAAAGCTATTACTATAAATACTACCACTGATTCCAGTTGTATTGTGGTTTCTCCAAGTCAGTGCTATCTTACTGAAATATAATGTGAGGCATGTAAGTAATTTAAAGTTTTCTATTAGTGGGGGTTCCTGAGCAGCTCAGTTGGTTAAGCATCTGACTTCAGCTCAGGTTATGATCTCAAGGTTTCTGAATTGGAGAGCCCTGTATGGGCTCTCTCCTGTCTGCATACAGCCTGAGCCTGCTTCCTACCCTCTGTCTCCCTCTCTCACTGCCCCTCCCCTACTCGTGTGTGCATACTCTCTCTTCCTCAAAAATAAACATTAAAAACAAATTAAAAAAATAAAATTTTCTATAGCAACATTAAAAAGGTTAAAAAAAAAGCAAATGAAATTAAGTTTAGTAATATTTTAAGCCAATAAATATTATCATTTCAATAAGTTATTCAAATATGAAAACATTATTATATATATTTTTAGTAAGCTCTATGCCTGCAGTGCCTGGCTGGCTTGGTTAGTACAGCATATGACTTTTGATCTTGGGACGAGTTTGGGCGCCATATTAAGTGAGTGTAGTTGACTTTTTTTTTCCAGATAAATAGAAAGTGACCACGCACATGCTCATGGGAGAAGGGCAGAGTAAAAAGAGAGAATCTTAAGCAAACTCCACTCTTAGCACATAGCTGACATGGGGCTTGATCTCACAACCATGAGATCATGACCTGGGTGGAAATCAAGAGTTGGATGCTCAATGGACAGAGTCACCCAGATGCTTTTTTAAAAATTAAACTCTGGGGGCACCTGGGTGGCTCAGTCGGTTAAGTACCCGACTTCAGCTCAGGTCATGATGTCAGTTTGTGGGTTCGAGCCCGTGTCAGGCTCTGTGCTGAAAGCTCAGAGCCTGGAGCCTGTTTCAGATTCTGTGTCTCCTTCTCTCTCTGGCTCTCACCTGCTCACACTCTGTCTCTCTTAAAAATAAATAAACATAAAAAAAATTTAAAAAAAAATATAAAATAAAAACTAAACTCTGTGCACAACATGGGGCTTGAACTTGTGACCCCAAGATTAGTAAGAGTCTCATGCTTTACCCACTGGATCAGCTAGGTGCCCCCAAAACACAACTTTTAAGACCAAGCCCTGGTTAGTCAAGATAGAGCAAATCTAAAACATTTCGGTAGACATTCACAATATAGTTATATATATTATAGTTGTAAGTATTGCTATAGAAATTTTTCCTATAATGGTTGCAAAACCTCAGGATGACATTTAGAGATCCCTAGTATAATGTCTATACTTGAAAGTCCCTATTTTGATAACCTGCTCTGTAATATAAACCAAGTCTCCAGGTTTGGATCACCTCAGACCTGGAGTACTGTGGTAATTTACAAGAATGTTAGTTTTTTGTCTTATTTCCCCAGCAGTGTAAGGATGGTCTCAATCACAAAACAGAAAAAGCTAAGGATCACTGGGCTGTCATGTACAGTGTGCAGATTGTGCACTGTATACCTCCAAGAACACCTTCACATCGTACTCTATGCAAATGCTAGCACTGGTGCATAACTTGTGCAGCTGCATAAATGAGACAGTCTTGTTTGTGATAAGTCAGTCATCAGACAAATGGGGAATAAATAAAAGTGATAGTGTGGACTCTTCTAGTGTGACTGCTTCCTACTTTTTCATTTTAATTCTCTTTATATTATAAACTTCCCAAGGTATTAAAAAAAATAAAATTTGTGACTTGTTTTTTAAAGAAAGGTATTGCTTTAATTAAGATTGTATTTGTCCGCGGGGCACCTGGGTGGCTCAGTTGGTTGAACATCTGCCTTCAGCTCAGGTCATGATCTCACGGTTCGTGGGTTCGAGCCCCACATCGGGCTCTGTGCTGACAGCTCAGAGCCTGGAGCCTGCTTTGAATTCTCTCTGCCCCTCCCCCACTCATGCTCTGTCTCACAAAAATGAATAAATGTTAAAAAAAAAAAAAAAAGATTGCACTTGTCCACAAAGTCTCTCATGCTAACTCAAAGATTCCTGCTTATCTGTCAATATTCTGAACATGAGAAAATAAGAAAAGAAGGCAGGATTCACAGACTCCAGACTGGGAAATTATTTTGTAAACAGCAGACTGAAAGATACGGCTCTGTAAAAATATAAAATATTTATACAACAAATGTATTATAAACCAAGTTGAAAGGCAAGTGGTTGAATGGGAGAACATATTTATAAAGATATGTTAACATAAAAAGTTCTGCAGTTCAGTCCTTAAAAAGAAATTATCCATGCCATAAAAATCTACAAATAATAATTTGTTGGGGCACCCAGGTGGCTTAGTCAGTTAAGTATCTGAATCTTGTTTTTGGCTCACGTCATGATCATATTTATCATGAATACACTTCACATTTTCATGTTTAGATCGGGAAAAACGCAAACGACTGATTATGATTAGAACCTGTACTTTTTTTAATAGTTTATTCAAGAGTGAACAAGCATAGGCACAAGGGGGGAAGGTGCAGAGAGAGTGGGAGAGAGAGAATCCCAAGCAGGCTCTGAGCTATCAGCGTGGAGCCTGACGGGCTCAATCTGAAGAACCATGAGATCATGACCTGAGCCAAAACCAAGAGTTGGATGCTTAATTGACTGAGCCACCCAGGTGCTCAACCTGTACTTTTTAAAAAGTAAACTCTATGCCCAAAGAGGGGTTCCAAGTCATAACCCTGAGATCAACAGGTGCATGCTCTGCTGAGTGAGCCAGCGAGGCACCCCAGATTCTGTATTAGTAAGAGTTTAGATTAAAAAAAAAAAAGGGAAAATGTAATTGTTGCCCAGTGAAAATTTATACACCATTTTGGGCTATTTCAGACATACTAATACAAAAGATATATATGTATTTTTAACTGTTAAGTAGGCTCCATGCCCATCATGGGGCTTGAACTCATGTTCTACCAAAGGAGTCAGCCAGGCACCCCTAAAAGATATCTTTGTCCCAATTCCTATTCCAGAAATCTACCCTGCAAATACATTTCAATAAGGTGGGCATGATGTTCATTGCAGCATTGCTCTTAGTAGTAAAAAAGCAGACAACTACTTGTCCAATAGAAGCATGGTTAAATAAACTACAGTACATCTCTACCATAACATGGAAAACATTGGCTAGAAAGAATAAAATAAGGAAGAAAAGGAGAAAGGCGGGAAGGTGGTTAAGAAGGGAGGTATCACAGTTGTTAAATGTGTGGTCTTTAGAATAAGAGAAACTGAACTTAAATCTCAGATTAGGTATTATAACCTTTGACAAGTGCTTTAGTTTCAACAACTACTAACAACAGACAATGACCAATGAGTGGTACTGAGCTACTGTAAGGTGCTTAAATAAAATTAGTTTTGCAGTTAAGAAACTAAATCCCACCAAAATACATAAAGACAGGTACATAGCAAGCACTTACAAAAAAAAAGGAATGTGAACACTGAGAATCAGCAAGTTTAGTAAGAAAATATCCTTCATTGGAGCAAACTGTAACATCCATCCTGGGGGAACATCTTGAAACACATATTCAATTTAACTCAATTAAACAAATATGTATTAAACAATTACTATGTGCTAAATGTTAGATAAAAAGGAAATTCACTTACCCCCCCACCCCCCCAAATTAAAGGTTCATAGAAACCTTGGAAGGTCAACTCAATTATCATGAGTAAGCTTTTAGGAATGTATCCCACATAATCTGGAGCTACTTGTTACATTACTTACATAGTATCATGATTATGCTGGCTTGTGGGTCTTCCCCAAGGCTGTAAACTGCTCAAGGGCAGGATGCCTTACCTTTTATTTGTAGCTGTTTGTCAGGGTCAAATGTGTAGCAAAGACTAAGTATTTCTTTAATTAAATGAATTAAAGAATAAATAGAAGAACGAATGAATAGGGTTTCTCCTCCACCTTTTCTGTTTGTCCTAAGGAGTTACCTAACAAAGTATAACTTTTATTACTTATTTTTGCTTACCATCTCTAACTACTGCTGAACTATAAGGTCCATGGGAGAGAGATCTTTGTCCCAAGTGCTAAAAGTGTCCAAAGAGATTTGCTGAATGACCACTTACCTTGTTTTAAAAACTGCCAAGGGGAGAATTTCTTAAATTTTACTTAATAACCCTTCCAAAGTCACCTTAAGACCGTCCTCACTGAGACCAACTGAATCCTTTAAACATACATCCATCTGTTGACTATTCTGGATCAACTGAAGCATATTTAGTCATAATCTTCATAATCAGGTTTAGTAACTATTTACAGATATTTTTTTCCCTCCATTACAGTGTGTGTACGTTAGCTTTCCTTTATAGAGAAAAAAAAGGGAACGGGTCAGTGGGCAACTTGCCAGATACCTGTTTTTAGTATTAATAAACTGCTGTCACCTCAACCAGTGAGGCAGCCAATCTCCTCAAATCCCTGGCCCACAGAAGTAGTTTCCTGACTGTAGGTCTTCTACAATTAGGCACCAAATGAGGCCCTCACTTCTGGATAAAGCTGATGGAACTACAAATGGTTTCTAGCCCAAGGAAATGAACCCCATGGCTGTTTTTAATATTCTGATAGGGGATCAAGATGCCAGTCATGAAAAGGCCCTGTAGATTCAGTTCTGAGAAGGACTTAAAATACTCCAGTCTGCCACTTTCCTGAATAAAATGATAGAGTTCAGTTATGCCCAAGGCTGATTCTGAGAAGATGTTTTTTCTCCCTGTGTTCAGAGCATCTGGTACATTTTACTTTGGTTAAGCAAAATAAAATGTTTAACTTCATTTATGAAAAACAAACTCAATACTTTTAAAAGTTTAATATTTTAATTGGACAGTTCATATGGCCTATTCAGTGGAAGCTCAGATAAGCAAAGTGCAATGAACAGAATGACGTATCACACATAAGTCTCTGTATAAGTCAACATGAAAAGATATCCTAGATATTTGAAATGGAAAAAGCAAACTATAAAACAAGTACAGTGAGCCTACTGTCAAACAGATTTTCTTAAACTATTTGTGTAGTATTATTTTTGCAAATATTTTGTTTTTTGTAATATAAAAACAACAAAATCAATGATAATGTTCAAAACACTTACTAATTATTTTGAGGTTGATTTGTAGAAGGTAATTTCAGCAAATAAGACGTTTAATGTAAAACTGTGGGTATACAATGTACTTGTCTCAAAAAAAAGTCTTATTTACAAGTTAAGGAACAAAGGGATTTTTTTAATTAACATAGGTTTCAGAAAAACATTCTTTATTATTGACTACCATAATAAAATGGATTTCCTAAGAAAAGTTCAAGTAATCATTGAAATCTTAAGAGGGGAACCAAAAGTGTTTTTTAATCATATTCAGAAAATCTAATATGTTTACTTGCTTGTTGAGTCTTTGCCAGTCTAATCTTCTCAGCTTTGGTGATTAACTATGGAGAAAGAAATTAGAAATCAGAATGTACCGGATGCTTAAAAAGATAATTACGACTAGAAAAATCAGGTTGAATAAAAATTTTTTAAAAGAGGGAAAGGTAGACAAAAGACATAAATTAAGCGTAGCCCAAATCAATATAGAAAGAACTGTTCAGGATTATGGCTTATTAAGTATAATAGATAATAAATCTTAGAATTACCTAAAACACTCAAATTTTAGTTTCACATTACTAAAAAATTTTCAGTTGAAAACAGCCACTCCATGCTGGCAATTTTTTTTACCTTTTAGGAGGGTTCAAGACCCATACTGGTTAGTTGTTTCATATCCCCTTGGACTTGAGTATTAATTACTAAGACATTTCTTAAAAGATATGTGATCCTAAATAATTATATTGTGCGTGCGAATTCATGCATTATTGGAATGAGACAATATATTTTGGTCTGAGTGCTACACAAAGGTTTGCTTACAAATCTGAAGATTAAAATATTCTACCTAGGGATCCACTCTTAAGAGAACTTATTACTTACCACACCCTTACATAAATACTTTAGTATTTTTAAAGGCAAATGAAATTGTATGGAATGTAGAAGACCGTTTAAGATGTCTAAATATTCCAAAAGTTTTCTTGATGTAAAAATTTTAAATATCTTATTGTAGCTTTGGAGGAAATGAAAATCTTACTCCCTTAAAAAATAGATTCTAGGGGCTCCTGGGTGGCTCAGATGGTTGGGCATCCAACTTTGGCTCAAGTCATGATCTCATAGCTCATGGGTTTGAACCCCACGTCAGGCTCTGTGCTGACAGCTCAGAGCCTGGAGCCTGTTCTGATTCTGTGTTTCCCTCTCTCTCTGCCCCTTCCCTGCTCGTGTTCTATCTCTCAAAAATAAACATCAAAAAATAAAAAATAAAAAAAATAGATTCTAGTAATTATTCACCAGTTTCGTTAAAATGTTTTGTGACTGTGGCCATTGGTAGGAAGTCACTTTTATTTATTGTTTAGTTTCTTAAAGTGTTTGCTTAATATTAAAAGTTTACTTAAAAGTTAAAGTAGAAGTCAGCATAGAGATAGACCGGCTACACAAGTTAAAAATACAAGTACTTAAAAACAAAAACTCAAAAGATGCCAAGGTCACCAAACAGTCTGTTTATGATAGAAAACAGTAATAGCCACATGAGGACCACATTCACAAAAGTCATCAGCAAAGCCAGAACCAGGGTTTATATCTATGGAAGTAAAGGTTTATGGGATATATTTAAGATTTTATTACCATGGAAATGAAATTAGGGTGCCCCTGTATTTGTTGTTTTTGTACAAAGTCACTTCAAGATTAAACCAAAAGCCTGTTCCTCATTATAATTTCATGAATTCTGTCTTTACCTGTTGAATATCTGATATATCAGTAATTTGTAGAAAAAAGACCATGCTAACTAAATTTCAAATATGCTTTAAAAGCTAAGGATGAATGAGAAAAGACTCATGGTCTCCAGTAGCTGTTACTGCATTTTACCCACATGCTCAAAGTGATAGGGAAGACTACAAAGGCTACAAAGACTTGCCAGAAGGAATGAGCCCCTTTCTGGGGGACGCTTCCTCATCTTACTAATCTTTTGTGAGAATTTACCCATATTGATCTCTATATGTAAAAAATACTACCATGAGTACAAAACACCTTTTTTCTTCACCTATTCTCCTCTTTTAATATTGCATAAACTGACTGGGACTTAGGAAACTGTCCCTAGTTTCCTTCTGCTCCCCGACATGAAAATGCAGAACGAAGATTCATTACCAGTGCTTTTCTTCCTTCGCTCATGGACCAAACACTACAATACTACTGGGAAACTTTGAACTGTCGTATCAGAAAAGCGCTAACGTCATACTTTTTTAGCCGCTAATTTTTTTCTAAATATTTAACTTCCGTTACTATGGTGCTTGCTCCCAGGGATCTAGCTGTAGTGGCCTCCTTCCCTTTAAGGCTTCTGTGCTTTCTGGTGCCTCTGCCTGGAAAGCCATGCATTTAAGCTCTCCTGCTTGTATGCTCACTTTCCTAAAGTCTGCTCTAGTGTCGCTTTCACAGAGAACTTCCCAGAACCTCATGTGATGTAAAGATATCTCACAATACCCTTTAATTTGCTCTTTATACACAGCATCTGTCATCACCTGACCTAAACTGTTCATCTGCAAACTTCACGAAAACAGGGTATTTTGTTACTTGCAGCTATTTCCTAGAATGGTGGCTAACACAAATCAGCACTCAAAAAATATTAATTAAATGAATTATCAAAAAGGTAGACTGACATACTAATTACTGTGTTTTCTGAAAAGTATGTACAATACCCACTTTGTGTGGTACCTTATTTTAATTACATGACGGGAGCCAACTAGCTACTTTCACATCTTCAGCTAGAATCCTATACTATTTATCAAACAAATCATGCTAAGGATGAGACTGGTGGTGCAACAGATAAATGAGATCAGGAAAAAACTTTCCAACTCAGCAACAGAGGCACTCATTGTGTTCCAATGAAACTTATAAAATTCCCCAGTCATTGTTTATTTCCTTGCCTCAAGTTTATTTATGGAGATTGGATCTTTCTGAAAAACAAAACTAATTCCTAGTTTTAAAAACATATACGATTTAAATGAAATTTCACACCAATTAGAATGGTAAATACTATTTAACAAAGTGATTTCATTTTAGTTATGAGCTCTGGTTCAATGATTTTAACATTTAAATAATCTCAAGCAGGCTTTGAAATTACCACCTCTTAGACCTGAAAGAATCCTTAGGGAGGAAGGAGGCCTTCCCACATTTCAGCAAATTCAGTCTGTATTCATGGAAACAGAATTAACAAAGACCAGTAGGAAACCTCCCTTCAAATCATCTTAAATTCCAGTGAATCCTTGGCAATGCAAGGCCAATGAAAAACACTAAACAAACCTAGCACACAGGAAGTATTATGATTTTAAGTGTAACCAGTCATAGAAGAATGCATATCTTTTTAGATTCTTATTTAATAATACACATTTAAAAATTTTATAATAGCATTAGTTATTACGTACCCTTAATTTGTTCTAAGCACTTAAAGATGTACTACTATTTATAATAATCTGATTAAAAAGAATAAACGTGACAGCACACAAGCAACAAGTAGTAAATTACTCAGTATCATTTAAAATGAAATTATTGAAACAGAATCTATTTTACATTATTTAAAGTATTTAAGCTTGTTTGTTTCACTTGACTACTATAGAGAAAAAGGAATAAAGCTTATCATTGCTATAACAAACATTAGGCATAAAGTCTCCCAATCTTATCTGTGGGGAGTCATATCTTAAAAAACTACACTCTTAAATACATTGTGTTTTTACCATTAAGACAATCTTTAAATAATCATTTACTACCAAACTATGATACATAGCAGCCAGAATTCAACACTGTTGAAATTAAACTGCTACTAACAGGTACAATAAAAGAAAGGAAAACAAGAACTCTAAATTAAAATTATGTACCCTGTGGGGAAAATAATTCTAATTTCGTATATTTCAAAATGCAGAGAAACAAGTATTGTCTCTCACAATTTAAAATGCAGTATACACCATGTAAATCTTTATCGTGTATAGGAAAACCAAGGTTATTTTAGGACTACACATTACTGACTTCCAGAAAACATTCAACCTATTATATTTAAGCTATCAAACAACTATAACAAAAAACAAAAAAAAATGAATTGATTACCTTCTCAGTGCCTCTTTTCTTTTCACGAGGCTGATTAAGTTTGGCCTGCCTATCTACCAAAATCTTCTGCCAATACCTCTGCTCATGATCACCTGGAAAACAAAAACAATAATCACTGATACAAATGAAGAAACATATTCAAGGCATTAATCACACTTCAATAATAAATCTATAGTTGTCTGATTAAATACTACTTTGTACATGCTAGAATATGAATAAAAGGTTTATTAATCAAAATCAGAAAACATAGTGCAATCACCTCTAAGTAAGAGTTATTAAAAACGACTCTGACGTCTTACCAGAAAGGATCTCGAGATTCCAGCAGTGTTTCTTTTTAATTTCCGTATATGCGTTTATTACTGTTTGAGCATCCTCAGGGGTTTTAAACCTAGCATGGCATTCTGTATCTCCTTCTAGCAAGTCCACATAAACAACTTCTGAGATTGCTGCCAAAGTATCCTGCATTAGAGTTTAGAAAGATTTTACATAAATAATAGAAATGTTTGATAATAATTATAAAATTATTCCCATGGTTGTGTTAGAATGTGTTACATAAATAAGCCATATCCAGTTTAAAATGAGGAGTAACTATCCTACTTATCATACACAGGGGTGCCTGGCTGGCTCAGTCAGTACAAGTTAGGTGACTCTTGATGTAGGGGTTTTGAGTTCGAGCTTCATGTTGAGGGTAGAGATCATTTACATAATCTGGGCTAGAACTCACAACCCCAAGATCAAGAGTCATAAACTCTCTTGACTGAGCCAGCCACGCACCTCTAAAATATACACAAATACTCTTAAAATTGACTTGGACAAAGTTGAAAACTCTAATCAAACCCTTTTTTTCAATCACAATCTTAGAATATTAACTAGCATAGGACTACTACAGAGAGACAACTGATTTATAGAGCAGGATGTACAAATAATTTCCCCTAGCCCCCACATCAAGAAGGGGATTACAAGTCACGGTATAGTTAAAATAAGGAATACAATTAAAAACAAACAAAAAACCCAGAATGGATTGGGGGAGAAGGTGCGTTTCCACTTATCTGTACAAAATTCCTTATGACTTAAAATATATGAAAAAAAATTCAACTTTTTCTAACAACTTGTGAAAAAAAACATTTCATGGGAGCCTACAAAAATCCTAGGTTCCTGAGTAGATCTATGGGAATATAGCTCAAGAGTTCATACTTTCTGATGAAATACCTCAACAATCTCTTCTAAACAAGTTGTGGTCCCCCAGCAAGGAAAAGTTTTACCTATAATGCCTGCTGTGAGGGCAAATTAACAAGATTCCTGCATTCCTAACCATTTCTTCCCAGCATGTTCTGTGGTGTAAACAATGCAATTATGCAGGAATGTTATATAATTCTTCATTCATCAACTTCCATTCAGAAAACCAAAGAAATTACTAGAGATTCCCAACTTAAAAAAAAAAAAAGCACTTTAAGCATCTGGCTTTACTTTTGACCCAAATTTCAAGCCTCAAAGAATTTAGATTACTTTTAGATGTTGGATTTTTAAGGTCTGAATTCTGTAACTGAGCAGTATTCTGGAAATATTATTTCACCACAATATAAGAAAAGTTTATTAGTTAATAATAAAGAATAAGCAATAAAAACCTGAGAAGCCAGGGAGTATTAACTCAACCCTACTCTTAGCAGATTGCCTATCTCAAAATTGGCACTTATTGATTGCTAATTACATGAAAAAAATAGAACTGGAGGGAAATATACTTGCCAATTCTTTCTACTTGTACTTGAGTACTAAATTTAGAAAGCAAGACAAATAATTGGTATGAAGTTAATGAAATGTGAATATATTAACTGGTAGTGTTTTGTAACTGACTTACCAGATAGACCCGATTACTACAATTCAAAATATTACCTATATATCCATTATAATGTTAGGCTAATCCCAGGACTTAAAACCATTCCTTAAAATGATAAATTAGCCTGGTAATCACATGGGCAAGTTAAATAGCAGTAAATACCATAATAACTCCATTTTTGTTCCGGCAAAATGTAAGTAACTACTAACTTTTAACAATGTTATGATTTTGTAAGTAATTTTTAACTGATATACTTATCTTTTAGATAACAAAAGCTCTTTGATGAATATTACTGAATCTATGTTATTTCAAATAACAAACTGTTTCTAATTTTTCTTTTAAATCTTTTGCAACCGGATTAACCACAGCTTCATTTACATCCTCAGTTTTTTACCCTTCTGATCTGAAATTCTGTATTGTTACCATACTCTGAAATATAAGTTGGTAATACCAATTTGGGATTCACCAAATCCCTCATCAACATCTTAAAGAGAATCTAAATTTATGTTAGTGACAGCTACAGGATTTTACAGGAAACAGGATTTCAGATAAAGTGTTCACAAGCTTATTTCAGTGAGCAACTTCAATGGTCATGCAAGTTAAAAAATGTGACTGGTAGGAGTCTATGCAAAATCAAAACAACATACTAGATGACGATGAATGTCAGCATAACAATTGAAAATATATTTGCTATGAAAATATATATGCTATTTTACATAGGAATGTCAATAAGAAACAAATATGGTTGTGCTGTTACAAAAGGCTGTTAGAAGATCAAATAGATAAAGTGAAAAAAGACTGCAGAGCAATAGATATAACAATGTGTACTGTAAATTATATAGGACTCCGTATTTATTTGTACACGCATACAAAATTTTTGTAGCTTTTCAAAATATTTTACACTTTTCTGTAATTGTTTCACATTTTTAAAAATTGTTTCACATTTTTAAACAATCAGTGCAGACTGAAAATAGCAAAAAAAATTAATAAATAATATTAACAAAACCTTTTTTCTCCAAAAATATCTTCCATTTCTTCCAGGAAAAAATTTCAATTTCCAAGAGGATTAACAGACAAAACTACTAAATTTACGTTAAGTTAAAAAATATGCATATAATATCCCCTTTGTTCCAAAATAGCTCTGACTTTCTTTAGGTCACAAAATCTTTTGGGAATCTACTGGAAGTTAAGAGCTCTAATGAAAACAAATTATGTTTGCTACAAAATCAGACAACAACAGATGATTAAAAATTCATAATAACTTCAGACCAACTCTAACGTTGACTAGATATTTAATACATTTTAGCATGAAATATTTTCTAAAATAAATTTTCTCTGAAAATAGATGTCCCTTAAAGGAATACCAGGAAAGCATTTTACTAATTTATTCTTTTAAGTTATAATGACTATAGTAAGGCTTACTCATTCAACTACTCAATCAACCGTTAACGGCACCAATAAAAATAAGCCAAGTGCAGTTCTATTGAAAGATGTTTTTTTTTTTTTTTGAAATTTTTTTTTTTTCAACGTTTATTTATTTTTGGGACAGAGAGAGACAGAGCATGAATGGGGGAGGGGCAGAGAGAGAGGGAGACACAGAATCGGAAACAGGCTCCAGGCTCTGAGCCATCAGCCCAGAGCCTGACGCGGGGCTCGAACCCCTGGACCGCGAGATCGTGACCTGGCTGAAGTCGGACGCTCAACCGACTGCGCCACCCAGGCGCCCCTGAAAGATGTTTTAAACTGAGCTCACTGCAAATTTCATCCAGCAGGGAATTTCAGACTTCAGATTTTGCTTCAAATCAAATACAAGAGTTACGGTAGAATCAAATCTAGACATAGTTTATTGCAGAGAAACAAATTCTAATTTTACTTGCTTTGTTTTCCATATGCAAAACATTTTCACATGGGGAAGTTTTAAAAAGGAAAGAGCAACAACTATCCTCAACACACAAAAGCATTACCCTGACTTGTTTCCTGCCAGGCAGAGGCTCAGTGCTAATGATCTTCACAATCACGCCACTGACAAACTGTGGTCCTGTTGCATTAACCTTTTCCTGGGGACAACACTCTTCACTGTTTGCTGTTGATTTGAAAAGGAAAGAGAAATAAGCCTCTTACACTCAGTAATTTAGTAGGCCCACTTTAGAAGAACAACAGTAATTTCTGCAGCTGATTTAAGTAACCAATTTTAATTTACTTAATGTAACTGTAAAATAAGTTATTCTGGTGTCATACTGCTTACTGCAGATTACCATGAATAAAAATACCCAAACCTTTACTACTCTAATTGCAGGGCCTGGTTAGAACACTTGTAAAACCTTAGAAAAAACTCCCCCTTTTTCTTAACCAAATAATAGAGTACTTTACTTAGTAAACAGACACAGAACAGTATGTTAACATTCAACAAACATTACAATTAAAATGTGAAAATTTAAGATTTTCAATTTGTAAGAATTCCAAATATGTCCTAATAGGATAAAATTACAGACGGAAATTGTAATTTTTCTTTCTACAAACTTGCTCAATTGATAGACACTCATCACTAATTCTGATTAATAAAAACTGTAGAGAAAACTTAAGTAAAAAAGACACTTTTTTTTCTTTTTTTAATTTTTTTAAATGTCAAGGGCTTGAATTACAAGGGGCTTGAACATAGGACGCAGATCCAGAGACACATGTTCTACTGAGCCAGCCAGGTGCCCAGAAAAACAGGAGTCATGGAAACGAGCACTTCAAATATTCTTATATCAAAAATAAATTGCACATTTAAGTTTTTAAAAATTAAGGTTTATCCTGTAACTCAGAAATAGTACATTAGTATATAAACACAATACAATACTACAAAAACTATTATAGTGGTATTTACTTTTTTCATTTTCTATTCCAGAGTTAGGAGCTACTCCATTTGTTTCCATTTTTGACTCCGATTTTATTTGGGATATTGTTTTTTTTAAAGAAGACATGCTGGCTTTTTGCAGTGCTAAATACTCTTTTTTCAAATCCATCCATTCGCTCCTGTAACGAAAAGAATGTACTTTTGAAATAGTGAAAAAAGATGGTCAAATAAAAAGTTATTATCAAAGTATATACATTCACAGTGCCTTGCAATCTTTTCCTTCTTCAAACACATACATTCACACTACTTCTGGAGTCCTAAGTCCATCCAGTAAATATATAAAGGGGAGTTCCATCTGACCCAACATTCAGATTAAATGTTTTAAATTTGACAATTCAATTCTTGAGTATGTTTCAAATATTTTCATTTATGAAAATAAAAGTTTTGAATTAATTAACTAGTAACAATTAGTCATCACTAGGGGAAAATGGCAGATTACTATTTAGAGATTATTTGTTAAACTGCTTCCAATTTGGGAGATAACATTCCTTAGCATTTACTTGACTCAAAAGGAATTTCTAAGAAGAAAAAAAACTCCCCATGGAAGCAATTTATTTATTTACATGCATTTAACATGTAGATGTTTCTTCAAACAGCTAGAGCTCCTCCAGATAGAAACACAATGCCTCTCCAGGCTCCACAGGAGCACTCATTGTTACTCTAATCTATGCCATCAAACAAGCAGATAGGGTTTTTTTTTTTTTTAAAGAGGATATCTTGTGGTAATGGTCTTAGCTGTTATTATTGACATCTGTATACTTCAAAAAAAAAAAAAAAAAAAGTATCCAGACCCACCCAGGATCATACATTCCCAGAGAGCTGATACATTAGAATAACAAAAACCTCTTGTAATGATTCTCTGAGATAAAAAGGCAAGAGGAATTCAGCAGTTAAGAATAGTATAAATACAAGTGCCTGAAGTCCTTGCCTTTTAACCTTCAAGAGGAGGACAGGGCACTTCGAGAGAGTACAATTCAAGAAGGATCAGAAAAACTTTCTTGGCAAAGGTATGGTTTTTTGCCTTTTCTTTTCTTTTCCTACAAGGCTTCCGCTTCTTGTGTGGATGGACTCCCTTTAACTTTAACATGGAAGTACTTTCTTTGACTTTTAAATAGTAAGTGCTTCCATGTTTTAGTAGAAGTGAATCCAAATCATTCCTCTGAATGTAACAAGGCAAGTTCCTTATATAGCCCAAGGGGAGTCCCTTTGCTTTAACATGGGGGTACCTGCTGTGTAAAACAAAAGTAAGTGCTTCCATGTTTCAGTGGAGGTGTTCCCAAATGGACACAACTTTTATCTTGATCCGGCATCTTCTAAGCTTACTTTACAGGTTAAGAAATGGTAACTTTTTCACATTTTTACAAGACTGGGCTCCCCACCACTTAAACGTGGATGTACTTGCTTTGTATCTAAAAAAGTAAGTGCTTCCATGTTTTAGTGATGGTAAGTCTTACTTTTACATTTTAGAAACTTACAAGGCTTAATTTAAGCCTCACCGAAATGACCATCTATGGTATATTTAAGCTGTACCCTTAAAACTGTTAAGGAACGCCCTCTACTTTAACATGGAGACACTTGCTGTGACATGATAAAAATAAGTGCTTCCATGTTTTAGTGTGGTGGTTCCTTTGAAATCCTCAAGTGCCTTATATCCATTATATGTGCAGATCTTGGCTACATGCCATGACTGTTGCTAATATGCAACTCTGTTCAATACAAATTGGAATTGCACTTTAGCAATGGTGATGGCGTGTGCCAATTTTCAACTACAGAATCTGTATCGTCTACTTACTTTGAAAGTACTCTTAAGGGTATAACCTCTTCTCCCATTTTGTGCCTCTCTTTGTGTTTTTTCTTATGCTTCCTTTTTGCTTTTAAAAGGGATCCATCTTTTACATCTCCAGTATCCTTTTCCTCTTCAGTAGAGACTTCTAAATCTTAATATCAAAAAGTTAACTTTAGGTAAATAAGGATTTCTTAATCTCTCATTTTAATTTAATTGTAGATAAATTAACCTTGAAGTTGTCAATACCTTTGTTTTCTTTGGGAACTTCTACATCTTCTTTTTTAATGTTGTCTTTCTGCGTTATTTTCTTTACTTTTGACCTGGGAGTTGGGTGTTCTGCTTCTTCAGAGATACTTCTCTTCCTCTTCCCCGTTCTGACTGTAGGTAAGCTGGATGCTTCTGCTCTTTCCCGTTTTTTCTTTTTCTTAGACGGTGGCTTCTGGGGTTCAGTAATCTCTACTTCAGATCCCTCAGATGTGGTCCTGGATCTTTTCATTTTTCCTACAGTCTCTTTACTTGTGTCAATATTTGACTCTTTGGTCTGGATATTGTCCTCTTTCTTCATTCGGCCTTTCTTCTTCTTCTTCTTTTTCTTTTCTTCTGTAACAATGTTATCATTAGTGTTCATTTTAATTCAACTACGTTTACTTAAATATCAATATTAAGTTACCTGATACTCCAAGGACAGGAATAGGCTTATTTTTTACTGTCTTAGGAAATATGCCAGGTTTTCTTGGTGCTTCTTCTGGTGGGTTGTTAAGAAACTGAAAACCAATAAAAGTTTGTTACTATTTAAAAACACTTGCTAATTGTCTTTGCTTTTCTTTTTAGGTTCGGGACCTACCTCAATAGCTTTCGCTGCTTGTTCTTTTGTTTCAAATTCTACAAAGGCAAATCCCTTTGGATCTCCAGTAGATTTATAATGTGGTATACTTATATAAACAACATTGCCACATTTCCCAAATACTCTTTCAATCCAGCTGTGATTAACATTTTTGGGAAGTAATTCCTATAAGTGAGAAGCGATATTAAAATAGAAGAACTTTTTCAGGGTCAATAAATTTTTACTTGTAATGTTAGAATGTTTCTGTCATTCTTTTGAATGCCAGCACTGACCTTTTAGAAAATAAGGTCTCACCACATACATACCACATATACTGTCCGCTCATCCTCATCTTTTGGTCGTTCACCTAAAGGCTTTTTTCTCCTGATTCTGGTGCCTTCTAAGTCCAGCTATGAAATAGTTACATGAGATTAATAATTGACATAATAATTCCATGATATAGTTGTAATAATTCTTACCTCTACAACAGATGAACTTTTCAGTGCTCTGGCTATTAACTTTCCATCTGTGGTCAATTTTTTCATTTTGTTGAAAGACACGAGAAGTGATATATCAACATCTAATGGAAATGCATAAAATTAGTATTACAGAGAATAATTGCATTTTGGTAAAAAATTAATCACATTTCCCTCCTTTCAAAATTAATTAGTAAAATGCCTTATGAGAATTAATGCACTAAGCACACAGCATTCAAGAAAACTCAACACTGAAAACTTTGCTCACTGAAAACTGAGCTTGCAAGGAGCTCAACCACACAAACATGGAGCCTGGGTGGCTAGTTAGGTTAAGCCTCCGACTTTAGCTCAGGTCATAATCTGTCTCCGCACAAAGCCTGCTTGTGAACCCCTGTCCCCATATCTCTGCTCTATCTCTAAGATAAACAAAAAAATATAGGATGTGTGTCTCCAGAATTAACTGAAATCTTTGTCTTTTAACACTAGAAATCTGTCTTCTAAAGCAAAAGTGAGCTATAATAGTTTTCACGTGTAAAAACTAATGGATTTGTATGTATAGTATATGGTATATATCACAATACAAAATATGCTACCATTGTATTTATGGTAAACGTTGTACAAGTTTAAGGCAATAACCCTCTAAAACTAGTTCCATTCATTATACAGTGAAGTAAACTTACATCCATCTCTGGACTTTTCTATTTGTTCTCGAAGAAATCTATCCTTGTGAAGATTTGCATCTCCAAACCAGAAATCCACTTGCTTAGCAATATCTGCAAGCACTTGTTTAACTCGTGACCGTTTCTTTTTTTCTACTTCTTTTTTCTTTTCAGGGTTTTCTTCTTCCATTGCTTTTTCTTGATTTCCACTTTCAGCTTCCATTCCTGTGTACTGAAAAAAGGTTTATATCACATGTAATAGGAAAATATTTGGGTTACCCTTTTTATTATCTGAAGGCTTAATAGACTCATTCAGCTGGCAGAGAACAAACTTTGGGTTAACACTTGTAATTAGCTGAGAAAACTTTCATTGTGGTTTTTTTCTAAATCTCTTACCTGTTCACTTTTCATTAGCCTTTTTACATTCAAAATAATTTACAACCTATGTCATTAATTACCTTAAGCTTTTGATGCATTTTAGTTCAGGGCCAGAATGTTCTAGTATAGCATAAAATCTCTACCAACATCTATATCTCACCAAACTACACTTCTAAATCAATATGTCAAATTATAAGATTAAAGTCTCAGACATTCTCCATCTTAACAAACTAAAAAATACAATCTCCAATGAAATAAGTTGATCTTGGTTTTGATTTTTAAGTGTTTTTGTTTTCAGTGTTTTCTTAAGTAATCTCTACACCCAAAGTGGGGCTTGGGGGCTTGAATTTACAATCCTGAGATCAAGAGTCCCATGCTCTATGGACTAAGCTAGCCACGTGCCCAGAAATGTTAATTTCTGTTCATTAGAAACAGAACTGGCTTTCTCTTTTCCAGGTGACCTTCCCATCCCAGTGTTTATTTCTTGGGACAGCAAACCTCTTTCCTTGAGTTACTTTGCATGTATCTTCTTTGTTATCTAGCTCTTCCTAAAACCTGGTTATCTAGCTCGTCCTGAAACTGGTGTTCTAGCTCTTCCTAAAACCTGGCTGGCAAATCTTCAACTGAGGGCCTTCTGAATTTGCAGTTCCCTTCCAAACACTTGCTGCCTAGATAACATGGCTTGCTCCCTCACTTGCTAATGTCTTGTTCAAATGTCACTTCATTTAAAACTGCAAATTTCTGGATACCTGTGTCTCCCTTGCCTTACTTTTCCTTCATTGCACTTATCTTCTAACATTATTGTACATTAAAAAAAATGCTTATTTATTTGTTTTTAGGAGTGGTGAGGCAGAGAGAAAGGGAGATAGACAATACTAGGGAAGCTCCTCAAAGCCTGACATGGGGCTCAAACTCATGAACCGTGAGATCATGACCTGACCTGGAAGTTGGATGCTCAACTAACTGAGCCACTCAGGTGCCCCTACTGTACATTTTTATTTATCCTTCCTAGAATGTAATATTAATGAAATCAGGTTTTTGTCTGTTTTGTTTACTGATGAATTCCCATTCCCTGGCACACAGTAGTCACTCAAAAATTTGTTGAATGAATTGTGGCCTCTTCACTGAACCACTAGAAGTACATACACAAAAAGAAGTAAATGAGCAAAGGCTTATTAAATCGGGCCTGCGGTGAGATTTATCTCTGTAACATAGTTTTCCCATATTTTATTTCCCAGGCTCCCATAACTGTTTTCTTGGGACACAGGAGAGTGAAGACATATGGGGAGAGTTTTATCTGATTGCACCAGGGTCGGAGCCACTATTGGTTGGTATGCAGGCCTTGGACCTATGGACCAGAATGGCATACTAGATTGATGGGAAACAGGGGCTAAGGCTTTTACACATCAAGGTGACCTAAAACATTCTGGTCCGTTATCTATGGAAGTCACACACGTCTGTTGTAATGTAAAGGGGGGAAAAAGTGGATTTGGATTAATTGCTCAGTTTGAGTAAGTGCTGGGGCCAAGACTCCAGATGAGATGAAGATGCTGTCTCTACTGTATCTTCTGTCTTTATCCTTCTTTAAAGTTCAGTGTACATAGTATTAAAGCCTATTTCTGTCTCTTTGGCCTGTCAGCTGGAATCAGTTACTGAGCACCAATGCTGCAGACAGTAATGGAAATGGAAAATGTGTTTCAAAGTGACACCCAGTAAGAGAGTACAAGCCATTAATGCATGTTCAAATCTCCAACTAAACATGCAATCTCACAAAAATCAGATGAGTATTTTGGCATTTTTCAGAACAGGCTGGAGCTGACTGACCAAGTACCAATTTTGAAAATATACAAGTAATGAAGTATTTATTGAGATACTTATAAAAGAGTTACTTGTCAGAATTAATCATTAAAAAAAAAAACAAAAACCAAAAACCAATCAGGTGTCATTTAGTGCTGAATAACCACATTCTTTAGCCCATCCTGTGAAGCTTCCCTTTCCATCATTCTAGTGAAACTGAAAACAGTGATCTCCACTGACTACTGGAGTAGTCTCTACTACTCCAGTCTACTACTGGAGCTACTGGAGTAGCTCTTGCAGTCAAACTCCCTCTTTGAAAATATTTTCTTCATCTGGCTTCCAGGAGAGTTTTCCTCCTTCTCAATTTCTTTTTCTGGACCATTCCACTCTGCTCTACCTTTACATGCTACCCAGAATTGAATTCAGTCCTGGGCTCCCTTCTTATCTCCACACATATCCTTTTCCAGGCTTTACGCTGTTTAGCTCTATGCTGATGTTTTACAAATCTATATTCTCCAGCCCTTACTTCTCCCATTAGCTCCTCCCATTCCAATATTCAATCATCCATTTGACATCTTCACTTATCTTCCTGAACTATATATATCTCATGTGGAAAATGGCAAAAACCGAACGCTCAAATTTTAACAAACCTCTTTTTGCCTTGTTTTTCCCATTCTGGAAAACACCAATCACAAAACTGTTGAGAGCAAAAATTCTGAAATCCTCCTTCTTTTCCTCATATACCACAACAAATCCATTAGCATTTTTGTTAGCTCTACCTTTATAAAATATATCCTGAATATGAATACTTTTCATTTATCACCTGGTTCATGCTATCATTGTGTCCTGTCTGAACTACTACAAGAACATAACTTGTGCTTGCTTCTACTCTTCTTCCATTATCACCAACTCTCCAGACAGCAGCCAGAATATGTAAACCAGAGATGTCAATATCTTGGACAAAGTCCTCCAAAGGATTTTTAATCACACTCAAAATCCAAAATCCATAGTATGCCTAAGCAGTATGTTCTCTAGCCTGGGGATATCTAACTTCATTTCTTAACAATTCTTTCCAACAGGTTCACTCCAACTACAACATATCATTCCTTAAACATGCTAAGGCCATTCCCATCTCAAGGCCTGTGCTCTTGCTGTTTACCTTCCCTGCCACATCGCAGGGATTACTTCCCTGTTCATTCAGGTCTCCATAAATGTCAATTTCTCAAAAAGGCTTTCTTTCACTCAATCTAAGATATTCCTTACCTGGCAACTTTAACCCCACCTATCCCCTCTGTCACCACTTTGTATCCTTGTATCTTCTTGGAGTTATAATTTTATTGCCTGTCTACCCCACTAGAATGCAAAAAACTCTGAAGGTAGGGACTTGAGCTTGATCACAACTTAAGCATTTGTTAACTAATTATTTAAAAGGATCTCTCATACACTGCAAAACGTTAAGCACTTCAAGTTCTTTTGAAAGGGGGTAGGATTATAATTTAAAAATACGCGGAAGCTAAAAATTATTACATAAGGATCCAATGTTAACTTTCCTTTTTGTAAAAACTCCAAATTAGTAAATGGCATAGTATTAGCTCTCTAGTTCCTTTCCTTGTCAGAGCCACCATCTAAAGAAACAGTGGACAGAATTGCAGAAGTGAAGAAAGTCATGATTTCCCCAAACCAGATTTTTCCTATCATTCTCATCTCAGAGACCCTCCTCATTCCTTTTCCTAAGGATTATTTTTGTGACCCGAATAATTAAGTTCCAAAACTCTTGCCTAGTGTGTATAACATATGTCTGCAATTTCGATTTTAAGAAATATATCCTCTAGATAATCAAACACATCTCTGTTATTAGAGAAGATATGGATGAAACATAAAGTAACAAGATAGGATTCAATTTAACTTTCCTATGCAATGGCTGCTAGAAAATCAGGAAGTTACACGGCAGTACTTTTGTCACAGTCTTGATTCTCCAACTCTACCTTCTCACTCCCTCCATAAAACGTTACCATTATTATTACCAACTTCTGGAAGGGCTCTTTCTCTCCTTCCAGTGTGTTCACAACTACTGTCACTATAATACGGGAACAGTTTATAAATGGTTCCAGAAGTCATCTATCCTTCTCAGAAGCTGTGTAACTTGTCCAAAACACAGATATAATTTTATGATTTTAATGTTACAACTTTCAACATTAAAAATCCTTTACCACTTTCTTACAATATGCAAGTTTAAAAAATTGGTAATAAAAAAATAAAAATTAAAAAATTGGTAATGAACCAGTGACATCTAACTGGCTTCTAAACAGGGGCTTAAAGAATAAAAGTTACTGTATAACAATGCCAGTTACTTTACATATATTGTTTTAAATCCTCAGTCACAATCAGGTAGTTTCTTCCAACTTGTTTTGACACAGGCTTAAAGGTGAAGTGAATTGGCCGAAACTAGCTAGGTAAACAAGTTCTGGTAAATTCGACTCCTATTAGTAGAACCTCTTGTAGTCTGTCATCATTCATTCTATCTTCTGACTCAGATATTCTTAACCTAAAGTCCAGGGAATTTTGGATGGGTTTCAAACATTCTTGTCAATTTCATGAAATTGTTAAAAGATACATTTTAAAAAGAGAAATCTAAATATGTGAATATAAAATGAATACACATCAAATATTTTAAGTAATAAATCACGGAACTAGTTAAGTAGGATTTTTTATGTGTGTGTTCTGTGTTAGGAAACAGTTAAGTATTAAAAACTAGCTCAGGGGGTGCAGAGCTGGCTCATTCAGAAGACCATGTGACCCTTAATCTCAGGGTCATGAGTTTAAGGGCCCATGTTCGGTGTGGAGCCTACCTAAAACAAGATAAACAAATAATAAATTTAAAAAATTATATAAAATACCAAATCGAAGGAGAATTAAAATAAATAAGCAATGAGGAACACTGAAATGAATTTGTTAATAGGTGTAAAACTGGTTACGGCAGTAATTGCAAAATTAATTTAATTCCAAGACTAATTTCCATTATTATCGTTTTCTACAACTTACACAAAGTAAAATAACTCAATGACAATGAAAGAGATAACCTAGACAACACATACAATATAACGCTTCTTGGCCATTTCAAGGTTCTTCATAATTTCCCTACAAAATTATACTCAAAATATTTGGACATGTACATGAATTTTCCTGGGAAACTCATCCATAGCTTTTATCGTTTTGGGAGGAAATGGTGTGTCAAAAACGTTAAGTTCTAGTCACGGCTGACCACCCAACGGTACCAGAACTCCCTTGCCTGTGTGCAAGTTCTTTTTACCTTACTTGTCTTATAAACCTCTATTCAATTTTCAAGATCCACGTTAAATGGCATCTTACTCTCTATAGCTTTCCAAGACCACTTCTTCCTTAATTAACTGCTACCTTACTTTCCCTAAAGGGCATCTATGAACGCACTCAGTACACTTAACACTTTTACTTTGTTAGCTCCTTTCCGTAATTGATTTTCGACATCCTTTGATGACAAAAACTAGAATCCTGAAAAAGAAAATGACTTAACTTCACAACACAAGCCCTCACATTCGCTATCGTTTGGCCGCCAAGGCTCAGATCGACGAAGTAAGGTAATTTCCACTTTGGCTACGGCCCCCCTCAGCACCCGTCCTTTCGCAAGGACGTCGCCAAATGCTGGGCGGACCCCCAACCTCCCAACGCCGGACAATACGCGCCCCCAACCTCTGAAAACTGGAACTACAAGGGCTGCCAAAGCATTTCTGCGCGTGCGCACAGAGAACTAGCACAAGCAAACTGATGGGTTTGCGGGAGGGGGCGAGGTGAGAAGAACGATAGATAAAATGGACTGCATGAAAAAAGAGAAACTGAGACCTCGCTCAACCTGACCAACACTATCTACAGTCTACTTGGAACTTACTCCGCTCAATTCCCAACACACAGGGCTGGGGACTGCGTCTTCCAACCTTTTCGTCTCTAGATCCTTATGGTCCGGGTTTCCGCGTCATAGGACGAGCGACACCGTTCTCCCGTACGCCTCGGAAAAGACGAGCACGGAGACCGCGCGTCCGTCGCTTACGTCACAAGCGTGAGCTGGCGCAGGGGGCGGAGCGTCGGAGTACGCGGCTGGCCTAGGCTCTCAGCGAAAAGTTTGGCGGTTTGAAAATGCTGCTTCTCGTGGGCGGGCCAAGTATTGGGTCCTGATTTGTTCCGGTCGCGGGCTAATGACGTCACAGTTTTTCGCGGGAGAAATTCGAAAGTGGATTTTACGCAATGGACCGGTGAAGTGAACTGTTTTCCCGGGATTGAGGGTGGATAGGCAAGGGGATTTTGAGCGAGAGGCAGCGTCACTGATTTAGGGCAAAGAGTTAAAAGAATCTGTTCCGCCAGAAGCGGACTGGTCCGGGTGCCGTGCGGACCACGTTTGGGTAGTGACTGTCGCAACTTGCTCCGAATCCCTGTAAAATTGCTGCCTCCTCTTCGCCGCGTTTCCAAGCCTCTGCTCTGCAGTTCCCGCATACGTGTAAGGACCAGGGAGGGTTTTTCTGTTTGTTTTTAGGACTGACAAAGGGTCAAGTCTCATTGCCACTTGGTTAACACAGGATCATGGTAATTACGATCTTGGTAAATGAAGTGTGGGCTTCTTTTGGTTACTTGGACTGACTGGTTTCGTAAACAGGATATTGGGTTCGAGACTCAAACTTTTGAATCTGAACCATTTAGGGATTCTAAAGGTCCTGCTTGTTCCAGAATAAAAGACCAAAAAAATCTTGTGGTACTTAAAAGGAAGTGGTACTCATTGAGAACACTGAATTTTATATATGAATGTACAAAGCAGTGTAAGGATGTGTGAGTATGTATGTGTGTGGTGGGTGTGTTTGTATGTGTCTGGTTATATATTCATCACACCATCTGAGGGCTCCATACCACTTTAAAAGTTTTCCACATTAAACTTTGACCCTTTAGTGGATCAACACTTGATGTGGTTAGATGAAGACTTTAAGGAAAATTTTTTTTCTTTTCAAAATTTTATGTAAATTATAGTTAATTAACACACAGTGCAATTTTGGTTTCAGGAGTAGAACTCCGTGATTCATCTCTTGCATACAACACCCAGGGCTCTTCACAAATGCCCTCCTTGGTACCCATCATGCATCTACTGTCTCCCACCTTCCTCCATCAACCCTCAGTTTGTTTTTTATCCTTAAGAGTCTCTTATGGTTTGTTTCCCTTTTTTCCCCCCATCCTGTAAGTCTCTGACTGACTTACGTGGCTTAACGTAATATACTCTAGTTTCATCCACATCGTTGCAAATGGAAAGATTTCATTCTTTTTGATCGCTGAGTAATATTCTATTGTGTGTACATGTATATATGTATAGATACAACACATCTTCTTTATCCATTCATCAGTTGCTGGACATTTGGGCTTTCCCCATAGTTTGGCTATTGTTAATGTTGCTATAAACATTGGGATGCATGTACCTCTGAATCTGTACTTTTTTTATCCTTTGGGCAAATACTAGTGCATTTGCTCGACTATAGGGTAGTTGTATTTTTAACTTTTTGAGGAACCTCCATTATGTTCTCCAGGCCCGGGGCTGCTCGCCCCGGGCCTCCTCGCTGCACCAGTTTGCATTTCTACCAACAACCCAAGAGGGTTCCCCTTTCTCCACATCCTGGTCAACACATGTTGTTTCTTGAGTCGTTTACTTTAGCCATTCTGACAGGTGTGAGGTGTTATCTTATTGTGGTTTTGATTTGTATTTCCCTTATGCTGAGTGATGTTGAGCATCTTTTCATGTGTCTTGTTTGCCATCTGAATGTCTTCTTTGGAAAAATGTCTATTCGTGCCTTCTGCCCATTTCTTAACTGGATTGTTTATTTTTGGGGTGTTGAGTTTGATAAGTTTGTTATAGATTTTGGATAGTAACCCTTTATCAGATATGCCACTTGCAAATATCTTCTTCCATTCCGTAGGCTGCCTTTTAGTTTTGTTGATTGTTTTCTTCCCTGTGCAGAAGCTTTTTATCTAAATAAAGTCCCAATACTTCATGTTTGCTTTTGTTTCCCTTGCCTTCCACAATGTCTCTAGTAAGAAGTTACTCTGGCCAAGGTCAAAGAGGTTGCTGCTTGTTCTCTTCTAGGATTTCGATGGTTTCCTACCTCACATTTAGTTCTTTCATGCATTCAAGTTTATTTATTTGTTTGTTTGTTTATTTATTTATTTTAAGAGAGACAAACATGGCATGAGCTGAGGAGGGGCAGAGGGAGCTAGAGAATCCCAAACAGGCTCTGTGCTGCCAGTGCAGATCCTGATATGGGGCTTGATCTCACGAATTGTGAAATCATGACCAAAACCAAGAGTTGGACACTTAACTGACTGAGCTACCCAGGCACCCCCATTTTGAATTTATTTTTGTGTATGGTGTAAAAAAGTGGTCTGGTTTCATTCTTCTCCATATTGCTGTCTGGTTTTCTCAACACCATTTGTGGAAGAGACTGTCTTTTTTCCATTGGATATTCTTCCCTGCTCTGTCAAAGATTAATGGACCGTATAATTATGGGTTTATTTCTGGGTTCTTTATTCTGTTCTATTGATCTATGTGTCTGTTTTTGTGCCAGTACCATACTGTCTCTATGACTGCAGCTTTGTAATATAGCTTGAAATCCAGAATCAGGATGCCTCCGATTTTGTTTTTCTTTTTCAGGATTGCTTTGGCTATTTGGGGTCTTTTGTGGTGCCATACAGATTTTAAGATTGTTTTAGCTGTGTTAAGAATGCTGGTGTTACTTTGATAGTGATTGCATTGAATATGTAGATTCCTTTTGGTACTATAGACATTTTAACAATGTTTTTTCTTCCACTCCATGAGCATGGAAAGCTTTTCCATTTCTTTGTGTCCTCCTCAATTTCTTTCATAAGTGTTCTATAGTCTTCAAGAGTATAGGTCTTTTACCTCTTTATTTACCTAGGTTTATTCCTAGGTATCTAATCGTTTTGGTGCAATTACAAATGGGATAGATTGCTTGATTTCTTTTTCTGCTGCTTCGTATTGGTGTATAGAAATGCAACAGATTTCTGCATATTGATTTCATATCCTGAGACTTTGCTGAATTCATGTATTCTGGTAATTTTTTTGGTGGTGTCTTTCCGGTTTTCTACATAGAGTATCATGTCATCTGCAAATAGTAAAGTTTGATTTCTTCCGTGCTGATTTGGATGCCTGTTGTTTTCTTTTTGTTGTGTGATTGCTGAGGCTGACTTCTAGTACTATTTAAATAGTAATGGTGAGACTGGAAATCTGTCTTATTCCTTTCTGACTATAAGGAAAAGCTCTCAGTTTTTCCCCATTGAGGATGATATTAGCTGTGTGTCTTTCATATATGGCTTTTATGATGTTGAGGTATGTTCCCTCTATACCTACTTTTTGAGGGTTTTTATCAAGAATGGATGCTGTATTTTGTCAAATGCTTTTCCTACATCTTTTGACAAGATCATATAGTTCTTATCCTTTTATTAATGTGTATCACGTTGATCGATTTGTGAAGACTGAATCACCCTTGCAGCCCAGGAATAAATCCCACTTGACCATGGTGAATAATTCTTTTAATATACTGTTGGATTTGATTTGCTGATGTCTTGTTGAGAATTTTTGCATCCGTGTTCATCATTGATATTGGCCTGTAATTTTTCTTTTTAGTGAGGTCTTTGTCTGGTTTTGGAATCAAGGTAATGCTGGTCTTGTAGAATCAGTCTGGGAGCTTTCCTTCCAATTCTATTTTTTGGAACAGTTTGAGAAGAATAGTTACTAGCTCTTCTTTTAAAAAAAAATTTATATATTTTGCGATGGAGAGCAAGTGTGTGCACCTGTGTGAGAGGGAGGAGCAGAGAGAGAGGGTGAGAGAGAACCCCAAGTAGCCTCCTCACTGTCAGTAGGAACCTGATGTAGGGCCCGAACTCACGAACCATGACCTGAATCAAAATCAAGAGTCAGGTGCTTAACGGAATGAGCCACCCAGGCACTCCAGGCCTCTTTAAATATTTTTGAATACAGTTAGCCTTTTTTTTTAAGCTAGTCTTTTTTTTTTTTTTTTTATTATCTAATTTACACTTCTGAGAGCATGGATCTTTACAATTCCTTTTAAATTGTAAATCCCGCAAGTAGTATCTCAGATTTAGGAAAACAATGGGGATTTATCTTGCAATTCCTAAATAGAATATAAGTAATCCTATATTAGTAAATACCGGTTTCCTAATCTGTATGTTGTGGTGATAATATCTAAACCAGTGCTCTAGATCATGCCTTCAGGATTCTGAGACTGGCAAATATTATATATAATTTTTATATGATATAAATTATCTAGTCTACTTCCTGCCTGATATAGTAGGCACTCAATAAATAGTTATATGTCATATTTGTGAGTATGAGTGCCAGAGTTTAGACTACTTAGTTTTTAAAATTTCATATTTTTTTAAGTAAACTTTATGCCCACCATGGGCTTGAACTCAACTGGAGATCAAGAGGTGCATGCTCTGAGTCAGGCAGGGGCCCCTAAACTACTTAGTTTTGAATTTTGAATCTGCCATTTATTTTGTGATCTTGGGCAAATTATTTACTGATATATACTTTCGTTTCCTTTTTTTGTAAAATAATGTGAAAATTGAAATCTATACAGTAAGGTGGTGAGCATTTAAAGCATGTTAGATGTCTAGCACATAATTGCACTGAATAAATGATAGCTGTTATTAAAGCGATCTCATATCGTCCGACTTCAGCCAGGTCACGATCTCGCGGTCCGTGAGTTCGAGCCCCGCGTCAGGCTCTGGGCTGATGGCTTGGAGCCTGGAGCCTGTTTCCATTCTGTGTCTCCCTCTCTCTCTGCCCCTCCCCCGTTCATGCTCTGTGTCTCTCTGTCCCAAAAATAAATAAACGTTGGAAAAAAAAAATTAAAAAAAAAATAAAATAAAGCAATCTCATATCAATAACTGCCACATGCCAAGCACTGTGCCTACACCATGTAGTCTCATACATATGTAGAATGTCCAACACATTCAGTGGCTGGGAGCAAGTTGCTCTAAAACAATAGTGAAAGATGTGTTTCTCTGGACATCTGTTATCTTCTTGGCATTCATTAGGGATTTAGCAATTCCTGTGGGTTTGAGGGGAGGGATGTAGGATATGGGAGTTTTTATCTCTGAAAGGCAGTGCCTCCATAGGCCTGTGTCCCGTCCTGTGAACTATGTCCTGGGGCAAGTATTCATACCTCGTTTGCCTAATCCCTTATCCCTCCTATCTCCATTCAGCAGCCAGAGCAATCTTTGTAAAACCCAAATCAGATTATGTAATCTTATTCTTAAAACCCTACCCTTCCCACTGCCTTTATGCAAAGTTCAAACAACTCGGCATAGCATAGAAGGCCCTCTGACTCCTATTATTTCTCGGTTTTTTTCAGTCTTCTCTCTCACTATTCCCTATCTTCACTCCTTAATTGTACTGAGTTCCTTGATCATGCCTTGCTGTGTCTTTTCACAGGTCCTTGTATATATTGATTTCATTTTGGAAATACATTCCTGACATCTTTTGGTTATGGTTATTTCAACTTGCAGCTTAGACATTATGTTCTTCGGGAAGCCTTATTTGATGCCCTAGACCCAGTTAAGTGCCCCTCCTGTGCTTATTTCTGTCATGGTTTATTGTAAGTACTGTTTTTCACCCTGCTACACTGAAATTTCCTTGATTAAGAATAGTATTTTGTTCATTTTAGTACCTAGTTTAGCACATTGTCTGGCAAGTACTAAGGGAAATAATATATGTAATTTATAAATGATATGTATGTGGTATATTTTATATGTATGAAAGGGGATTTGAATCTAGAATCGCAAATTATACTTCTATTGAATCATCCTGGGTGGTTTAGCCGTGTGTTCTCAAAATTGAGCATATATCACTATCACTTGCAGGGCATGTTAAAACGAAGTACTGGGCCTGACCTTAGACTCTGATTGAACAGGTCAGGGGTGGGACCCAAGACCTTGAATTTCTAACTAGTTCCCAGGTGATGTCTTGTTAGTCCAGGGTTCATACCTTTGGAACCAGTGCTTTAGAAATTTTTTTTTTCATTGGCATCTCTGTTTACTTCTTCAATTCCCCATCAGTAATTTTAGATTTCTAAATTTGCCCACAGTAACAATTTTATCCAGTAGCATAGGATACCTACAGTACTCATTCCAATATCATTGCAGTGATATTGCAAAGATTATTCCTTGCAGAGGAAATTTGTATATTCTTGGATGCTAGGATATGTTGACTTTAAGATGTAAAAGGAAAAATTCAAAACGCAAGGGGGCCATCTTGTGGTGCCTATAGCAATTTAGAAAATGGAAAATTGAAGCTCTTTCCACAAGGATCCCATATGTTGTGGGATCATTTTCAAATACATGTTATGGCACCTAGAAAAAGCTTTCCATGCTAATTATTTTATATAATATATATATTATTGTTATATAATATATATTAATAACATGTTATTTTATGTATTTTATAATATACATTATCTTACATATTTTACTTAGTTTTCTCTTTTAGTTTTTCTTGGCAAATTCTTTTTCCACAGGGTAGGGTCACTCTTTTATTGTGTACTTAGTATCAGATAATTTGATTATTCCTATGTTTCCCTTGGTGATTCTAAGAGACTTAGAACTCTCAGATTTCTCTCTTCTGTTGAGTTTGTGGGCAACAATTGTGTTTGATATTTATTCTTTTCATCAAGGTTGAATGTTCTTTGTTTTCATTTTAGGTGATACAAATAATTGAATAACCACAGTTATTTTCTGGACCTGACTCGTTTATAACTTCGAAAGAAATAATGGAAAGCCAGGAATTTATTGTGAGTCTTACCAGTTTTCACTATTTCCTTTTTTCTTTTTTTAAAATCCTCTTTATTTTATTATTATTATTATTATTTTTTAATATTTTATTTTCAAGTAATCTCTACACCCACTGTGGGGCACTAACTTACAACCTTGAGATCAAGAATTGCACGCTCCATCCATTGAGCCAGCCAGGTGCCCCACTATTTCCTTTTTCTTACTTCCTTTCACATTTCACAAATGTCTTGCTAGGGTTGATAGATTTAACAAACAACCTCAGAACCTAAAAGCAAGACACTTAGTTAAATTTAAGTATCAGATAAACAGTGAATAATTTTTTTTGTATAAATATGTATATTTCAAATATTGCCTGATGTTTTACCTGGCAACCCTATCTCTTGCCTACTATTCAGGTTTGTTATACAAAGTCCTTTGGAACAAACTCTTTGTAAGCTCTTTGTTAGGACCAGGAAATAATTTCTTTTGAAGAATTGGCATGCCTCTTCTATCTAGATTAGTGATTCTTTTTTTTTTTTTTTTTTTTTTAATTTTTTTTTTTTCAAACGTTTATTTATTTTTGTGACAATGTGAGACATAGCATGAACGGGGGAGGGGCAGAGAGAGAGGGAGACACAGAATGGAAACAGGCTCCAGGCTCCGAGCCATCAGCCCAGAGCCTGACGCGGGGCTCGAACTCACGGACCGCGAGATCGTGACCTGGCTGAAGTCGGACGCTTAACCGACTGCACCACCCAGGCGCCCCTAGATTAGTGATTCTTAAAACTGTTTGGTCTTAGGATCCTTTTATGCTCTAAACAATTATTGGGGACCCAAGAGAATTTTTGATTATGGGGCTTATGTCTATTGATGTCTTTCATATGATAAATTGTAACAAATTTAAAAAATATTTATTAATTCATTAAAAATAACCCATTACATCGGACATAAATTACTTTTTTTTTTAAATGGAAATAGCTATATTTTCCAAAACAACAACAGAAGAAAAACACATAGAAAAAAGTGGCATTGCTTTACTTTTTTTTTGCAAATCCTCCGAGCAATTGACTTAATAAAAGTCCGCTAGATTCTCAGATCTGCCTCTGCATTAGTCTGAAATTGAATCTTACAACATTGCATATACATAACCCTGGGAAACTCCATTCTGCATGCCTGAAGAAATGAGAGAAAAGGCAAATAACATCACGAAAATATGACCTCATAGACCTATGACCTCATAGACCCCTGAAAAGGTCTTGGGGACTTATAGGAGTCTCTGGACTACATTTTGAGCACAGATCATGACTTCTGTATAACTCAACAAATATTTTCCTTCCCACAGATGACTGAGAAGCTCAAAATTATCATTGTTATTATTTTTTTGAGCGAGAGAGAGAGAGTGTATAAGTGTGCATGCAAGCAGGAGAGAGGGGTAGAGGTGGGGAGAATCCTAAGCAGGTTCCACGCTCAGCACAGAGCCCAATATGGGGCTCAGTCCCACAACCCTGGCATCATCACCTGAGCTGAAATCAAGCGTCAGAGGCTTAAGTGACTAAGCCACCCTGGTGCCCCTCAAAATTGTTGTTGTCCAGTTAACTTTTCAGTTTCCTCTTTAGATTTTATCTTGTTTCTTTCCTGCCTTGACTTCTACTACCAGGTTTCTTTTTTTTAAATTGATGTTTGTTGTTATTTATTATTATTATTATTGTTTTTTCATGTAAGCTCAGGGCCCAGTGTGGGCCTTGAACTCACAGTTATGTACTGTGCCAACTGAGTCAACCAGACACCCTCATGTTTTGTTGTTATTATTATATGTTTTGTTTCGATAAAAGATGTCTAAATATCTTTTGTGGGTAAGAAGTGTATAAAGATATATAACATTTAATACATGTAAAAAGAAACCATTTCTTTTGTACTTTTGGAAATAAGGTACTATATACTCATCAAAAAATGAAGAAGTCAAAAGTGTGGCAAGATGGAACTCTGAAGATCACTCACTTGGGAAACAAAGTAAGTACAAAGCAGTTGACTACAAAATTCAAGAGCTAGATTCTTGCCTTTTGATTGAGTATTAAAAAAGACTCTATAGATGATAGAATGTTAAATTTGTCCATAAACTGAAACAATATGAAAACGGAAGTGATCAGATGATTATAGTGATTAATTTGTGCATTATAAAAGTTCAGTAAATATTATTGAATTTGTTTTGATTTTCAAAAGTTGGATTAGGTTTTCTATAAAATGATTTAGGAATTTTGGCATATTTTTTTTCTTTGCAGGCATGAGTTTAATGATAAAAAAATATATTAAAATATATTTCTAACATGGTAATAGAGGGAAATGGTATGTACAGAGTTGACACACCATTGTAGAAAAGTTGCTGATTTCTAAAATTATGTACAGAGTACTCTTTATTTTCATGTTTTCTTTCAGTCAGTTACTTTGATTGTGATATGTACCTATCAGTCTGGAGAGAATTATTTGCTAGGGTGATCTTTTACTTTACTAGATATGGTAATCCTTCTATGGGTTTCTTTTCTCACCCCCAAGGATCTCCATCTGCCAAATTGTAATATTCTTTAACCAGTTCTCATGACCTTATGCAACACTGTTGGCTCCTCCATTCTTCTTCCTGATACCTCTCTTCATTTGACTTTTGTGACACCACACTTTCCTGATGTTGCTTACTGACGTCTAAGTATTTTCGGTAGGCTCATTCTCTTCTCAAACTTTAAATTTTTCCTTAGGACTCAGTCTTACATGTACTTATAAAGAAATACATAAAGGTATATAAATCTTTCTTACTCTCTCTTTTATCCCTGTGTGTGTGTGTGTGTGTGTATATATACACACATGTAGAGAGAGAGAGGGAGAAAAGAGATTTATTCTAAGGAATTGGATCATGTGATTGTGGAAGCTGACAAGTCCCAAGATCCATAGTTGGTAAGATGGGAGACCCAAGAAAGCCAATAGTGTAGTTTCAATATAAATGTTGGAATGCTTGAGACTCAGGAAGAGCCAGTATTTCAGTTTGAGTCAAAAGGCAGGAGAGAACTCATAACTCAGCTGAGAGACAATCAGGCAGGAGGAGTTTTTTCTTACTCAAGCTTTTTATTCTCTTCGGTCCTTCCTCTGATCAGATGAGGCCCACCCAATTAGGGAGAGCAATCTGCTCTATTTGTTTATTTTTTTATTGAGGTATAGTTGACATTTAACATTATGTTAGTTTCAGGTGTACAGTGTAGTGATTTGATATTCACTGCAAAATGATCACAGTAAGTGTAGGGTACCATCTGTCACCATATATAGTTAACAAAATTTTTTTTCTTTTATTTTTTGTGATGAGTACTTTTAAGATTTACTTTTAGCAACTTTTAAATATGCAGTATGGTGGTATTAATTATGGTCACTATGCTGTACATTATTTATTTTTATAGTTAGAATTTTGTGTCTTTTGACGTCTTCATCCATTTTGTCCCTTCATTCCCCTTCCCAGATGGATTAAAAAAACATTTTTTTTTAATGTTTATTTATTTTTGTGAGAGACAGAGTGCAAGCAGGGGAGGGCCAGAGAGAGGGAGACACAGAATCTGAAGCAGGCTCTAGGCTCTGAGCTGTCAGCACAGAGCCTGATGTGGGGCTCAAACCCACAAACCACGAGATTATGACCCAAGCCGAAGTAGGATGCTCAGCCAACTGAGCCACCCAGGTGCCCCCCAGATGGATTTTTAAAAAAACTTATATTGTCAACTGCTTACTAGGTGCCAGGCATGCTTTAAATGTGTCAACTTACTTAGTCTACGTAACTCCACTATTAGGTACTATTTTTATCTTTATTTTACTGAGGATGAAACTGAAGCACAGAAAGGTGAAGTAACTTGTCCACAGATCTCACAGTTAGAAAATGGAGAAGTCATATGTGACCCTAGGCTTTTTGGCTCCAGAGCCCATATCCTAACCATTCTGCTGTCTCTGTTAATACTACAAATTAAAAACAAAAAACAAAAAACCCTCCAACACATTTGAGTTGACAATACATAAAGTTAGAAGTCATACTTCTCAGTTAGCAGTTTTAAAGATCTCCATATTCTGTCCTTATTCTACATATCTATCATTGTGAAATTACCAGAGAAGCTTTTCAATGTAGAAAGGCTACTTGTTATTATTTTTAAATTAGCAATTAGTTAAAACAAAATTAAAAGAAAAAAATCGTTTTGCTTTAAGCCTTCAAGTTCAACTTACACTTCCTATTAACTTTAACGTTCAGTGGGTTTAACGTTCAGTCAATTTAAGTTGAACAAACTGGATACTTTTAATCATCAGTCTAGTAACAAACATAAAATTTTTTTTTAAACATAAAATTTTAAATATTTTAAATTTATAAATTTATTTTCTTTTTTCTTTTTCTTTTTTTTTTTTTTTTTTTAAGATTTTGTTTTTAAGTAATCTATACCCAACATGGGGCTCAAACCCACAACCCTTAGATCAAAAGTGAAATACTCCTCCTACTGAACAAGCCAGGTGTCCGTTTTTTTTTTTCTTTCTTTTTTTTTTCCCCCAAAGTAATATCTACATCCAATGTGGGGCTCAAACTCATGATCCCAAGATCAAGAGTTGCATGCTGGGGCACATAGGTGGCTCAGTCGGTTGAGTGTCTGACTCTTGATTTCAGCTCAGGTCATGATCCCAGGGTTGTGGGATCAAGCCCTCCCTTGGGCTCCACGTTCAGTGCAGAGCCTGCTTGGGATGCTCCCTCTCCCTGCCTCTGTGCCTCTCCCCCACTCAAGCTCTTTCCATCTCTCAAGTACAAAAAAAAGAAAAAGAAAAAGAGTTGCATGTTATACCAATTGAGCCAGCCAGGTGCCTCTGATTTTCTTTCTTTAGCATTTTAGTTGTCCTAACAAATAAAAACCTCCCAATTGCCAAAATCCTTCTATTATATCTAGTAAATTAAACATAAACATAGTTATTCTTAAGGCTTTGTAAGTATTCTAATACTGTTTATAAACTTAGTAAAATTAAGTTACCCACCACTTTCACTTAAAAAGTCACATATCTGGGGCACCTGGGTGGCTCAGTTGAGTATCTAACTGTTGATTTCAGATCAGGTCATGATCCCAGGGTTGTAGGATCAAATCCCATGTTGGGTTCTGTGCTGAGCATGGAGCCTGCTTAAGATTCTCTTTCTCTCTCCCTCTGTTCTTCTCCCCTGCTTGCATTCTCTCCTGCTTGCATTGATCCAGCCAGGTGACTCTGATTTTCTTTCTTTCTTTCTCTCTCTCTCCCCTTTCCTTCCTCTCTCTCTAAGAGTTACAAAAAAATAAAGGCCACATATCCAAAATGAATTTTTCAGTTACACATTTGGGATCATAAATGTATAATCTGTCTTTGTAAATTTAAACATTACAAGTACTTTTTAAAGTAAAAAATAATTTTTGAATGTTAAAATAGCACAGATACTTCAAAATCATGGGTTGCATAATTACTAAAACCTATTCATGATCTTAATTCAAAAGCATTGATATTTTGGGGGTGATTTACTGCCTTATCACTATCCAGTTCTAAATGTTTCAGGAGTTAAAAAGTCCTTTTCCATAGTTAAAAAAAATTTTTTTTTTTAGGGGCACCTGGCTGGCTCATTCCATAGAGCAGGTGACTCTTGGTCTCAGGGTTGTGAATTGTGAGTTTGAGCCCATTGGGTGTAGAGATTACTTAAAAATAAACAAAGAAACAAATAAATAAACTTTAGATAAAAATGTTACTGCCCAAGTAAATTGAAGGTATATCAGTGAACACAAGTTACTAATTAGATTCTAGGCTGGGACTTGAGACCTAGGGTTATAGATAATCACTGTACCCTTACCAGCATCATAAAGGGATATGTTGAGCCTTGTGTTTAGTGGGAGTAACAACAGGATGTCTAAGTCCATGCCCTTTAGAGAGTGTTGGTCTCAGAGTTGATATCTTAGGTTTAAGTCATGGCATTATCTAATTCTTTTATTATTTTTTAATTTTTACTTACTATTAAAAATTTTTTTCAATGTTTATTTTTGAAAGAGAGACACAGCGTGGTGGGGGAGGGGCAGAGAGACAGGGAGACACAGAATCCAAAGCAGGCTCCAGGCTCTGAGCTGTCAGTACAGAGCCCGATGAGGGGCTCGAACTCATGAACCTTGAGATCATGACCTGAGCTAAAGTCAGACATTCAACTGACTGAGCCACCCAGGCATCCCTATTTTTTAAAATTTAAGTCAAAGTTAGTTAACATATAATGTAATAATTTCAAGAATAGAATTTAGTGATTCATCACTTACATATAACACCCAGTGCTCCTCCCAACCAGTGCCCTCCATAATTCCCATCACCCATTTAGCCCATCCTTGCTCCTAACACCTTACCAGCAACCCTCAGTTCGTTCTCTGTATTTAGAGTCTCTTATGGTTTGTCTCCCTCTCTGCTTTTATCTTATTTTTGCTTCCCTTCCCCTATGTTCATCTGTTTTATTTGTTAAATTCCACATATGAGTGAAGTCATATATTTGTCTTTCTCTGACTGACTTATTTCACTTAGCATAATGCATTCTAGTTCCATCCACGTTGTTGCAAAGGGCAAGATTTCATTCTTTTTGATTGCTGAGTAATATTCCATCGTATATGTATATCACATCTTCTTTATCCACTTGTCAGTTGCTGGACATTTGGGCTCTTTCCATACTTTGACTATTGTTTATATTGCTGCAGTAAACATTGGGGTGCACGTGCCCCTTCGAATCAGCACTCCTGTATCCTTTGGATAAATACCTAATAGTACAATTGCTGGATTGTAGAATAGTTCTATTTTTAATTTTTTGAGGAACCGCCACATTGTTTTCCAGAATGGTTGCACCAGTTTGCAATTACCTAATTCTTTTAATCTGAATAGATGAATGTCTATGCCTGCCCTCATTCATATTTTTAAATAATTTGTCTTAAACTAATTAATCCATTCACTGTTTGAGCTGTTCTTTCTCTCTCTGTATATATACACATATTTAATAGTTTTCCTATTTGGTTGGGCCAAGTCTGCAAAGTCTTATAGATTTTGTCTTATATTAAAAGGACATCTGGGGCCCCTGGGTGGCTCAGTTGGTTAAGCATCTGACTTCGGCTCAGGTCATGATCTCGCAGTTTGTGAGCTCGAGCTCTGCATCGGGCTCTGTACCGACAGTTCGGGGTCTGGAGCCTGCTTTGCGTTCTGTCTCCCTCTCTCTCTGCCCCTTCCTTGCTCTCTCTCTTTCTCTCTCTCAAAAGTAAGTAAACATTAAAAAAAAAAAAAGGCATCTGATTAGATTCTGCATATCCTTCATGTCTTCTGTTACAAAATCATAATATTAGGTCACACTAGTAGTGTTATCCAACTTTATCTGCACGTATAGCATATATTTATTGAATGTCTATTTTATGCCTCTCATTGGTAAGTTACAGGAAGACAAGATAAATTCAGGTTAGTCCTAGGGATTTTCTGTGATGCAAGAAAGTTAGTAGATCCTAAATTACAGCCTTGTTCTCAAATCCAAACCACTGCTTGCACCATTTCTCTTACTAGTATTACCTTTTCCCTACCTATCCAAATTCTTACCGTCATAGTTACTCATCTTCCATTAATTGAGTCATCATTCAATAAACATATGTTGCCGGTAGGCAGTGGGAGAAGTTAAATAAGACATATGGAGGCAATGTAGAAGACCAGTTAATGTCAAACAACCTTAGTTTGAATCCTGGTTCTTCACTTACTAGATGTGTAATCTTGGCAAGTTATTTAGCCTCTCAAGGGCTATAGTTTCTTTAAGTTGTCTTGAGGATTAAATAAGAAAAATAAGAAAAATGTATAAATCTCTTATCAGAGTACCTGGCACACTGTAAGAATGCAATAAATGGTAACTGTTATTATAGTTTTGCCTTCAAGGAGCTTTTACCTGAGAACATAAGATTATAATATGTAAAGAGATATGCTTAGGGTTCTATGAGATTACAAAGGAGAGACATCAAAGTCTGACTCTGGTTCAGAGAAGTCTTTCCAGATGAAGCATAGTTTTTGAGGATTTGTTTTGTTTTGTAAACAGAATTGATAGCTTGGAGGGACGGAAGCTAAAGATGGTATAACTGTAACAACGTGGAGGTATGGAAGTGTATTAAACATTTGGGGAACTATAAGCAATTAAATATGCCTGGAATGAAGGACTCATATTGGACAGTTGTAGAATATAGCTAAAGAGGCAGTCAGGAGTCATATAATGAAGGACTTTGTCTTCTCTGCTTCAGGAGCCAGTGAAGAATTAGGAGTCGAAGAGTGACATAATCATGTTTCTATTTTAGAAAGATCACTTTGGCAGCAATGTGTATCATAACTTCTGAGCTGTGTAGGATGAAGTTAGGAAGAGTGTAGTCTAAAGAATAATGTAGACAAAAAGTGATGGGGGTCTGGCCAACCAGGCATTAGCAATGACAGTGGAGAGAAAGGATGATTAGGGAGAAATTATGAAAATATTATAGAATCTTAAGGTCTTGGATGTGAAAGGTGAGAATTCACAATGACTTTCAGGTTTTTGTATTGTTTTTATGGTACTGAAATAGGATATCTCAAAAAGAAAAAAAGCAAGTTTAGGAGGAAAAATTAAGATTTTGAGTTCCATTGTTTTGAATTTACTGAATTTTTTCTGTCCTAGGAACATTTAAGTAATTGTCTCTAGACACCTGGAACTCAGGAAAGTTCTGGGCCACTGATATAGATATGTTAGGAGTATGTAAACTTAGATATTTGAAATTCCTGGAGTGAATACATTCATCTATTCATTTAGCAGATATTTTTTAAGAACCTGTTATGAGTTACACACTATTCTAGGGGATGCAGAGAGAGCAAAACACATAAATCCCTGACTTCATGGAAATAGCATGGAGGAAAGAGACCAATAAACTAAATGAATACGTATGGCTAGTGAGTTAGGCAAACAACAAGGAGTAGGGTGAGCAAGGGTGAGAATGGAGATAAAGGGGATTATGTAAGCCTTATTGGTCGTGGTAGGAACTTTTGTTCTTATTTTTTGGGAGCTGTGGAGACATTGGAAGGATTTGAACAGAAGCATGACATGATCTGGTTTGTGTGGATGATATCGCCAAAGGATGGAGTAGAGAATGTAAAGAATAGAGGGGAAAAGATAGGGCCTTTGTAAACACCAGTCTTTTAAAGAGTTTTGTTGAGATAACATTCACAAACTTTTCAATTCACTCATTTAAAGTATTCAGTTTAATGGTTCTTTGTATATTCACAGAATTTTGCTGACCATTGCTACAATATAATTTTAGAACATTTGTCACCCTTAAAAGAAATCCCGTACCTATTAATGGTCACTACTCAGTATCCACCTCCCAACCCTAAGCAACCACTAATCTACTTACTGTCTCAATAGATTTGCCTATTCTGGACTTTTCACGTGTATGGAATTGTATAATATGTGTTCTTTCATTGAATGACTACTTTCATTTAGCATGTTTTCAAGGTTCATCTATGTTGAAGCATGTGTCAGTACTTTATTCCTTTTTATTGTTCAGTAATAGTCTATTGTGTAGATACGTCACATTTTATTTATCCATTCTTCAATTGGTATACATATGAGTCATTTCCACTTTTTTGGCTGTTACGTGTGTTATGTGTAATGTTGGTATGAACATTTGTGTGCAATATTTGTGAAGTTGTGAAGATCTATGTTTTCATTTCTCTGTATATATATCTAGGAATGGAATTGCCAGATCACGTGGCATCTCATGTTTAACCTTTTAAGCAACTGCCAAACTATTTTCCAAAGTGATGGAAACAGTAATATTTAAGGGACTAGTGGAGAAACTGGTATAAAAAATGTCTAGAGATAACAAGGAGAAAGCCAGAAAGTTATAACTACCTTAGTTTCCTTTTTCTCCTTCAAATTTTATTCCTTATACCTCATAAACAAGTATCCATCCCAATGCTGATGACTTATTTCAAGCACTGATCATCTCCCTGGTGCTCTGTGCCACACCATTACCATAATCTCTACTCATTTTGCCTTCTGTTTTGCCCTCTAATACATTCCAGTTCTGTTTTCTTTCCAGTTCCATCCCAGATCCTTCTGGTAGAGATTAAGTTTGTGAATTCCTTACGTGTATACCTTTGCTCTCTTGCACATTCTGAATAGTTGCTTAGGAAACATTTGAGATAGATGCACTTTTTTTCCTTGTTTTTGTTTTTTGGTTTTTTTTACTTTTTAAAAAATGTTTGTTTATTTTGAGAGAGAGAGAGAGAGTGAGTGTGCTCAAATTGGGGAGGGCAGAGAGAGACGGGGACAGAGGATCTGAAGCAGGCTCTGCACTGACAGCAGCAAGCCCAATGTGGGCTTTATCTCATGAACCATGAGATCATGGCCTGAGCTGAAGTCACACTTAACTCACTGAGCCACCCAGGTACGCTGAAATACACTTTCTAGTCCAAAACAAAGTGGATAATTCTTTCATTATATGATTACATATGCAACAACTTTTGATTTGCTATTTATTGAAGATGTTTAAGAAAAGCAACATTATATTGTTTAACATTTGTTTTAATACAGGCAATTTTATATGATGACAAAGGAGAATGTTTGGAGAGTATATTTCTTAAGTGCCTTGAGGTATTTTAATGTTTCTATCTTATTTTTAAGTTATCTAAATCTCTATATTTAAGTTAAAAACATCTCTTTTTTTCCTTTATGAATATTGTCAAATACTGTTAGTGTTACTATTAGTGTTACTATAGTATTAATTATAGTTAGTACTTATTGAACATTTATTATTAGCCACACTCTGTGCTAAAAACTTTTAGATATTGTTTCATTTAATCTTTCCACAACCCTGTGATTTTTATAGATTAGGAGTGCAGTACAGAAAAGTTAAGTAACTTGCTCATGTTCATAGAGTTACAGTGGTAGGGCTGGGATTTGAACCCAGGAAGTGACCCTATATCCTAACTCTATTACATGATCTTGATAGGCTGAGAACTACAGTGGGAAATATTTTGTGAAATTATTCCTATTTATAATATTTTCTCAATTATTCTCTGTTTTTCCCTTTTGGAGGGAAAAAAAGGGAACTAAAGGCAATTTCAGTGTAAAGAATAAGGCTATTAAAGTAGGTCATTCTGGGTTCATGTCCCACTTTCAAATGCTTCCTAGCTAACCTCTCTCTGTGTCTAACTTCTCTACTGTTTATAAAATATAGACAATAGACAGATTTCATTGTGTTGGTCTAAAAATTAGAAATAATGTATGTGAAGTGCTTAGCAGTTTAGTATGGTGATTCTAAAAGTGTTAAAATGCATATTCTTGTTATCATTGTGTTGATTTTGACCATGGTGTTAAATCTTTTAAAATTTTTAAAGAAAAAAATTTTTAATGTTTGTTTATTTTTGAGACAGAGAGACAGAGCATGAACAGGGGAGGGGCAGAGAGAGAGGGAGACACAGAATCTGAAACAGGCTCCAGGGTCTGAGCTGTCAGCACAGAACCCGATGCGGGACTCGAACCCATGAACCGTGAGATCATGACCTGAGCCAAAGTTGGGTTCTTAACCGACTGAGCCACCCAGGCGCCCCATAAATCTTCTAAAATTTTATGTGACATTAATAGTGGTTGTGGTATCTTTATATTTATCATAAAGAGGAAAAGCACTATCTCTGTAGATGCTTAATTGGGCCTAACTACTGTTATTTCATTTTAAATCATTTACTAATGAGTAAAGACTAAGCACATTGTGTGAGATAATACACAGATTTTGTGTATTACCAGGGGTTAATAATCTTATTTTTATGCTACAGAGATGGTGGCAGGTGCTATGTTTTTTGGGTTGTTTTATTAAAAAAATTTTTTTTGTTTTTAATGTTTATTTTTTGAGAGAGAGATTGACAGAGTGTGAGCAGGGGAGGGGCAGAGAGAGAGAGGAAGACGTAGAATCTGAAGCAGGCTCCAGGCTCTGAGCTGTCAGCACAGACACGGTTGAAGACAAACCGTGAGATCATGACCTGAGCTGAAGTCAGACACTCAACCGACTGAGCCACCCAGGCGCCCCTGTTTTGTTTTTTCAAAGTATTTTGTTTATGGGGTGTCTGGGTGGCTCAGTCAGCTAATCATCCAGCCTCAGCTCAGGTCATGATCTTTTGGTTTGTGAGTTCGAGCCCATGTCGGGCTGTGTGCTGACAGAGCCTGGAGCCTGCTTCGGATTCTGTGTCTCCCTCTCTCTCTGCCCTTCCCCCACTCACACTCTGTCTCTCTGTCTCTCAAAAATAAACATCTTAAAAAATATATTTTGTTTATTCAAGTAATTAAAATGCATTTTTGGATTATGATTATTTCAGCAATTTCAGTTAATAATTTATAATATTTCAGTTAATAATTTATAATAATATTTAATTTGTAATAATTATGAGCATATAATTCATCTGAATTTATAAGGATAAATATATAATTGCTATTTAATAGCTCTAATTTAAAAAATTACGTTTAGTTCCTGGTGAACTCCTTGAAAGAGGGCATACTTGTGCTGTTTGTCATTGTACATCCTGCATGCAACAAAGGGTCTCATATGTGTATTATTGGATACATAAATTGCTGACAGTTTTTTTGCTGTATTGTTCCTTTTTGTGCTTAACTAGTACATAATAATAAATAAAGACTTAGTTATCGATTCATACATTTAACAATTATTTATCGAATACCTATTGTGTCTTGCTAGTAGTGTTAGTGACCTACTGGAACACAGAATCCAATAATTAGATACATGTGATTTTGAATTTATGTTTTAGAACTTATTTGTTCTTTAAAATGTATTGTTTAAAATTTAGGTGAAGCCTGGAGATGACTTAGAAGGTGACCGATACTTAATCACAGTTGAGGAGGTTAAAGTTGCTGGAAGTATAGCTATTAAACAGGATGTCAGTAAAGAAGCACCAGAGTTAAGTCCAAGGACATTTCTATCCTCTGGCCGATCCCTTGGATGTCAGCCTGCTGGTTTAAAAAGGAAGTTTACTGTAAGTTTATCTGTTGGAAATAATAAGTCAATATATATTTATAATACTGTTCCAAGAAGTAGTGAATTTGAAGCTATTGTACTCTGTATCATTAAAATGGTACTTCATAATATATGTTTAGGTAGGGAAGAAAACCCTAATTAGAAAAATCTTAATACAAATGAGCATTTACATTTTAATTTAGCAGATTTTATATCTTTATTACTGTACCTGGTAAAACAGACTCCTTTTTTTTCTTTCCTTTTTTTTGAGGCAGTTCATTTTACACTTCCTTTGTAGATAATGGGACAGCTAATAATTGTTTTAATATTTTTAGGGTTTTCAAGGACCACGTCAAGTGCCAAAGAAAATGATGATTACAGAAAATGGTGAATCAACTGCATCACTTGAGGCTAAGAAACCTGGCCCTAATTTTCTTTCTCCCTTGTACAGCACACCTCCTTTGTTTTCTACTGCTGGCAAGAAAGATATAAATAATATGCCAATAGACCCTGAGAACATTGTCACTTACAGGAATAGAGAAGCAAATGGCTTACGTTTTTCTTCAGTTGTCTCTACTCCATCTTTTAAGAGTAACCCAGAAATGCTATGTGAAGAAAATTATTCTTGCTTTCCTGTCTGTTCTGTAAATAAGCATTCAGATTCTTTACTGACCAATGAGGCCATAAAAAAAGATGGTTTGATATCTCACTGTTTGGGAGTTTCACAAAACGTCAGAAGCAAAGCACATATATTAGCTCTTTTGAAGTCCAAGTCAACTATGCGTAAGGAGCTAAATTCTGGGATTACAGAACATATCCCTCAGATACAACTACAAGGAAGTATAAACATTCCTACTAAACCAAAGTGCATAATTGAACAGAAGGAGTGTGCTGACGTGAAGAGCACAGAAAGTTTACACGACCGGCATCAATCAGAAAAAAACGTGAGAAATAAAAGCCGGTGGGCCATGTATTTATCCTCACAGAGCTCACCTGTACAGTCTTCTAGTGAAGGTGGAAATAATATAGAAAGGAAACCCAAGGCCCAGGGAGACAATATAGATTTAAATTTGAGAGACCTTTTGGTACAAGAAAAGATACAGTTCTTTGAGACATGTGCTGAAGAGGGTAAAAAGTATAATGAACACAAGCCAGTAGATGCTAATGATCAATTTTGGGATCAGGAAGTAAAACTGGAAATTCCTTCATTCTGTGAAAGCAACCATATAGCAGTTACCTGTAGCAATGTAGAGAATGATGGCTTATTATCCGAGCCTGACATTCAAAAAAATAATAAAATACCTGTTAATGAAAATGACCAGATGTGTCTAAAAGGATCAGTTCTCATTAGAGAAAATACTCAGGAGATAAATCTATGTGGAACACCAGAAGAGGAGTACAAACAGCCAGTGTCGTTTCTGCCAGAATCTGAACATCTACAGATTGAATCTTCTAGAAGTAAAAATTCTAGGGTCTCTGATGACTTTACCAGCATGCTTTCTAACAGTAATACTGATAGTGAAAGTCTTAATAGTATTCCCAAACCTATGAGCAATGTAACACAGCTACTTGTGGAGGTGACTTTTAATCTGAACAATTTTGAAACCAGTGACACTGAGGAGGAGTCACAGGAAAACAACAAAATTTCCCAGGATTCAGGGAGTCGTGTAAAGGAAACTTTGGTTAATGACCGTAGTCCAGATGTTCAAAAGAGATGTGAAGATATAAGCTGTACAGAAGTTGGCAGTAAACATTTGTCTCTCTTAACGTCTATTGGGGATAAACCTACAAAGACATTTCCTATTAAAGAGACGCTTCTATCACAATTTTGTGATAAAGCTTATGTGGCTTTTGACACAGGACCTTGGAAAGCTGAAAACGTTAGAAAAGGAACAGAAGAGTACAGTGACACATTAAGCAATTTTGACTCATCCTTAGAATGGACTGATGATGTATATGTAGATAATAATGAAGATGCTAATAAATCTATTCAAAAGGTGAGAATTAACTATGATACTGCTTCACTACTGAGTAAATCTAAAGATGTCAGCTCGAATTTACATATTCCTCATTTAAATATAGTCATTAATCAGACTCCTGAAAATAGCCTATTCTCAGACCAGGAGGAGCCTCAGCCTTTTGTTATGGGAAGTAATGTAGACAAAAACGATGAATGGGTTTTACCATCAACTTCTAGCAGTGATATCAGTATCCAACAATTAAATGTCAATCAGAATCACTCTGAAGAATGTGTTGCACTTGATAAATCAAATACCCAAGTTTCTAATTCTTTGTTTTACCCTCTGGGAAAAAAGCGTCCAATTTCCAAAGACACAGAAGCGTGTATTCCTGAACCTGAAGATTTGGGAAGGATTAGAAGTTTAGACCATGACCATATTGATGTAGAAACTGTTGGAGAAAGCAAACAATACTGGAATATTCCTAGAAATCCTTCAGAACTCTCTGGATTAGTAAATAACATTTCCCTTTTAAAGTCATTGTCTGCACATAGTACGGCTTTAGAAGGCTTGGAAATATTGAAAAAGAAAAATACAACCTTTAAGCAACAAGGAACTCTGCAGACATGTGAGCCAGACAGCAATCCTGAAGGTTAGATTGGTGTGTTTGTTTTGGATTGTTCTCTGTATAACTGTAAGGATGAGAAGTATTTGCTTTGGAGGCTACATTAAAGAATTACATGGTATTGGTGCATCTGGGTGGCTCAGTCGGTTGAGTGTCCAACTCTTGATTTTGGCTCAGGTCGTGATCTCATGGTTCGTGGTTTCGAGTCCTGCGTTGGGCTCCATGCTGATAGTGCAGGGCCTGTTTGGGATTCTCTGTCTCTCTCCCTCTCTGCTCATTGTCTCTCTCCCTCTCTCTCTCAAAATAAATAAACTTAAGAATTACATAGTATTTAAATAGATAATACATGTACTTGGTAAAATCAGTTCTAATAGATAATCTAGTAAGTTCTGCAGTCCCTCAGTCCAATCCTCAGAATTAGCCACAGTTTCCTTCCAGGATATCCTTGGATATCCAGAATATCCATTCCTGTCTTACATTTTTAGATGTGTGCTAGAAGATGCTTTTTCTTTTTTTTTTTTTTTGAGAGAGAGAGAGCGCAAGTGAGCAAGGGGCAGAGAGACAGAGAGGGGGAGAGAGAAGTGGGGCTCACACTCACCCGAAGCAGGGCTCGAGTTAATGAACCCTAAGATCATGACCTGATATGAAGTCAGAGGTTCATCTGACTGAGCCACCCAGACACCCTTTTAAAAATATAATCTTTTAAAAATACTTTTAAAAATCTTTTTAAAAAAGGTTCCCAACAACATCCGTATATTTACTTCCTCAATTCTACATACAATACACATCAAATAGCTTCCAAATTGTTATACTAGTATCGCTACTAGCAAAAAAACCTTTACAAGTTTGTGAAGTTCACAAATCCTTTGATTTTTTTTTTTGTTTTTTTGGTTTTTTTTTTTAGAATGTATCCTGGGAATATAGAGTTGGAGTATTATGTTCAAAAGTTACTTGGGTTACTTTTCTTTACTGTGATTGTAGTATCATTTGATGTAAATAGAGTTAAGTTTATTGTTTATATTTCAGTATGAGGGGTTTTTTGTGCAACCTTGTTGATTTATTTTTATTTCTGACTATGTAAAATATGAACCTAGTTAAGAGTCAAAGCTGTATAAAAACATAAATTCATATGCCTTCCTTAAGCCTTTTATCCTGTTCTTACTCACCTGCTATATGTAACCAATATATCATACCTGTGTTTCTTTTTTGCAAAAATAAACAGCTCTATGTTTAAATTCTTGTCCCCCCCCCCGCCCCCAACACACACATATTCAACAAAAGACAGTAAAGTCTGTATATTCTTTAGCACCTACTTTTCACTTAATATATTCTGGAAATCACTTCATATCAATTCATAGGACACATCCTCATTTTATTTGTTTATATCTGTGTAATACTCCGCTGTGTGGATAAACCATCATTTATGCAACCTGTCTCCAATACTTTGCTATTACAAATAATGTGACAATACATAACCGTGTGTGTGTGTGTGTGTGTGTGTTGCATATTGTTTGAGGTGTGTCTTCAGGGCAAATTCCCAGTAGGTTTGCTGCGTAAATGCGTGACTTTATTAGATACTTCAACATTCCCTCCATTTCGTAGCCCTGTCAGTGATGTTTGAGAGTGCTTGTTTCTCTAGTCTTGCCAATATAGTGTGTTACCAAGCTTTTGAATTTTGCTAATCTAATAGATGAGAAATGGCATTCAGTATACTTAAATTTGCATTTCTCTTACTACAAGTGAAATTGAGCATATTTTCATATGTTTAAGTGTCATTTATATATCTTTTTTTCATGAATTTTCTTACCCTTTTGTCCAGATTTTAATGGGGGGTGTTCTTTTTATTCTCATTGATTTGTAAGGGTTCTTTATATAATAGAGATACTAGCCTCTTATCTATGATATATGTTGCAGATATTTTCTTTCAGTATAGTATTGGTCTTCTGACTTTGCTTATGGTATGTTGCCAACAGCAACATTTTTTTTAAAGAAAAACTATTATAGAACATATTAGTAAATATAGCAAATATTATATACATATGAATTTGAATGAACAATGTACTTTATGATACTCAAAGAGAAATTAAAATTGAATTCTTATTTGAATATCTCAAGGATTCCTGAGAAAAATAGGAATAAATTATTATATGTACTGATATGTTTCTTTAAGTTTGTTTGTTTGTTTATTTATTTATTTGAGTGAGAGAAAGGGGTAGAGAAAGCACAAGTATGGGAGGAACAGAAAGAGAAGGAGAATCCCAAGCAGGGGCTCGAACTCACAAACTGTGAGATCATGACTTGAGCCAAAACCAAGAGTTGGCCGGCTTAACCAACTCAGCCACCCAGGCACCCCTGATATGTTTCTTTAAAATGTAGTTGTTTGCAATAGCCAAATTGTGGAAAAAGCCTAAATGTCCATCAACTGATGAGTGGATAAAGAAATTGTGGTTTATATACACGATGGAATACTACTTGGCAATGAGAAAGAATGAAATATGGCCTTTTGTAGAAACGTGGATGTAACTGGAGAATGTTATGCTAAGTGAAATAAGTTGTACAGAGAAAGACAGATACCATATGTTTTTACTCATGTGGATCCTGAGAAACTTAACAGAAGACCATGGGGGAGGGGAATGGGAAAAAAAGTTGGAGAGGGAGGGAGACAAACCATAAGAGACTCTAAAAACTGAGAATAGGGGCGCCTGGGTGGCTCAGTCGGTTAAGCGGCCAACTTTGGCTCAGGTCATGATCTCGCGGTCCATGAGTTCGAGCCCCGCGTCGGGCTCTGTGCTGACAGCTCAGAGCCTGGAGCCTGTTTTAGATTCTGTGTCTCCCTCTCTCTGACCCTCCCCTGTTCATGCTCTGTCTCTGCCTGTCTCAAAAATAAATTTAAAAAAACGTTAAAAAAATTTAAAAACTATAAAAAAAACTGAGAATAAACAGGGTTGATGGGGGTGGAAGGGAGGAGAAAGTGGGTGATGGGCATTGAGGAGGGCACCTGTTGGGATGAGCACTGGGTGTTGTATGGAAACCAATTTGACAATAAATTTCATATTAAAAAATAAAGTAAAAATAAAATTTAATTTAATTTAAAAAATGTAGTTGTTTGATGGCAGTTGATAGTTTGTTTTCTAAAAATTAAAAAGAAAGAAGAAATTTTAATGAAAAATAAGTAGGGGTAGATATGATTATGTAATATCATATAAGGATGTAAATCCCTAGTATGAAGACTTGAGAATTATAGAATTTAGTTTTAAGAAATCTTTTTTCTCATCAAGTTAAAAAGAGGATTGCAGTTGATTCTTCTTATTTGTGGTAGTTATATTCTATAAAATCAACATAAACACTGAATTAGTGAAAAATGAGTCCTTGCTTTTAGGGGTAGATTCCTTCAAGCCCCTGGTCAAAGCATTTTCATCAACTGATCAAAATCTTGTTTTTATCTGTTTCCATTTGAAGACAATATATATTGTTGATCCATTAACATTGAATTTGTAGTGAACAGCACTATGACTAATGTCTGAAAGAAACCTCTGTCTAGGGGCGCCTGGATGGCTCAGTTGGTTAAGCGTCCAACTCTTGGTTTTCGGCTCAGGTCATAATCTCAGTTTGTGAGTTGGAGCCACACATCAGGCTCTGTGCTGACAGTGCAGAACCTGCTTGGGATTCTCTCTCTCTCTCTCTCTCTCTCTCTCTCTCTCTTTCTCCCCCTTTCTTTCTGCCCCTCCCCTGCTTGCACTCTCTCTCTGTCTCTCTCAAAATAAATAAATAAACTTAAAAAAGAAAAAAGAAACTCATCTAACATATGTTCTCTCTGTAAGGGACATCACAGCCTTCTTGCGCTTAGCAACACTAGACAGCACTATGCTTAGGGAACATTTTAAATAGCACAGTCCCTTACAAAAAGCCCCCAAATACAAAAACATGGGCTAAGTAGATGACAGAAAGGATACTTGTTTATAGTATGAGAGCTCAAGAAGGCAGAGTGTTGCCTTGTTCTACCTCAGCTGGGAATGTATATGTCGGGCAACTTATTTTTTGTAGTTCTGTATGTCTACAAACGACCTCAAAAACAGGGTATTGATTTGGGGTTTCTGAATAAATTTTAGTGCGTAGGTAAGATCTGTGAGTAAGGAAGATTAACTGTATTTGTTTTCTGATATAAATGTATTTCTTCAAAAAGGAATGTTGGTTTTCTTAAGACAATCTGAGAAAATTAATACAGAATTAGAGATGAGTCAGTTTTACCACCAATTTAGGATGTGTGAATGTGTTTAAAAAATTTTTTTTCTTCAGTAGGTTAAAGTTTTTATGAGATAATTAAGAATAACTTTGAAATGTTAATTTAGAATTTTATTCTTGAGTGAAGGCAATCAAGGAAAACACACCAATTTTCATGCAGTGCATGAAAATCTTTTTAAAAATAGCATCAAGTTCCAAGATCCACTTATTTTTATTTCATTTAATGTATTCTGAATTTTAACAGGAAAATAATGAAACCATAAATAACAATTGACTAAAAAGTTATAGGGGCGCCTGGGTGGTGCAGTCGGTTAAGCGTCCGACTTCAGCCAGGTCACGATCTCGCGGTCCGTGAGTTCGAGCCCCGCGTCAGGCTCTGGGCTGATGGCTCTGAGCCTGGAGCCTGTTTCCGATTCTGTGTCTCCCTCTCTCTCTGCCCCTCCCCTGTTCATGCTCTGTCTCTCTCTGTCCCAAAAATAAATAAACATTGGAAAAAAAAAATAAAAAAAAAAAGTTATAGTCTTGGTGACTTTAGAAGGAATTGATTGAATATGCACTTTTCTTTAAGAAAAAAAAAATCCTATTTTGAAGCAAGGTAGGATGGCCTGGCCACCATGTCTTTTGTATTCAGTAGACTTGTCAACTTCTCTGTCTCAAGAGTCTTTTTACTTGTGCCTTTGGTCTCAACACCTTTACCCCTGGCATAGCTGGTGGCCTTTTCTTATATTCAGATCTCAACTTAAGTATCACTTCCCACAAGAGAGCTTTCCAATCATCATATCTACATTAGTCTCTGTCATATCAACCTTTATGATGCCCTTTTGTATCATAATCTGAATTTATGCGGTTGGTTTATTCTGTGGCTCTCCCTTTTCAAGGGACTGCTGTTTTCCCAGTGTCTGGCATAATACACTTTGGAAATAATTGAAGTTTTTTTTTTTCTCAAACCATAGTCAAATGGGTTTAAAATAGACCCAGAAATAGCATGAGGTTCTTCTTTTCTTTTCTGTGTTTGCACATAGCAGCTGTATAGGGTGGTCTTGGCTTTCTTCTAACAGTTAATGTTTCATTTTTAGAATTTTTAGTATAGATTATTAGCTGTTTACTCAGTTTTTCAATTAGTTTGACGAAAGGAAGCATTTCTAGTACTGACTTAGAACATAACCAAAAAAAATCTTATTTAAAAATTATTATCATGAAAATGTTTGAACATACAGAGAATAGACAATGAATCCTCAGATATCCAAAATCCATATTCAACAATTATCAAGACTACCTTATCTTCAAATTTAAGTTGTATTCCTTGTTTCATTCAGTTTTAGGTGGTTTTTTAAAGATTTTATTGTTATTATTTTAAATGTCTATTTTGAGAGAGCGTACACAGACTCGTGCAAGTGGGAGTTGGGGGGAGGCAGAGAGAAGGACAGAGAGAATCTTAAGCAGGCTCTGTGCTGTCAGCATGGAGGCTTGATCTCTCATGAGATCATGACCTGGGCTGAAATCAAGCATCAGATACTTAACCGACTGAGCCACCCAGGTACCCCCAAAGATTTTATTATTTTTAAGTAGTATCTATACCCAGTGTGGGGTTGAACCTACAACCCCGACATCAAGAGTTGTCATCATCAACTGGGCCAGCCAGGTGCCCCTAGAAATAAGTTTTTAAAAAGTTTAAAACACTACTATATGTATGATGAATAAAATAATTTCATTTTATCTATTATAGCTAGGAAACCATTGACTGAAGTAGTTTCACAAACTTTACCAAAGTTTCCTCATCTGAACCAGGATTCTCAACAGGTACGTCTTTTTCTTTTTTTTTTTCCTATCAGCATATTCTTATATTTTGATATAGAATGTTGTCATTAGTAATGAAATTACAGTAATATACAGGGTTCCAAGCTATCTTGCTTCATGACTCTCCCACACCTTGTATCAGAATATTTTTCATTATATCCCTTGGCTAAAAGGAAAAAAGAAAAACCAAACTGGCAGTTCCATTTATTAAGTTGTTAGTAGTGTTAAACAACATAGTAAGTATTATGTCCTAGTAATTTAGTGAGCTTTTTATTTTTTCCATTTTCTTTTTTTTTTTTTAAATTTTTTTTTTCAACGTTTATTCATTTTTGGGACAGAGAGAGACAGAGCATGAACGGGCGAGGGGCAGAGAGAGAGGGAGACACAGAATCGGAAACAGGCTCCAGGCTCTGAGCCATCAGCCCAGAGCCCGACGCGGGGCTCGAACTCACGGACCGCGAGATCGTGACCTGGCTGAAGTCGGACACTTAACCGACTGCGCCACCCAGGCGCCCCTATTTTTTCCATTTTCATTGATATAAAAGATATAACATTGTGATCAGTTTAAGGTGTACAACATAATGATTTGATATATGTATAGTGAAATGATTACTGTAAACATTTTATTTATTTTTAATTTTTAGTTTATTGTTTAATTTACATACAAGTTATTTAGCATATGGTGCAACAATGATTTCAGGAATAGATTACTTAATGCCCCTTGCCCTTTTAAACCATCCCCCCCAACCCCTCCAGCAACTCTCTGTTCTCTATATTTAAGTCTTTTAGTTTTGCCTCCCTCCCTGTTTTTATATTATTTTTGTTTCCCTTCCCTTATGTTCATCTGTTTTCTAACTTAAATTCCTCATATGAGTGAAGTCATATGATATTTGCCTTTCTCTGACTACTTTCGCTTCGCATAATATCCTCCAGTTCCATCCATGTAGTTGCACATGGCAAGATTTCATTCTTTTTGATTGCTAAGTAATACCCCATTGTATATATATATATACACATACCACATCTTTATCCATTTATCCGTCAGTGGACATTGGGCTCTTTCCATACTTTGGCTATTGTCAATAGCACTGTTGTAAACTTTGGGGTGCATGTGCCCCTTCAAAACAGCTCACCTGTATCCCTTGGATAAATACCTAGTAGTGCAATTGCTGGGTTGTAGGGTAGTTCTATTCTTAATTTTTTTTTTAATTTTTTTTTTCAACGTTTATTTATTTTTGGGACAGAGAGAGACAGAGCATGAACGGGGGAGGGGCAGAGAGAGAGGGAGACACAGAATCGGAAACAGGCTCCAGGCTCTGAGCCATCAGCCCAGAGCCTGACGCGGGGCTCGAACTCACGGACCGCGAGATCGTGACCTGGCTGAAGTCGGATGCTTAACCGACTGCACCACCCAGGCGCCCCAGTATTCTTAATTTTTTGAGGAACCTCCATATTGTTTCCAGAGTGGCTGCACCAGCTTGCATTGCCACCAGCAGTGCAAAAGAGATCCTCTTTCTCTGCATCCTCGCCAACATCTGTTGTTGCCTGAGGTGTTCATGTTAGCCATTCTGACAGGTGTAAGGTGGTATCTCATTGTGGTTTTGATTTGTATTTCCCCAATGATGAGTGATGTTGAGCATTTTTTCATGTGTCAGTTGGCCATCTAGATATCTTCTTTGGAGAAATATGTATTCATGTCTTTTGCCCATTTCTTCACTGGATTATTTGTTTTTTGGGTGTTGAGTTTGATAAGTTCTTTACAGATTTTGGATACTAACCCTTTACCTGATATGTCATTTGCAAATATCTTCTCCCATTCTGTCGGTTGCCTTTTAGTTTTGCTGATTGCTTCCTTCGCTGTGCAGAGCTTTTTATTTTGATGAGGTCCCAAGAGTTCATTTTTGCTTTTGTTTCCCTTGCCTCTAGAGATGTGTTAAGTAAGAAGTTGCTGTAAGCATTTTATTTTTAAACACAATCACTGATAGAATATATGCATTTGTTGGGCACTGCTCAGCTTCTCAAACCTTAGAATAATTAGTTCACGTTGTTTTTCTCATGGTAATTGATTTTTTTTTATCATAGCAATTTCTGAAAACTCAGCTTTACAAGGTGCCATTGAGAGAAATGACATAAGATCTGTTGTTGAAATAGAACTACCTTGAGTTAGTAGTTCATTCAATAGAGGTCAAATGACACTGTATTTCCCTTAAATTTAAAATATCTTATGGAGCCCATGTTAGTTTCCTGTGGCACCCCAAAGTACCTTGAACAGTTTGGGAACCATTGTAGTAATATAAAAATAATAGTACTAATTAGATACATTGAAATTCTAGAATAAAATTAATTTATTAGAATAAATCTAAATTCTTGTTTCTCAGTGGGGATGCTATTAGCATATTTGGAGGGATAATTCATATGACACTTTTTCGAGAAGATATATTTAAAAGAAAAGAAAGTGAAATGTTTCATTTGCCCCACTTTGTATCTTACTCTGTTTTCCATGTTACTGTTTTTTTTTTTAATAATCTTGATGTTTTCTTTTTTTTAATTATAGAATAAAGTGAAGAAAAAATAAAACAACCTACTGAGAGATAATTATTATTAGTGTTTCCAGGATTTTTTGGCCTATTTTTAAAAATATGGTTAGCTTGATGTGTGCAAATAGTTTTATATCTTATCCCCTTAATGTATTTCTCACATCATTAAAACACTTATTAAATATATCTTTTATTAATTTATTTTATTTTTTTAGCTGCTTGGTGAATAGGTTTATTATTATCTTTAATCTGAAAAATCTTCAAAGAAAATAATGGTTTGGTTTATTAGCTCTCAGCAACCGATCCTGCGCTTTAAGGAAGCTGCCTTCTCAGCTACTCGATCTTTCTTCTGGGCAAGAGACATTTTGGAATGGTTCCACCTTTTCTTTTTAACTTCTTTCTTAGGCTTCTCTCAAAGATTGGATTCTCTTGTACAGCAGCATGAGCTTTCTTATACATCTCCATCATGTCTGGAGTTACATTGTTCTTTATCAAGAGAATTGTTTCTTGTAAGCATCTTAGTCTCCTTCCATTAGTGACACATATAATCTGCAGCATTCTGACCCAGGATGTGCTTCTGATGTATTTCTGCATTGAATTCCTTGCTTTCCCAATCATAACCAAGGAATCTTTTGGTACTATGAGGGGTAGAGAAACCTCCATCCACAAGTCCCTTGAGGGCCTCCCAAACTTCATTTTCAGTAGGGGTTCTGGCAAGCCCTGCATCCAAATAGCAGACGAAGGCACAAGATTGACCATCAGTGCTTTCCACGTTGTATTCATCTTGTCACCTCCACTTGGCCTTCATAGACTTTTGTCCATGCCAAACGTACTGAGAAGCCTGTGGACCAGCAGCATGCCAGTACACTATGCTGCAGCATGATTTGTCAGGCCAACCTTCACACCATACTTTGGGAGTTCATGCCCATGAGCTGCACAAACTAGTGTATCTCCTTTAGGGGCATTAGCAATCTGACAAATGAGATCTCTGTTTGTTACACAAATTACCATCCTGTATTAAGGTGTGTTGTACTTATTTTTATCCTGAATCGCCGAGCATTTCAAAGCATTGTAATCAGTTTTGTGCTCTTGTCTTCTAAATTTCACTTGGTATCTCTTGAAATCAGTCTTATTCTTGACAACTTTTAATAAACCCCATCCTGCGGAACAGAGTTTGGCATTGGTGGCTTGCTACTGGGTACTGACCAGCAGTTAAATATATCTTTTAGAGGTTACTTACTATTCCGTCCTATGGATATCCTGTGCTTTGGACAAGCAGTGCCCTATTTTGAACATTTAGGTTATTTCCAGCATTTTGCTAGGATAAAAAAATATTAGTAAATGTTTTTGCACATGAATCATTGCTTACATTTAAGTTATTTCCTTAGATGTGAGTCCCAGAAGTGGAACTGATAGCTTGAAAGGCTAAGAACAATTTTCTTGATATATATTGTCAAATTTAAAAGTCTTACTGTTTTACAATATGAATATTTATTTCACTCTACATTCACCAATACTAAGATATTTTCAATTCTTGCTAAGTAAAATAGTGTTTCATTAACATTTTTTACTTCCTTGATTATTAGTGATGGTGTTCTTTTACTTCTTATGTCTAATTGAAATTTATGTATTTTTTGTAACTTACTACTACCTTTTAGTTGTTCTTATATTAATATTCTGTTCCTAAGATTATAAAAGAAAATGAAGTCAAACCAAGTGGACCACTTCAGTCTTTGCAGGTATGTTCATTTTGAAACTATAAAGTAGCCAGAAATTATAGTTGTATATATAGGTATGGCATATAATTTTATGTTTGTATTTTACATTGTCAGTTTTCAGTCTCATGTATCTTATTTTTTATTTTTTAATTAATTAATTTATTTTTGAGAGAGAGAGAGACAGTATGTGTGTAAGTAGGAGAGGGGCACAGAGAGAGGGAGAGAGAGAGAATCTTAAGTGACCTGAGCCAAAATCAAAAGTCAGATGCTTAACGCCTGAGCCACCCAGGCACCACTAGTTTTCAATCTCATTTATAATTAGTTGCTCCTTTATACTTACTTAGATGATCCTGCTATCTTTTGTACCAATGCCTGTGTGGTCAATGCAATTTGGTTATATAACAAATCTTTTATTATAAAACTAAGTCTATAAACTTTGTAAGCATTACTTAATCCAAGAATTGTCATTGACAATTACAGCTGCACCTGCAACTCCTTTGCCTAAAAGAGAACAAAACATAACAAATAAAATTCATATTGTGGTGGCTCAATCATTTTTCACACTTTATGTATATAATAAGAGCAAATGCATAAAATCAAAATTAGCAACTGCATAATTTAGCTTATAAATGGTCACTTTTTTTTTTTTTAATATTTATTTATTTTTGAGACAGGGAGAGACAGCATGAACGGGGGAGGGTCAGAGAGAGGGGGAGACACAGAATCTGAAACAGGCTCCAGGCTCTGAGCTGTCAGTACAGAGCCTGATGCGGGGCTCAAACTCACAGACCGCGAGATCATGACCTGAGCCGAAGTCGGACGCTTAACCGACTGAGCCACCCAGGCACCCCTCTTTTTTTTTTTTTTTTTAAGTTCATTTATTTCGAAAGAGAAAGAGCGGGTGCACCACGCACAGGAACAGGGGAGGGACAGAGAGAGAGAATCCAAAGCAGGAAGCATGCTACTGGTGTGAACTCACGAAGCATGAGGTCATGACCTGAGCTAAAAGAAACTAAGTGTGGGACGCTTAACTGACTGAGCCACCCAGGGCCATATATGATCATATTCTTAATGCTTTCTTTCACTTGAAAAATTAGGATTTAATGCTTTCAAGAACAGTTATCACAAAGTATAAACTGCAAATAAACAATATCACTGTTTTTTCCTCCAGAATGAGTTTCCTCTTAAAACAAGTATTACATGTTTTGGGACACCTGGGTGGCTCAGTTAGTTAAGCATGTAACTCTTGGTATTGGCTCAGGTCCTGATCTCACAGTTCATGAGATTGAGCCCTGCATAGGGCTCTGCACTGACAATGCAAAGATGTTTGGGATTCTCTCTCTCCCTCTCTCTGCCCCTTCTTGCTCACGCTTTCTCTAAATAAATAAATAAGTAAATAATTACATGTTTTTTAAAAAGTGCATTGTAATTTTAACAGTAATGAAAAAGGTCTTACGGTCTTTTGCAAAAAAAAATTATTTAAATCTGTAGCATTAATATAGGAATATATTTGCATTTATGTAATGCGTTTTGTACTACAACCCTCTGAAGCAATCTCTTCATGTACACTAGTGATAGAAAGAACTTTCAAAATTTTAAATTAGGGTCCTCTTTGAGGATACACTTAATGACACTGCCACTTTATTTCTATAATTAGCTACACATAGCAAAGCAGAAGAGAAGGTGCTATGCTAATTGATTTTTTAAATTCACTGTATTAGAAAATTCTAATTCTAAAATGTGAGTTGATAAAATAAAATAAGAGTTGAAAGTTTTCAAGAACTACTTCGTTGGGAGATGTGTTAATGTATTTTGTTATTAATGGAAAGCTCCCATTATTTGAAGAAATACACTAATTTATCTCTTCTGTCTATTGGGGAAATTTTTTTCTCTATATTTTTTAAACATAAAAATTGCTTCTCAGTTGAATTCATTTTTCTATCTAAATCATAGGAGAAATCATGGTTATTTTACATTGTCATTTGATGAACTAAAAATGACTAGTTTCTATTGTCTATATCTTGTGTTTTATGGTTGCTAGAAAATTATTCTTTTTTTTTTTTTTTTTTTTTAAGTAGGCTTAACACTCAGCTTGGGGCTTGAACTCACAACCCACAATCCTGAGATCAAGAGTTGCGTGCTTGACTGAGCAAGCCAGGTGCCCTGATTCATTTTTTAGATAAACTGTTAACACTGTTTACAATTTTTCCTCCTTTGATTTCATATTAATTTTTGAATTAAATAATCTACATTCGCATTAAATATTAGGTTTGATGGATAATTATTAAGTACTCAACAATTTTTTCTAGTGTTAAAACATTCAATTAAAATTTTAGGATTAGAATTTTTTTATTGCTGAATTTTAAAATCAATTAGCATAGTGCCTTATCTGCTAGAGAACTCCTTTGCCAGGGGTACCTTTTATACATATGTATATACAGAAGATTGAAATGGCAAGTGTATTTTCAAATGGGAAACTAAGTTTTGGGAGTATTTTCCCATCTAAGCCATGAACCACCTACAAAACTATTGTAGCTAACACACTTACTGATATTTTATTCTAGTTCTTTCCCTTGGGAGATGAAGAAGAGGCTACTTTTCTAGATGTTATTCCTAAACAGTTAGAGAGAAAAACCTGTGATCCTAAGGTAAAACTTGTGAAGAACTTTGATTTTCTAATCTACTGTCTTTTCCTGCTGCTTTTTATACAACTATCAGAGTTTTCATAGGTAGAAGGTTAGTGAGCATAATGAATTAACCTGGTTTTAAGAGCAAGAGTAACTGACTGCTAGCCTTTGTTTGGTCTTGAGCCCTTTCTCTTTACTCATGAACTAATAATAATGCATCTCATATATATGTATATATGAAGGATATATATACACGTATATGTGTGTGTGTATATATGTGTGTGTGTGTGTGTGTGTGTGTGTGTGTGTGAAGGATGCCCTAGGGGTTGGACAGGATAATAAATTAAGTATAATTAATGAATGTTCTGTGGAGAACAAAATAGAGATCTTTATGGCTATGAACATATAGTCTACTCTACCACTTCTACTTCTGTAGAAGTATATATAAACCAAGGTCTAAGTAGTTCCACCTACTGCATATCAAAAATTGATAGAGAAAGTAGCATATAAATAGTTGAGTTTTGTAAGTACCGATTCTGTTTCTTAAACCCAATAGATCTCTACAGAAGAGATCCACTTAGAAACATAGACAACAAGGCATCTGTGTTCTTGTGGAGAATGTGTATTCCCCATCAAACAAAACGGAAATATACAGTCTTTAACAATTGAGACTGTTTTTTATTGAAATGTGTGTGCTTCATAATTCAGGATATTTTCAATAAAAGTCCCATACAGGGGCAATTTAGATTTGATTTTCCTCTCAAATGTGTGATTTAGAATCTTCATTTTTAATAAGAGAATATTCAGATTATATACTATTATAATTTTGTTCATTTATGAGTTAGAAATAAATTTGTCCTTTATGTACATTCCTTTGGCTCTATTAGCAATCTTAATTTCCTACTTTCTGGGTAGGTTTGGTCATCCTGTGAGGAGTAAAAATCCTAGAGCCCTCAAGGGGGCAGCAGAGAAAGCCATTTGGAGCCTGAAAGCTGATCAAGTCTCTGAGGAGATGACAGTACCTCCCTGAAGTACATGCCTAGATTGGCATCCTATTTTTAGGCCTCTGGTCTCAGAGCAATAGGATCAGATCTTCTGGGAGCCCCCATCCCTCCTCTATTAAGCCTGATAGTGTACAAAATGCCTAAACAAAGGAAAATGCTTCTTGTATTTCTTCTCTTACTTTCCCTCCTATTATCATGTTTGTTGACTGTCTCCTATATGCCAAAGACAGTGTTAAATGCACATTATATCCTCATGAAACAAAAAGGTCTCTTCCCTCAAGGAGCTTACAGTATAGGTAGTATATAGATAAGAAGAAACTTTGTTGTACTATAATGTGGTAAGTCTATAATGGAAAATTTTATAATGTACAGGGGAAGCATAGAGAAAGGAGCAACTATGTCTTCCTGTTTTTTTTTCTTCTAATGTTTATTTGTTTTGAGAAAGAGCACGCACAGGTAGGGGAGGGGCAGAGAGAATCCCAAGTAGGTCCCACACAGAGCCCAACTGGGGGCTCAGTCTCACAACCATGAGATCATGACCTGAGCCCAAATCAAGACTTGGACACAACTGACTGATTTACCCAGGTGCTGCATCTTTCTGATTTTTTTAATTTATTCATTTATTTTTGAGAGAGAGCAAATGGGGGAGGGGCAGAGAGAAAGGGAGGGATAATCTGAAGCAGGCTCCATACTGTCATCAGCGCAGAGCCTGACACAGGGCTCGAACTCACAAACTGTGAGCTGCTCCACATCTTTCTGGTGGAATTAGTTCATTATAACTATACTTTTATGCTTATAATGAAAAAATTAGTACTTATTCATTTTGAACTGAATTAAATCAATAACTGAATTATATTTCATAATTAACATATTAGGATAATAGGGGTCTTTCCTGGTTTTAGTATTGGTCACTTAGTAATTACTTACATTAAGTAATACTTAATAGAGCTGAAGCTGAATTGTGATTTCTGTGTATATATACATTGTGACTATATATCAATATATACTTATGCAATACTCATTTTTAATAATTTACTTGTAGCCTGTTGAGTTTCAAGGGCACCAAGTGAAAGGATCAGCCACTAGCACTGTGATGGTCAGAGGACACAACTCACAGCTAGAATGCAGTCAGTTCCCAGATAGTATTGAGTATGGAAACTGCATGACGGACTCTTGTTTTTTGACACCAAAATTGACTAGTGCTTGTATGCAGATTGATTTCTTGCAGGTAAAAATATTTTTTCTAGTTGCACCTTGCCAAATCATTTTCTTTACGTAAATGTTAAATCTTTGTTTATAAACAGATTATATTTAAATCTTTGAACAAATGTAAGTTACAAAGGAGTTTAGTAAATTGATAAGCATGGTATCTGAAATCAATCTAAATAAGAGAAAAATATTTTATTTGAAAGATTTGCTGCCTTTTAGGACCTGGAATTTAAAGGATTACTTTTCATTTAAGAAAAGACTAGGGATTCATGACAATGGCAAATAGATCACATTTAGAAAATATATTTAACAGCTATAGATTTTTTCTTTTCTTCTATTATCCCCACCCCCACTTCACTGTGACACCAGGTACTTCTTATTGCTACCAAATAGAGGTCATAGAGAGAGAACAATATGCATATATTTGAAACAATGTCAAAGAGATTAAATTTTTTTTCTTTTTTATTAAAGTGTGATGCACATACAAAATAAATGTACATACCATAAGTACACAGCTTAATGATTACCACGAAGTGAACACACCCATGTAACCTCCACCCAGAAGTCCCCCTCTACTCCCTTTCAACTACTATTCCTTCTGTTCCCTCCAAAGGTAACCATTAGTTTGACTTAAAACACCATATATTCATTGTGCTTTTAAAACTTGATGTAAATAGAGTAGTAATATGCAATGTATTTTTTGTGTCTCATTCTTTTTGTTCAACACTGAATGTTTGAAATTCATCACTGTTGTTACCTGTAGCTGTAGTTTATTCATTTTCATTGCTGGTGTGCTAGTCCGTTGTATGAATATTCCCCAGTTTGTCCATTCTTCAGTTGTTTGCATTTGGTTGTTATGGATAATGCTGATAGGAACATTCGTGTGCTGCCATGCACTTCTGTTAATTATACTTTATTGGAGTGAGATTGTTGAGTCACCAGATATGCATATCTTTGCTTTTAGTATATAATGCCAAACTGCTTTCCAGAAATGGTTGTTATAGTTTACATTTCTATCAGAAGTGTATGAGAGTCCCCATCACTCTATATCTTCATCAACGCTTGGTTCTGACAGTTTGTGTTTTGAATATTAGCTATTCTGGTAGATATGTAGTGGTATTTCATTGTGGTTTTAGTTTGCATTTTCCTGCCTAACAGTGAGGTTGGGACCTTTATAGATGCTTATTGGCCTTCTCTGTATTCTCTTTGATGAAGTATTTGTTCAGATTTCTTCCTCAGTTTTTAATTCATGTGTTTATCTTTTTAATTAATTTTTGAAATCCTTTATATATTGGATATATACTCATTGTCAGTTGAATACTTTGCAAATACCTTCCCTGATTCTGTCTTATATTTTACTCCTAATGATGCTTTTTGATGAATGGAAGTTTATAATTTTTAACATAATACAATTTATCTACCCTTTCCTTTATGATCAATGCTTTTTTGTCTTAGGTCTAAGAAGTCTTTCCTCCATGGGGCACCTGGGTGGTTCAGTGGTTGAGCGTCCAACTCTTGATTTCAGCTTAGGTCATGATCCCAGCGTTGCGGGATTGAGCTCTGTGCTGACTGTGGAGCCTGCTTGGGATATTCTCATTCTCTCTCTCTCTCTCTCTCTCTCTCTCTCTCTCTCTGTCTTTCTTTCCCTCTCTCCCCCCCCTCCCCTGCTCAGATACACTCTCTCTCTCTCTCTCTAAAAAAAAAAAAAAGGAAAAAGAAAAGAAAATATTCTCTCATATTATCTTGTATAAGCTTTATTATCTGCCTTTCACACTTTGATGTACAATTTTTTATGTATTGAGATATGGATAAAGTTTCATATTTTTTCCATATGGACATTCAGTTGACCTAGCACCGTTTATTGAAAAGGCTATCTTTTCTCCATCCTTTTGTGTTTCCCCCTTTGCTGTGTAAATCACGTGTCCTTATATTTCAGGTCCAGTTTTGGTTTCTGTTCTGATTCATTGGTTTGTAGTTTGGGAAGTCTTCATATCTTACAAAGTATGTGTTTTCATGCATCTCTAAATCTTCCCACTTTCTTCTTTTTAGCTTTTTGCATTTCCATATACATTTAGAATTAGCTTAATAATTTCCACACATGTACGTAAACATGCTGGGAATTTGATTGGAATTTCATTGTGTATGTAAATCTTGAGGAGAATTGACATTTTTACAATATTTTATTGATATTTTTTCAATATTGTAATAATATATTTTCTATTTTGATCTTAAATTTTTCCCATAAAATTTTACATTTGTGGCATACAGCATTCTCTATCTGTTATTTGTATATTTGATTTGTAGGAGCTCTTTTCATATTAAGAAAACTAACCGTTTGCCATTTTTCCTAATGTATTAGTGTTTTGGTTCTGTTTATGATTTTCTGCAGAAATGCATTTTTAATATTTATGTAATCAGATCTATCAGTGCTTTTTTTCATGGTTTCTGGAGCCAGAACTCTTAAGTTTTCCTTTAGTTCTTTTTCATAATGAATCTTGTTGCTTTACTTTATTATCATGGTTTTACACTATTTTTAGTAAGAACTAATGATTGGCTATGTTAAGTAGAATAAGTTATTTCTGAATTCCTTCTTTATATTCTCTCAGATTCCTAGTATAACTATATCATTTTTAGATAAATAGATGTTCAACATTTGTATTATAAATATGGTAATATTTTCACAGCTGAAACAATATACTGTGGTTACATTTTGTTTCTTTTATAATTTTGGATTTTTTTCTTAGTTTCTAATTGTCTCATTTTTAAAAATTTGCTTAGTATTCTTTGAATATTGGAGTAAAGATTTTTCACATACTTGAAAAGCTTTTTATAAAATACCCTTCAATACAGGAATCTACACAAACTTATTAGATAAACTTTGTTAGTTCATTTTTTTCCCCCTTGGATCCCTTTCCTATGTCCTCCATCTGTCTGTTTTAATCTACACTGTATAGTTGGCATCTTAAAATTAACCTTCGCCTAGGGGCACCTGGGTGGTTCAGTCGGTTGAACGTCCGACTTTGGCTCAGGTCATGATCTCGCAGTCTGTGAGTTTGAGCCTCGTGTTGGGCTCTGTGCTGACAGCTCAGAGCCTGGAGCCTGTTTCAGATTCTGTCTCTCTCTCTCTCTCTCTCTCTCTCTCTCTGCCCCTCCCCCGCTCATACTCTGTCTCTCTCTCTCTCTCTCTCTCTCTGTCAAAAGTAAATAAACATTTTAAAAAATTAAAAAAAATAAATAAACTTTGCCTATTTCCTAGCTTGAGTTGCCTATATCTTGAACATTGTCTTTTTTTCTTGTTTTGTTATGACACATCTTAAGTGCCTCTGAAGAAAGGGAGAATGGGAAATAGAATTTGGGAGACTTTGTATGTTGTAAATATTTTTATTCTGTTGTCATCCTTGATTGATAGGCTAAATATAGAAATTGGATATGATCTGCTATTTTTCTTTTTAAATTTAAATTTAGCAGTGTTTTCTCCTAGAGGTTTTTAAGCATATTTTCTTTGTATTCTTTATTCCTGAAATTTCACAGTGATGAACCTTCCTTCAGGTTTTATTAATACTGGATATTGAATTCTCAGTGAATCTATCCTGCAGATACAAGTCCACCAGTCCTGTAAAAATTTTTTTAAAAATAATATTTTGGTAATTTCCTCCCCATTATTTTCTTGATTTTTCTCATTCTAAAGCTTCTATCAGGGGCGCCTGGGTGGCGCAGTGGGTTGAGCATCCGACTTCAGCCAGGTCACGATCTCGCGGTCCGTGAGTTTGAGCCCCGCGCCAGGCTCTGGGCTGATGGCTCGGAGCATGGAGCCTGTTTCCGATTCTGTGTCTCCCTCTCTCTCTGCCCCTCCCCCGTTCATGCTCTGTCTCTCTCTGTCCCAAAAAAAAATAAATAAAAACGTTGAAAAAAAATTTTTTTTTTAAATAAAGCTTCTATCAAATGTTTTTAGCCTTTTGTAGCCTACTTTTTCAGCAGCCCCTGTGGACGGCATAGTTTCTAAGTGTTTCCATGGTTATAGGGGTAAATCAGTTTACTTGTCATTGGACTCCCCTGTAATAGGTACTTTGGTGTGACTTTCTTTCATATGATGAAGTTTGTATTCTTCCCCATCCTCTTAATATATGGTTGTTAAAGGTTACCATTGTTTCTTAGTTTCATCAAAGATAAAAGATGTTTTTGTGTCTTATTTCCTATGGTTTTTTTGAGGAGAATAGAGGCACTCATATTGAAAATGAAATTTGTATCCATTTGTTTTATTTATTTTATTTTTATTCCGTGCCCAATGTGGGGCTTGAACTCACCACCCTGAGCTTAAGAGTCACATGCTGTACCGACTGAGCCATCCAGGCACCCCCATTTGTTGTATTTCTAATTATTTTTACATACGTTGGTTATGGTCATGTTTTGTGTCATGAGTTTCTATGATATGTTTTAAGGCAAAATGACCAGATAGATCTAGGACCAGAGAGAATTTTTTTGGTGTGAGTGTGGCAAATTGCATATAGCAGTCTCTGAACTTTAAAAAAAATTCTGTAGTTCATTAAATTCTCAGGTGCTCTCACTGATTGAAAGGCGCACTGTTCTATTATACATCACTGAGAAAGAAGAACAGTCAGTTAACATACGATGCTTTATCACTTAGACTTTTTATTGAAAACTTTTTATTGTGGTAAAAAACACATCATAAAGTTTCCAACCTCATCCGTTTTTATGTGTATGGTTCAGTTATGTGAAGTATATTTACAATGTTGTGAAACAGATCTCTAGAACTTTTTCACTTTCACTTAGATTTTTAATGTTATATTTATTGAAAGAAGTCTTGGGTTTATTTGTATATCACAAGTAAGGTATATCACCCTGCTTTGTTTCCTTGCCCTTCTGTGAACACAAGACTTTTTTGTTCAATGGCAAATGATAATGTCATCCTTTTGAATACATTTAAACAGCAAAATTTCATAACATGGTAATGTTAATGCAAACTCCTATTTAAGTGACCAATATATGAACAGTATGTCTAACTTGCATATAGTTTCACTTGCACAGCAATACCAACTATGTTACAACCATTGCTGGTGCTATAGGGATGTAAAAGTGTCATCACAGGCTTCATCTGCATTTCAATGGTGTTAAGGTATAAGAAATGTGAACTGTAAGAATAGATGAAATGTAATATACTCTACTTTCCCTGACTAGAATTGGTTTCATAACATATTGTTTTCTGTTTGTCTGTGTCTCGTTATAACCACAAGCTATATGTGTATATATAGAGAGGTAGATAAAGATATAGATATGTACACACACACACACACACATACAGTTTCTTTTTACTAAATAAACTGATAAATGGATCTCTGTTTTCTAGTTCCCAGATGAAGACGACTTTCCAAAAGGAGGTATTAGTTTTAATATTGAAGACAATTTTCAAGTGAGAGCTGAGTCTAATAAGGACACAGTTGAAAATGACTGTAAGTAAAGTCTAAATAAAACATAACATTAAAAAGTTATTTGACATTGAACAAACCATTATGTAAAAATCCATGCTTTTTTTTTTTTTTTCTCCACAGCAATTTTAGATTTCTCTCCTAAAAAGTCAGAACGTTCATATCATTATTTGGATTCTGATTTTAAATCAGCAGAGAGGACTTCATTGGAAGCAAATAAGGTACAGTGTAAGCAAAGTTTTAATAGTTGGTAGTAAAAAATCTTGGTAGTCTTATAAGAAATGAATCCATTAAAAACGAAAAAGATAAAAATTTTAAGATTGGATCATTTTTAACGTGATAAAGTTTATCAATAACCAGCCAACATTGTTTTAACGATAAAACAAGCAGCAAAATTTCTGTTAGAATAATTAACAAAATGTAGATGACTACCATCTTATTATTCAAAGGTGTTTTGAATTTTCTAATATGACATGACATAGGAGGCATACATAATTAGAGAGGAAGAAATAGAAGAATCAATTAAAAATGAGAAGTTTAAGAAGAATTTTGTAAGTTAGTTGAAGGCAAGATAAACTTAAAAAATTAATAGCTTTCCTGAACCAGTTAGAAAACATAATAGAAAAGTGTTCCGACAATAATAACAACTGATATACAATGCCTAGGCATAATCTTAATTGTAAATATATGGAACATGTGTGGAATAGACTATGAAATTTTACTGTGAAATATAAAATTCATTGGGGCGCCTGGGTGGCGCAGTCGGTTAAGCGTCCGACTTCAGCCAGGTCACGATCTCGTGGTCCGTGAGTTCGAGCCCCGCGTCGGGCTCTGGGCTGATGGCTCAGAGCCTGGAGCCTGTTTCCCATTCTGTGTCTCCCTCTCTCTCTGCCCCTCCCCCGTTCATGCTCTGTCTCTCTCTGTCCCAAAAATGAATAAACGTTGAAAAAAAAAAAAATATATAAAATTCATGAATACATAGCAATTCACCAATACCGAATACCCTCTGTAGGTCAGAACTTGTAAGACTTGGGTATAGAGTGATGGACAAAATAGGTATGTATGATCTCTGTCTTTAAAGGCCAAGGAGAAAGAGGATGAGATGGTTAAAGGAGGGAGAGAGATGTTAATCAAGAGTGCAAGCAAACAAATAAATTGAGATAATTGCTATGTAAGAAAGCTATGAACGTACTCTGAAATAGGGGAATCTACTTTATGGATAAATCTACTTTATGGCTTTTCCAGCTGTGGCAGCTGTAGGGGGAGGAGCATACCTTGTAAAGAAACTGCAAGTATAAATACCCTGAGATCGAAAAGAGTTGAGTGGGCTTGAGAAAGTGGACGAGAGCCAGAGTAGTGGGATTGTAGAGTGTGAAAGTGGTAATTAGAGATTGGAAAAGTGAGCAGGGCCAGTCACACAATCTTACAGGTGAGGTAAAGAATTTTGATAGTCCTCTGTGTTCCTCAGGGAAATCCATGAAGGGTTTTCAGCAGAAAATTACATGACTTAACTTACATTTTTATTTAAATTTTTTTTTCAACGTTTTTTTATTTATTTTTGGGACAGAGAGAGACAGAGCATGAACGGGGGAGGGGCAGAGAGAGTGGGAGACACAGAATCGGAAACCGGCTCCAGGCTCCGAGCCACCAGCCCAGAGCCCGACGCGGGGCTCGAACTCGCGGACCGCGAGATCGTGACCTGGCTGAAGTCGGATACTTAACCGACTGCGCCACCCAGGCACCCCTTAATTTACATTTTTAAAAGGTTTGCTGGTTGCTCTGTGGTAGATGGGTTTAATGGATGCTGTGGTAGAAACAGAGAAACCAGTTTAGAGGAGACTTAATTGATAGGGACTTGAGGATAGGCATTGTGGCAGTGAAAGGAGTTAGAAGCATGGATGTTGATGGATTGAATGTAGATAGGGTGAAGGAAAAGGGAGAAGAAAGATTCCTGGCTATCTGACTTAACAATTGTGTGATTTTCACTGCGTGGAGTAAGAAGGAGGAGTGTATTAGTTTGCCGGGATTGCCATAACAAAATACTGCAGAATGTGTCTCTTACACAGCAGAAATTTATTTTGTCAGAATTTTGGAAGCCAGAAGTCCAAGATCATAGTTCTGGCTAATTTGGTTTCTCATGAGGACTGTCTTCCAGGCTTGCAGACAGCTACCTTCTCACTGTGTCCTCACATGGCCTTTCCTCGATGTGTATACATGGAAAGAAAGAAAGAGAGCAGGTGAATGCAAGCTCTCTTTTTATAAGACCACTAATTCTGTCAGATCACAGCCCCACTCTTATGACCTCATTTATCATTTAGACTTTGTTACCTATTAGAGGCCATGTCTCCAAGTACAGTTACATTGGGGTTAGGGTTTCAACATCTGAATTTGTGGGGGACACAATTCAGTCCACAGCAGGGAGGAGCGGGTTTGGTGAATATATAGGAACAGACCTAAACGCCTGTGAATCAGTCAGGTAGATATGTAAAGTTAGAAATCAGATACATGGGTCTGGTTCAGAGAAGTTTGCATGGTCATTTGCACATAGCAAAGTTTAAAGCACTGAGAATGGATGGGTTCATTTCAAGAGTGTGTAGAGAAAGGAGAATGTGTTATATCCCATTCTTACGAATTGGGGGGTAGGGAGGGTTTGCTATGTCAGTTATTGTGGAGACATTGGTAAAATGACAGAAACAGGTTCATGTGGCAACTTGAGGGTCATTGGTGACTTTGGCAAGAGCAGTTTCAGTGAAATAGTGAGGATTGAAACCAGTTTAGATGGATTAAATGGTAAATGAGATGTAAGAAAGTAGTGACTGGATATGGAAAATTCCTTAAAAAGAGTAACATATTTGATTGATCAGCCACTCATTCCTCAAATATTTTGGGGGCATCTACTGTATGTTGCACTGTTCTACGTGTTAGAGGTAGGCCTATGAATAAAACAGGCAAAGATCTGCTCTCCTGGAGCTTGCCTTCTGATGAAAGGAGACAGATAATAAGCAAGTATATAGTACCTTAGAGGGTTTAAGTGCTGTGGAGAATAATAAAGCTGTGTAAGAGGGATGGAGTTCTATTTTATAGGTAAAATAGGGCCTCTCTAATAAAACACTGAGGTGGAGAACTGAAAGAAAAGAGAGGAAGGGAGAGGACACGCATGCCATGCAGATATCTGGAGGAAGAGCATTCCAGGCATAAGGAATAGCAAATGGAAAGGTTTTGAGACGGGGGAATGCTGGCCAATTTGTAGAACAGCAAGGAGGTAGCCATGGAATGAGTGAACAAACGAAGGGGAAAGTGGTAGGAAGTGAGATCAGAAAGGAAGTAAAGGACCTAATCTTATAGGGCAACTGGGTAGGACATTTTCAGAGCGTTGTACTTTGAGAGAGTTTGGGAACCATTAGTTTTAATGAGAAGAGTGAAATGATTAAACTTATGTTTAGAAAGAAACCTATGGCTGGTTGATAGAGAATGTACTGTGGGAACAAGGTGCATACTCAGTAAGTATTGCCTATTATTGTTACTTTTGTTGAAAGTGCAATACAATCTAGGCTGCCTAGGTTTGAATACCAACTCTGCTGCTAATAAGCTGGATGAGTTTAAACAAGTTTAATTGCTTAACTACTCTTTTTCTCAATTCTCTCAGTTGTAAAATAAGGAAAATGAGAGTACTGACCTCATATGGTTGTGTAAGGATCAAATAAGTTAAAACTAAAAGGTACTTAGGACAGTCCCTAGCACATAGTAAGAATTTGTTATTATAATAAGACTATTACTATGGTGATGATTGAATGTAATTTCCCATTGATTTGTCAGTTTCTTCTACTAGACTGAACTCCCTGAATGTGGGGATCATGAGTAATCATCTTCACATCCTTATTTCCTAGCACAACACCTAGAACCAAATGACTAATTAAGAGAGTGTTTTAAAATTTATATATACATTTTTATGGGGCGCCTGGGTGGCGCAGTCGGTTAAGCATCCGACTTCAGCCAGGTCATGATCTCGCGGTCCGTGAGTTCGAGCCCCGCGTCAGGCTCTGGGCTGATGGCTCAGAGCCTGGAGCCTGTTTCCCATTCTGTGTCTCCCTTTCTCTCTGCCCCTCCCCCGTTCATGCTCTGTCTCTCTCTATCCCAAAAATAAATAAAAGGTTGAAAAAAAAAATTAAAAAAATAAAATAAAATTTATATATACATTTTTTAACTTTATTGTAATTTACTGAAAAAAAAAGACATGCACATTCTAAAAAATTTAAACCATTCAGAAGTACATGAAGTTACAAGAATCCTTTCTCCTTAATTCCACCTGCATTAGAAACCAACCACTCTTAACAGTTTGGTATGTATTCTTCCAAACTTTTATTCTTTCATTCTATTGTTATACAAATATATATATATATATTAAATGTGATCATCGTATTATATTTTTAAGGTGATTAATTTCTGGAAGCAGCAAGAAAATTAAATACTGTTCTAAGGAGAATAACATAATGAGTAATATGACTATTCATGTCTTGAATAGATCAAAAAAGTTCAGTCCATTTGGGAGTAGTATCTTCAAGTTTAGGTCAACTGTAGATAAACCCTAGACCTGAGGACATAAGAGAAAGTTGTTCATTCCATGAGTCTGCAGGAAGTTTTACCTTCACATCTTCAAACATGAAATCTGAGTTAGTCTTAAGCCCTATTGACTAGAAATTCATCTTCAGAACCAAATCCCCATAACCCAGATCAGTCTAAGTCAGGATCTGACCCATTTCAAATAAATCCAATGGTTTTTATGTTCTGCGTTTTATTTTTTTATTATTCTTGTTGATTTTAGTGAGTTTATCCTGTCCCTTTGGGAAGAGTTTTTGCCCTACTGTAGTTCTACATAATGTGCTTCAAAGCATTATTTGTATGGTATAGATTACTAGAATTCATTCAAACTATAGGGAAAAAAATGTAACATTTGGTTAGTAATTTTGTTTCTTCTTTCTGAATAGATGATATCACCAGAGCAAAAGATCTCGACCTTAAACCCTGTTTCTACTTTTTCTTTGAACTCAAGAGATGAAGACTTTGTGCTAGAATCCTCTACGGAGTCCCTGAAAGCAAGAACTTTACCTGGTGACCTTTACTTCCTCAGCTTAGACAGTTGCTACCCTGCTGCTCTAATAATACTTATATGTGTAAAATGAAGTTTTTTATTTGAGAAATTGTCACTAAACTAAAAATATCTTGAAACCAGATTCAGTGTCATCCCCCTCAATCCTTCCCACACCACTTTTCTATTTGAGATGGCTCTTACTTCCAAATACAGTACACCCTTCTAACTCTCAGGTCCTTCTTCTCCTCTCAACTTCTCATGACAGACCTCTGCAAATGTCTTCCATCATTGCAGTACTTCTCACAGCTGTAACTCCAGAGTCGGGCCCCTCTATAGTGCCCTCCCCTCCCAGGGAATGATTCATTGTGAATGTCTGATTTACACCATTGGTTGACTTTGGTATAACCTCTTAGTTTCCCCTTTTTTGCTTTGGGATCCTGGCAAAATCAGGGAACTCTTCCAACTGTTGCTACCACAGTTGCATTCTCAGATCTCTGTGTTTTCATACATTTTAAGTCTTCCCTATGAGTAATTTCCTGCTTCTTGATAAGTACAGTACATTCTGTAGGATTCTTTCCACTAACTTTTCTTTCCCTCTCTCTTTTCTTGAAATCTCACCAACGTATCTTCCCTGATTCCGAAGTTATGTTGGGTAAGGGATGAAGTTGTAGGTAATTTGGGGGAGTGGACGATATTAAAAAAAGAACAAAAAAACCCCACCAACTTTGTAATGTGAATGGGTAGTTGGGTTGAAGAAGGTTTAGTGGGTATGGCTAGTAGAGGAAGCAAGGTAGGGAAAAGTCAGTATGGGAGGAGTGGGTATCGAAAACAAATGAAGTGACAGTGGGATAATAGATGATTTTCATAGTTAAAGCATGAATCTTACTCTTGATTTCTTAATTTTTTATTCAAGTATGATTAACATGTAGTGTTATATTAGTTTCAGGTGTATAGTGTAATGATTTAACAACTTTAGACATTTCTCAGTGCTTATCAAGATAAGTGTACTCTTAATCCCTTTATCTCTTTCCCTCCTCCTCCTGCCCACTTCCCCTCTGGAAACCACCAGTTTATTCTCTGTATGTTACAGTCTGTTTTTTTATCTCCGTTTTTCTTTGTTCATTTGATTCTTAAATTCCACATATGGGTGAAATAATATATTTGTCTTTCTCTGACTTATTTCACTTAGGATTATACCCTGTAGGCCCATCCGTGTTGTTACAAATGGCAAGATTTCATTTTTTTATGGCTGAGTAATATCCCATTGTGTTTGTGTGTGTGTTGTGGGGGTAGGTATGTACTACCTCTTCTTTATTCATCCACGAATGGATACTTGGGTTGCTTCCATATCTTACCTATTGAAAACAATGCTGCAGTAGACATAGGGGTGCATATATCTTTTCAAATTAATGTTTTCATTTTCTTTGGGTAAATACCCAGCAGTGGAATTACTAGATCATATGGTAGTTCTATTTTCAATTTTTTGAGGAATTCCATACTGTTTTCCATAGTTGCTGCACCAATTTGCATTCCCACCAACAGTGCAGTGTTCTTTTTTCTCCACATCCTTGCCAACACTTGTTATTTCTTGTCTTTTTGATTTTGGCCATTCTGACAGGTGTAAAGTGATATCTCATTGTGATTTTAATTTGCATTTCCCTGATGATTAGTGAACATTTTTACATGTGTCTATTGGTCATCTGTATGTCTTTGGGAGAATGTCTCTTCTGGTCCTCTGCCTATTTTATTTTATTTATGTTATATTATTTTTGAGAGAGCAAGAGAGAGAGGGAGCGAGCGAGAACGGGGGAGGGGCAGAGAGAGAGGGAGACAAAAGATCTGAAGCAGGCTTGGCGATGACAACGCAGAGCCTGGTGTGGGGCTCAAACTCACGAACCGTGAGATTATGACCTGAACCAAAGTTGGGCCCTTAACTGACGAAGCCACCCAGGTGCCTTGGTTCCTCTGCCCATTTTAATCAGATTATTGGCTTTTTTTTGGTGTTGAGTCATATAAGTTGTTTATATATTTGGGATATTAATCCCTTATCTGATATATCGCAAATATCTTCTTCTGTTCAGTAGGTTGCCTTTTTCTTTTGTTAATGGTTTCCTTCACTGTGCAAAAGCTTTATTTTGGTGCGGTCCCAATAGTTTAATTTTGCTTTTGTTGCCCTTGCGTGGGGAGACCTATCTAGGAAAATGTTTCTATGGCCAGTGTCAAAGAAATTACTGTCTATGTTCTTTTCTAGGAGTTTTATGACATCAGGTCTCACATTTAGGTCTTTAATCCATTTTGAGTTTATTTTTGCGTCTCATGTAAAAAAGTGGTCCAGTTTTATTCTTTTGCATGTAGCTCTCCAGTTTTCCCAGCACCATTTGTTGAAGAGATTGTCTTTTCTCAATTGTATATTCTTGCCTCCTTTGTTGTATGACCATAAGTGTGGGCTTATTTCTGGACACTACTCTGTCCCTTGATCTATATGTCTATTTTTGTGCCAATCTTTTACTCTTTAATGATGTTTTAACTTTTCTGTCAGTGTTGCTTGATTGGCTTCTTAGAATTATAAAATAACACTATAAAAGAATATCATTTGCTCACTTACTGTTCTACCTACCCAAATGATCCCCAAAGTTTATTTCCAACAAATATTAACTCTGTCAAGAAGGTACATTATTATAAAATAGGAAACCATAGCATTGTCAGATAAAAACGTTAAGCTTATATAGCTCCCATGCGGTATTATTTATTCATTTATTTATTGAACAAATATTTATTATTGCTTTTTACATTTTAGGAATATATTTATTATTAATACTGCTGACAGAAGGAATTCTAAAACTCAGCCAAAATCTAGTTTAGGAGAATTATACTCTTACCACATACCAATAGATCAGAATAAAGCTAACTATCTTCTTTACCCTGAAGGTTAACATATCACTTCATGGGTATAGTAAATATAAAGGAAGTTACAGTCACATAGATAAATAAACCGTGAACTTCAGTCTCTGGAGTAGGAATATACAATTAAGAACAAAAAACCAGTTCTCAGTTCATGTCCTGACTCTGCCAGTTGATAGTCATGTTACCTCTAGGCCTTGGCAATCTCATCTGTAAAATGAAAATAATAAATCCCTTCATGGTTGTAAAGTACTTTGAAAAGTTACGTGCTATGTAAATATGATTGGTGGTGGTGGGTTGGGGGGAATCTTAGCTAAGGGAAAAAGAAAAAGGGAAGGATTTCAAATGCATTAACCTTAAAAAAGTTTGAGTCTCTTGAGCTTTGAAATCTTCATTTTTTTTGAGACTAAAATCATTAAAAATATTTTATTATGAAAAAGGAACTAAAATTACCTATTTTTTGTTTTTTGTTTTTTTGTTTGTTTTGACAAGGCAAGTTGTTACTTTTTCTTTCTTGTATAGATAGCTACTGGTTTTTAGAGCCTAGTTGATGGCCATAATACATTTTTATTTAATCAGCTCTTTTTTTTTTTTTTCCAGTTATCAAAAAACCCAGTTCTCTGGGGAATAAGAACTTTCAAAGGCTTCCATTAGTAAGTAGAACCCGAGTTCCACTTATTACTTTGCCACGTGTTGATAGGTCACCTGATTTAGATTCTCGTTCATACGACATCATCTGTGACAGGCAAGAATCTTCTGGTTCCCCCATATTCAACTTGTGTGAAAAGTCAGCGGTTCTTTCTTTTAGCTTTGGACTTGACAGCCAAAGTGAAACTTCCTTCTCTAAAGAATCCAGAGAAGTGACTCCAAAGGATGTTTTACTTCTCAATAATATATCTACTCAAAGCAAGTGGCTGAAATATCAAAACATACCCCAGTGCAACTTGACTACTCTAAATGTAGTTGATAAAGTAACAGATGGCTTCTTTGCTGAGGTTGTTTCTGGGACACATTGTAGTGACATAGGTGAAAGACAGAGTGATGCTGTGAATGAAAGCTCCATGCATTTGCAAATGATAAAAGACATGCTCCATCAGCAGCAACAGGATTTTAGCAGTCAGGATTTGATTTCCAGAAAGAAAGCACTGTCTTTGAATTTAAAGCAGACTACCAAGACTGAAAAAATTCACAATGTGTTAGGAGAGTCTGCCTGCTGCAACTACAGTGTAACAGGAGATTTACAGGTGAGGAAATGAGCCAATGTATCTTGGTGCATTGTGTCTAATAGTTAGTGTTTGAATTTCAACAAAAGAATTACCAAAATCATATAGAAGCAATGATTTTACTTTTAGAGCTAATGACTTCTTTTTTTGAGTTTTACAAAACTCTAGCTATAGTCATATCTTCTTTGACTTAAAATCTTACCTAGTAGTTATGAGCATTAAAAGAAATTATGTGGTATCTGGCACGTAATAGGTACTTAATAAATGATAGCTCCAACTGTTTCCACTTCTGCCACTACTATTACTGTGATTGTTTTCATTTTTCACTATCAGCTCAATTTTGCCGATCAGATCATGATTAGGGTAAAGTTACATCTTATACATTGGTTTTGCAAAATTCTATTGTAGTTGTAACCGGAAATAGAAACACATAATGATACCATTCACATCAGCTAAGTTTTTCCTAGAAAAAAGTTTTTACAAACTTATTAAGAGGCAGACCAGAAATGGTTAGTTTTGGTTTTTTTTTAATGTTCATTTATTTTTGAGAGAGAGAGGGTAAGTGGGGGAGGGGCAGAGAGACAAGGGAACAGAGGATCCAAAGTGAAATCTGCCCTGACAGCAGTGGGCCCAATATGGGGCTCAAACTCATGAATCATGAGATCATGATCTGAGCTGAAGTTGAATACTCAACCGACAGAGCCACCCAGGCGCCCCACGTTTAGTCTTATTTATATGATTAAAAGTGCGATGCGTAGCCATTCTTGCTATACTTGGTATCTCATTTAAAATGAGAAAATGAAGAGCGCCTGGGTGGCTCAGTCGATTGAGCACCTGACTCTTGATATCAGCCGGGTCATGATCCCAAGGTCATGGAATGGAACCCTGCATCCCGCTCTGCGCTGAGCATAGAGCTTGCTTAAGATTCTGTCTCTCTCCCTCTGCCCTGCTCCCTTGCTTGTGTTCTCTCTCTCTAAAATACTACTACTACTACTAATAATAATAATAATAATAATAATAATAAAATCAGAAAATGATTTTCAAGGATTCTGAAAAATCATAAAAATGTGTTTGTTAAACATATGTATAGAAAATAATTTACTCCTTAGTAGACAGTATTTTTCTGGAGTTGTTATAATAACTTGAATTATTCCATTTCAGGGGATAAGTGGCTCTGAGCTGTGCTTCCCAAGTGGGCAGAAAATAAAATCTGCTTATCTTCCCCAAAGGCAAATTCATATACCGGCTGTTTTTCAGTCTCCTGCTCATTATAAGCAAATTTTTACATCTTGTCTCATAGGTATGACTTATCTTCCTATTTTATTGTAATTGGTTGCTGCTTAATGTAAGTAGGATAGCTGTGAGAAAACATAGTATCTTATATTGTGAACTTTCATATTAAATTCTCTACTTGAGTTTTGTTATTTTCCATATGTCCATTCCAGTTTTCAACAGTAACTTACGTTCTAATTTCAGGTCAAATTGAGTGTCAAAAGTAGGAAATGACAGTATTATCTTTTACAAGTTAGAATTTTTCATTAAAAAAAAAAAATGTTTACTTATTTATTTTTTAGAGAAAGAGAGAGCAGGGTAGGGGCAGAGAGAGAGGGAGAGGGGCAGGGCTGTTAGCACGGAGCCTGATGCTGGGCTCAAACTCACAAACCATGAAATCATGACCTGAACTGAAATCAAGATTCAGCAGTTCAACTGATTGAGGCACCCAAGCACCTCTTCATTTTTTTTTTTTTTTATTAAACTAGAAGTGTTACTGGGGTGCCTGGATGGCTCAATTTAATTTTTAAAAATAATAATAACAACTAGAAGTGTTACAGATGGTTTTGTTAAGAAATTTTAAGTATGATGCATGATTAGTTTTGATTGTTTTGTTGTATAAGGGCAAAACTTGCCTTTAAAAAAATGAATATTAGTGTTAGATTATAGATTGCTGTTAAAAGTCATTTTCAAACTTAGCTAACAGTACACATGATACAAACACAAACTTATTTTGTGTTTAATTTTCATCTGTATTTATGTATATATATACACATGTATATACATATACATATATATATATATTTTTTTTTTTTTTTTGTAGAACATCTAAATATATTGCTGTTTGAATTGGCACAGAGGTTGCACAAAGCTCTTTCAAAAGTTGACATATCATTTTACACATCACTAAAGAGAGAGAAACTGAAAAATGTAGAAAGTAATGTGCCATCCTGCCATCATCATCAACCTGCAAAACTTGTCACGGTTAAAAAGGAAGGTCCAAATAAGGTATTGTTCCCTGTTACTCACCGGTTGCCCCACCGAATACTTGTCTTGTAGAAAATTTAGGTACCTATTGCTTTATGACCGGCTTTGTTAAAGAGCAGGTCCTGATTAGGAGCCTTCTACTTGAGGTATTAGTAACTAACCTACAGTAAACTCCCAGTAAAGTTTTACTAAAAGATGATCTGTGTTCTAGGATATAAAAGTATGAGTTAAGATAATCCTTCAGATTGCCTGTGAATCTATTGCATAGTGGTGGCTGGAGACAGAAACATAAAAATAAATTTTATGTAATAGTATAATTGATAGAATAGGAAGGATATGCCCAAGTTACAGTGAGAACACTGAGGAGGAATATGTCCCAACCTGAGGTCTCAGAGAATGCAGAGATGAGCCTGAAGAAGTGAAAGTTGAAGTAGTCTCCTGTGTGAGCCCCAGTACGAGTAATAGATAAGGCCTGAGGAATGTAAAAGCGAACTGATTTAATTTACATTGCTGATAACATTATTATGGAAGATGTCAAGTTAGTAAAATGTTTATGTATTGCGTACGTACATTGAGATTTAAATTTAGGCGTCAAAGGCAAGAATTTGTAAATAATATTATAACCATAGAATAAAATATTATAGAGCCATCAAAAGTCTTTTTTTTCTTTTTAAGATAATTTGATGACATGGTTGTCATGCATACAGCATGTTATTGTGTTAGGTTATATTAGGTTATGGAATAGAAAACACATCATCATCTGAGTTTTACTTTTTTTTTTTTTTTTTCAACGTTTATTTATTTTTGGGACAGAGAGAGACAGAGCATGAACGGGGGAGGGGCAGAGAGAGAGGGAGACACAGAATCGGAAACAGGCTCCAGGCTCTGAGCTATCAGCCCAGAGCCCGACGTGGGGCTCGAACTCACGGACCGCGAGATTGTGACCTGGCTGAAGTCGACGCTTAACCGACTGCGCCACCCAGGCGCCCCTGAGTTTTACTTTTTTTAAAAAAAACAGTGTATGTGTGTGTCCTTGTGCGCACACACACTTATGTGAGTGACAAAAAAGGCCAAAAAGAAATGCACAAGATGTTTCTTGTAGTTGTTTCTGGGTAGCCTTCAGGGTGTCTATGGTGAACATTTTAAATTGGAGAAACAAAAAATTTTATTTTTCAAATAAGCTTATGTTCTCAGAATAATGTAATTTTCTGATAAAGAGAAATGTCAACTAAGTGGTTTTAAATTTTAATTTGTTGTTTAGTATTAATAAAAAGATTAACTTGTATGATGAATAATTTATTGGAGCACATTAATGCCAAGCACCTTTTTATAGAAGTCTTGACAAACATAATACAAAAATAGTAAAATATAAAATTTTTCTTACTCAATTGCAATATCTTTTTCCTCTTAGGGTCGTCTCTTTTATACCTGTGATGGACCCAAAGCCAACCAATGTAAATTTTTCAAGTGGCTTGAAGAAGTGACTCCAGGATATTTAACAAAGGAAGCCTCTCTAACTAGCATGGTTTTAAGTGATATAAAGAGTATTGGCTTATACTTAAGAAGTCAAAAGATACCCCTCTTTGAGGAATGCCAGCTTTTGGTGAGGTATGCTTTGGTAGCAAATAATGCCTGTAATTAATTATTATATCAGAAAATAATAACCTCACATGATTGTTATCAGTTTTAAAAGATATTGAGATAGGTAAATTATCTGAAAGATAGAGTACCTCAGGTTTTCTAACTTTAAAATGGAAATAATTTTCTAAAGCTATTTTTAGACAATCATTTTTATATATAGTCACAATCCTTAGGAAACCCTGTTGAACAAACCACAAGAATAATTTTTGTCAGTGCAGGATAATAGGTAGCCTAACTAGTTAGTTTTATAGGATAATAGAATGCTACAATTTGGAAACATGTCCTATAAAAGTGGAATTATCCAAAAAGTAGCTGTAATGAACATGTGCATCGTTATTTAATAACATCTTTGGGGAATTTATACATGCCTGCATTCTTCTAAGGACTTTGCATGTATTATTTCATTTAATCATCATAATAACCTATAAGATACGGAAATAATGGGGATTACAGTTATTGAAGCTGAGATACTCTATCTTTTTTGTACTTTTTCAATACTTGTCCTGGCTTAGTCTTTCTTTTTTTTTTTTTTTTTTAAATTTTTTTTTTTTAATTTTTTTTTTTAATTTTTTTTTAACGTTTATTTATTTTTGAGACAGAGAGAGACAGAGCATGAATGGGGGAGGGTCAGAGAGAGGGAGACACAGAATCTGAAACAGAGCTCTCAGCACAGAGCCCGACACGGGGCTTGAACTCATGGACCGCAAGATCATGACCTGAGCCGAAGTCGGCCGCCCAACTGACTGAGCCACCCAGGCGCCCCTTAATTTTTTAAATGTTTTATTTATTTTTGAGACACAGAGAGACAGAACGTGAGCGGGTGAGGGGCAGAGAGAGAGCAAGACACAGAATCCGAAGCAGGCTCCAGGCTCCGAGCTGTCAGCACAGAGCCTGACGCAGGGCTTGAACTCACAAACCGTGAGATCATGACCTGAGCCAAAGTTGGACACTTAACCGACTAAGCCACCCAGGCGCCCCTGGCTTACTCATCTTAAAACTAATGATGATTCAGGGTGCCTGGGTGGCTCAGTCAGTTGAGCATCTGACTTCAGCTCAGGTCATGATCTTGTAGTTTATGAGTTCGAGCCCCACATCGGGCTTGCTGCTGTCAGCCTGCCAGTGTGGAGCCAGCTTCAGATCCTATGTCCCTTCTTTCTGCCCCTCCCTCACTTGTGCTCCTCTCTCTCAAAAAATAAATAAAACATTAAAAAAAAATAAAACTAATGATTCTGTGAGGGTTGCTATTTCCTTCCTACTTTTTTATTTTTTGTCCATGGATGAAAGTATATAAACATACACTCACTCTGGTTCCCTCCTTTTAATGCTATATTTTAAAGATGAAAAAAAAAAAGTACTTTGAAACTTACAAAGTCCTGGGGTTGTAATGTACTGCATGGTAACTGTTGTTAATAATACTGTATTGTATATGTAAAAGTTGCTAAGAGAGTAGATCTTAAAAGTGCTCATCACAAGGAAGGCAGTTTGTAACTCTGTGTGGTGATAGATGTTACCTAGACTTATTTTGGTGATCATTTTACCATAAATACACACACACACACACACACACACACACACACATCTCGAACTATTATATTGTACACCTAATACAATTGTTTCAATTGTTATTGACAATTATATCTCAGTAAAAATTTGTATCTTAATATTTAAATTCATTTTTGTTTTTGCTCATTTTTCAGAAAAGGATTTGACTTTCAAAGAAAACAGTATGGCAAACTAAAGAAGTTTACAACTGTAAATCCTGAATTTTATAGTGAACCTAAAAGCAAACTTTATCTTAAGCTGAGTCGGAAGGAAAGTTCTTCAACTTATAGTAAAAGTAAGTTGACCTGGTCATGGTGGTGACAGAGTCTACCCTTGTATCTCAGTTACATACAGCTTTGCAAATTCTTTACATTAAAGAAGGTTTATAAAGTACTGTTTAATAGTAGCATATACTCTGAGTTATTATATAAGAGTTACTATGTAATAAATTAGACCATTTCCAAAAAGCGTATTTTAAAATTTTAGTTTATTATTGTTATTTTTTAAATAAAAAAATATTTATTCATTTTTGAGGGTGAAAGAGACAGAGCGTGAGGGGGGAGGGGCAGAGAGAGAAGGAGACACACAGAGCACAGAGCCCGATGCAGGCCTCAAACTCACAGAATGCGAGATCATGACCTGAGCTGAAGTCAGACTCTTAACTGACTGAGCTACCCAAGTGTCCCTAAAATTTTAGTTTTAGTCCCTAAAACTTTTATTAAAGGCTAACAAAATCTATTAATTTTGTTTAGAAAAATTATACTAGCTTCTTACCATTATATAAATAAGTATATTGATTCAGCTGTATTCTGACCTAATATCAAAAATAAACTGAAAATGTGGGCACCTGAGTGGCTCAGTCAGTTAAGCATCTGACGTGTGGTTTTGGCTCAGGTCATGATCTCACAGTTTGTAGGTTCAAGCCCTGTGTCGGGTTCTAGCTTGGGATTCTTTCTCTCCCTCTCTTTATGCCACTCCCCCGCTCACAGTCTCTCTCTCTCTCTCTTCTTTTTTTCACTCTTTGTTTCAAAATAAAGAAATACTTTAAAAAAAATAAACTGAAAATGTAATGACTTTATTGACACTTCTGTCATTGTCTGCACAATTTGACAGGACTAGACCACCAGTTTTGGAGAATTGGAAATAAAATCCTTAAAAGAATTTTTTTTTTCCTAAGGAGCATAGATGCACTAAATTGGGTTCATCATTGTCTTTGGTTTCATGACCTACTCATATCATTGGTCCTCACCTAGAGTGCTTTGATTATTTACTTTAAATGTAATTATCTGTGAATCTACAAACTGAGGCAAAATCAAGTACCTTTCTAGCTACCTACATTTAATATAAAGTGACCCCACTAACTCACTCTGGCTGTCTCCTAACCTAAGGTAATTATCATTTCATCCCTGTGTTCATCAGCATCTTGCTCCTCTTTGTAAGTTGATAGAAATGAATTCCTCAAGAGCATACAGTTAACCATTGAGCAAAATAGGTTTGAACTGTGCAGATCCACTTATACATCGATCTTTAAAATATATACAGTACAGTATTGTAACTATAATTTCTCTTATGACTTTCTTAATAAAATTTTCTTTTTTGTTTCTTTATTGTAAGAATACAATAGATAACTCATATAACATACAAAGTGTTAATTGACTGTTTATGCCATCTGTAAAGTTCTGGTCAGTAGGCTATTATTAGTAGATAAGTCTTTAGGGAGTCAAAAGTTATATGTAGATTTTTGACTGTGGGAAGTTAGCACCTCTAACCTCCATATTGTTCAGGAGTCAGTTGTAGTTTAAATTTTTTTTTAAACATTATTAAAGTGATATAAATCTGTAATCTTTTGGAGTTTATTTATCTTTTTCACTTAGTGACAGACATATCGTTGCAATATAGACATTTTATTGATGTTGATCTGAAATCTAGAGTGTAGATTACTTGCTTTGACTGCTATATCAATTTATTTTGTGAATGTGCCACAGTTTATTCATTCACTCTTCCACTGATGGTGATTTTGGTTTCTAAGTTTTGCCATTGTGAGCAGTATGCTACATATATTCTTATACTGTCTTGTGGATGTGCAGCAGCTTCTTTTGGATATAATTCTAAGAATGAAAATGCCCACACCTTCAGGTGGTAGTGCCAAAGTCATTTCTAAAGTGGTTACATCAGCTTATCTTCTACTATCTTGCATCAGCCTGATCAAATGGGTGTAAAAGGATCTCACTGTGGTTTCAGTTTGCATTTCTCTGCTCACCAATGGTGTCGAACAGCTCTTCATGTGTTTTTTGCTTATGTATTGTTGTTTCTTTTTTTTTTTTTAACGTTTATTTATTTTTGGGACAGAGAGAGACAGAGCATGAACAGGGGAGGGGCAGAGAGAGAGGGAGACACAGAATCGGAAGCAGGCTCCAGGCTCTGAGCCATCAGCCCAGAGCCTGACGCGGGGCTCGAACTCACGGACCGCGAGATCGTGACCTGGCTGAAGTCGGACGCTTAACCGACTGCGCCACCCAGGCGCCCCTGTATTGTTGTTTCTTACCCATTTTATTATTTGTAATCTTATTTATAGTTCTTCTGTATTTTTCGTGCTAATTTTTTGTTGATCATGTATATTGTGACTGTCCACTCACAGTTTGTATCCTGTCTTTTCACTTTACTTTATTTTTATTTATTTATTTATTTGTTTGTTTGTTTGTTTATTTAAGTTTCATTTATTTAGGTAATCTTTACACCCACTGTGGGGCTTGAACTTATGGCCCTGATATCAAGAGTCATGTACTCTTCTGACTGAGCCAGCCAGAGCCAGCTGACTCTGTCAGCACAGAGCCCTGCAGGGCTCAAACTCACAAACCAAACTGTGAGATCAAGAACTGAGCTGAAGTTGGACGCTTAACCAATTGAGCCACCCAAGCACCCCTCTGTGTCTCATTTTTAACATCTTTCCCTATACTGAGGTCTAAAATTATTCACCTTTATTTTCTACTAATTTTTTTTAAAGTTTTCTTTTTGACTTTTTTTTTTACTTCTTTAAAGTTTATTAAGGTTTTCTTAATGACATACTACATGCGAAAATCTTCAATCCATTTGGAGTTTTTATTTTTTTTTTGTACATGGTATGAGATAGGGATCCAATTTCATTTTTTGTCTCTTTAATTAACAGTTTTGCTAGCATAGTAATCATTTTTTATTGATTAGTCCTGCTTTTCCTCTCTAAATTGGAATGCTATCTCGGTTATAGCCAAGTTCAAAATAATGTTGATCTGTTTCTGGACTCCCTATTTTATACTAGTGTTCAATTTGTATATCCTCGTGTCCATTCCATACTGTCTAAATTACTGTAGCTCCATCTATGGTATACTTTCTCCCTGCTATTTTACTACTTTTTGGATCTTATACATTGAGGTTATTTTAATATTTGAATATATTGAGGTTTATATTTTAAATTGCTATTATCGGGGCGCCTGGGTGGCTCAGTCGGTTAAGCGTCCGACTTCAGCCAGGTCACGATCTCGCGGTCCGTGAGTTCGAGCCCCGCGTCGGGCTCTGGGCTGATGGCTCAGAGCCTGGAGCCTGTTTCCGATTCTGTGTCTCCCTCTCTCTCTCTGCCCCTCCCCTGTTCATGCTCTGTCTCTCTCTGTCCCAAAAATAAATAAACGTTGAAAAAAAAAATTTAAATTGCTATTATCTTCTTGATAAATTGAAACTTTTATTATTTTATAGAGACTCTCTTCATCTGTAATAATACTTTTTTCTTATAATCTAGTTTTTAATATAACTATGTAAGATTTATTTCGATTAGTATTTGTTTGATAAGTCTTCTAACATTCTTGTTCCACCTTTGTGTGTTCCTACATTGTCCCTTATAAATAGCAGATGTCTGAATTTTTAAAATTTTGACTTGTGAATGGAATAGGTCCAGTATTTAAATTTATAATAATAATAATAATAATATGCTTGGATATGTTTCTCCAATTTTATTTTTTAAAATTGTTATTTATTTTAATTTTTATCATTATTATTTTTTAAATTTATATCTAAGTTAGCATGTGGTGCAACAATGATTTCAGGAGTAGATTCCTTAATGCCCCTTACCCATTTAGTCCATCCCCTCTCCCACAACTCCTCCAGCAACCCTCTGTTTGTTCTCCATATTTAAGAGTCTCTTATGTTTTGTCCGTCTCCCTGTTTTTATATTATTTTTGCTTCCCTTCCCTTGTGTTCATCTGTTCTGTGTCTTAAAGTTCTCATATGAGTGAAGTCATATATTTGTCTTTCTCTGACTACTTTCGCTTAGCATAATACCCTCCAGTTCCATCCACGTAGTTGCACATGACAAGATTTCATTCTTTTTGGTTGCTGAGTAATACTCCATTCATCCATCGATGGACATTTGTGCTCTTTCCATACTTTGGCTATTGTTTATAGTGCTGCTATAATCTTTGGGGTGCATGTGCCCCTTTGAAACAGCACACCTGTATTCCTTGGATAAATACCTAGTAGTGCCATTGTTGGGTTGTAGGGTAGTTCTATTTTTAATTTTTTGAGGAACCTCCATACTGGTGTGTGTGTGTGTGTGTGTGTGTGTGTACACACACATATATATTGGTGTATATACACACACACACACACACACACACACACACACACATACCACATCTTCTTTATCCACTCATCCATTGATGGACACTTGGGCTCTTTCCATACTTTGGCTATTGTTGATAGTGCTAATATAAACATGGGGCGCATGTGCCCTTTCGTGTTTCTACAATTTTAAATTATTTCTTTTCATCCCATTTTATCTATGCTCTTTTAAATCATGTCTTGCTTTTTTTGAAATTGATATTTAAAAGCTTACCCTCCAATAAGATAAGAACTTACAAAACACACCTCTTGTTTCTTCCTTTTTTTTTTTTTTAAGAGCTTGTTTCTTCCTCTTGACCTTTTCTTTCACTCTCCCCTTCCCTACATCTTATTGATATTTTCTACAATGGTGCTACTCAAAGTATGGTCTGCAGACTGATTTTAGTCCAAACACTGTTACTGGTTTCCAAAGAGAGGTGAGGAGCTGCTCCAGGGTGTTATAAACTACCCATGTCAATAAGCAAACTAGTTTAGTTGGGTTTTGCTTTGTTTTGTTTGTAACAAGACTTCTGAATGAAGGAAGCGTTATGTTGATTTGTTAAATTGCATTCTAGCACAGACTTTATGTTGCAGACCTATAACAGAACTATTTAAGACAGGCTACTTTGAATAGCACTAATCTAAACCTATAAATTTTAGGTTAGTATGGATTTATTTTCTATCTTCTTTGAATGTAAGTACTTTTTAAAAGATGACTCAGACTTGTCCAGGGTAATTTAATTACATTTGTCTATGTATCTCTTTTAGCGTCTCCTAAATTTTTCTCTCTTATTAATGTATTTCATCAAAAACTGTTTTGAATGTAGGTCGTTGTATGGTAAACCTTCTAAGCCTTGAATGCTTGAGAATGTTTTTGTTATACATTCATATTTGAATGATAGTTTGGCTGCACATAAAATTCTAGGTTATAAGTTCTTTTCACTTAATACTTTTGACCCCCAGAAGCAGCAATTTTATATGTTTTAAGAAAATATTAATATACTTGGTTATCTTCTTGCTGTTGAAAAATCTGTTGCCATTCCAATTCTTATTCCTTTGTATGTTATTCGCTCTTTTTGACTGGAAGCTTTAGAATTTTCTCTCTGACTATTATAGTCTTATATTTCCTTATAATGTGTCTAAATGTGGTTTTTCCTTTTCCTCCTCTTGGGCACACTGTGAGCCTTTTAAATCTATTAAGTGTCTATTTCCAAACTCATCCAGTATATGCATTAAATAGGTACAGCTTTTTGTATGTCATTCATACCTCCATAAGGTGTTTTTTTAAAAAAAATACTAAAGTCCTTTTTTTTTTTTTTTTAATTCTGGGAAATTGATCTCCTTTATCTTCGAATAATCTTCATTTTACTTTTATTTCTCTAAGACTTTTATTGTTCCAATGTAGCACCTCTGACTTTTATTTCTCTAAGACTTTTATTGTTCCAATGTAGCACCTCTGACTCAACATTTCTTTTATATTGTCTAGGCTTTTGTCATCTCTTCCTTCTAGGAAATATCCTTAATATGGTCTTCTAAATTGCTTAGTTATTCCTCAAATGTATCCATTCTATGATTTAACACATCAATTATAGCTTTATTTCAACTACCATATTTTTTCAACCTGATATTTTTGTTCATTACCTTTCATTATTTTCTGGTTCTTATTTTTCATTGCAACTGTCTTCTCTTCCTTCTTGTAAAAAAATCTCTTTACCAGGCTAAATTTAAATGACTGGTCCATCTGTTCTGGTATTTCTTTTTCTGTAGGACTCTGTAATCCAGTATGTTTTTCTTTTGAAGTCTTTGTCTCCTTAAATGTCTCATTATTTTGGCCCGTGAACTAATTTTCCCCTCGTGGTATCAGCTGTTCTTTCTGGACAATGCATATGAGTGAAGGCTGACCACAGTCTGGTCAGCTCCAATGAGGTCAGGGAGTTGGGTTCAGTCCCAGATCTGCTATTTACTGGCCTTGTGTCTGTGGACAATTTAACTTCTTTGTGTCAGTCTTCCTTCCTCAATAAAATGGTGATAATAATAATACCTACTTGACATTTAAAATATCTATTGACCTAGAATATAATATAGGTTATTGTGTGGGGGTTGTTTTTTTATTTTTATTTTTGGAAGATTTTATTTTTTTTAAGTAATTTCAGCACCCAACATGGGCTCAGGTTTACAACTCTGAAATTAAGAGTCGCATGCTCCATCAACTGAGCTAGCCAGGCTGCCCCTAGGCTATTGTGTTTTATTAAAAAAAAAAAAAAATTCCCATAGATACATGATCTGCCAATAGATTCTGATCTATTCATCTTACCCTGGTGCCCAGGGAAAATTGTTTAAATATATATTACATAAGTTGGCAAGTAGTTTTTTAAAAATTAGATATAAAATATATATGAACTTTTTAAAAAATAGTTTCCTAAACATATTTTCTAAAACAGTAGTTTTATGGGGTATGATAAAATTCAGTGTAAAAAAAAGGGGCAGGTGGTTCTGTGGCTAAATAAATTTGGAGAGTGCTATGTTAAACAAATAACCTTAATCTAAGATTTTTCAGAATCTTAAACATGCTGGAATGCATTGGACTTTCCAAGATGGGAATGTAGCCCAGTACACTATCTTTTCTGATGCAGTTGAGACTTGTGGTTTGTCAGTTAATTTTCTTAGTTGGTTAAGGTCAGGGATTATAATAAATAATGCATATGAACATAAAACATTTTAACTTAAAATATATGAGATAATTTAATGATCTTTTGATGAAGAATCAAGGTTTTTGCTTGGAATGTGGGGTTTGTGGTTGGAGATCTTTTTTATCTTGTATAAACTATACCCACAAATATACCACTCCGAGATTTACCATTCTGAATTCTTAAACACGGAGCAAGAACTTGTGAAGCGATCTAAGTAGAGAATGATTTAAATGTTTTCAATTTCTTTTCTAATCTTTTATATTTACTTCACCTATGCTTGAGTCAACAGCAGTGTTTTTGTGTTTTGTGGTTTTCTTAAAGCAAATTGTAATGAATTCTTTCTAAATTATTACTTTAGTTTTCGTAAAACAATTATTTTTCTTCATACTCAAATAATTATATATAATATATAATTATAACTAATCCAACTGTATAAATAAGTTTTAGAACAAATACAATTGACTCTTTGTAAGTGTAAACTCAACTGGTGGTAGAAATGGTGTACAGGTATTGTGGAAAATAGCCTACTAGCTATGAGTGCTCAATATGCCATGGAGATGGCATATTATACAGAAAGAAAGAAGTACATTAATTAATCTACAGCATCAGTTAAGGACAATCCATTAAGAGAACTTGTATTCTATCCACAGATTGCCAACTTTATTTGAGCATGAAAACCATTATATGGCAGAGCCTCTTTTCAGACTAATGTTCTACCTTGGGAAAGTCTAATACAGTTATAAAGTTGTCTTTTTAAAAATGTTTATTTATTTTGAGAGAGAGAGAGAGAGAGCAAGAGCGTGAGCAGGGGAGGGGCAGAGAGAGAGGGAGGAAGGGAATCCCAAGCAGGCTCTGAGCTGTCAGCACAGAGCCCGTCATGGGGCACATTCTCATGAGCCTGGGGCTCGATCTCACGAACTGAGCCAAGATCAAGAGTCAGACACTTAACTGACCACCACCCAAGTGCCCTTCAATTTGGTTTTTTTGAGAAATAACATAGGACTAAACATGTAAGAAGTCCAAAGTAATTTTAAATTGAGCGTAGTTCTAAGTTCTTTAAAAATTGTTTGTCTTCTCAGATGATCTTTGGGTGGTTTCAAAAACCCTAGACTTTGAATTGGATACTTTTATTGCATGTAGTGCTTTCTTTGGACCATCATCTACCAATGAGGTGGAGCTACTACCTTTGCAAGGTTATTTCCCCTCTAACTGGCCCACTAACAGTAAGTATTGCCATGCTTATATTAATTTATATTAAAAGAAGAATGATAGACATAAGATGTATTGTGAGCAAGGATGCTAACTTTGGGGTTATTTGATTAAAGCCAACAAAAAGCATCCACCTCTACTTCCTATTATTGTGTATAATGTGTTCCTGAAAAATGTGTATAAAAGTCGAATATATAAATATTTCTGTAGTTCAAGTCTCAGAGGGATAACAATATAATAAAATTTTGAATCCTCACTTAATTTGTTAAAGTTGATCTTTACACAGAATATACCTGATTTTTAAAAATATAAACATTAAACATATAAATAAGTATTTTCTCAAATAATTTCTTACAGCAAGTTTTGATTCTCTTGGTTTTTGAATTCTTTTGGTTTATTATTCTAATAGGGTACATTTAGTAAATAAATCATTTATTTTATATTGAGAAGGTCTTATAGATTTTGCAAGAGATTTTGTAGGCAACTGAAGAGGAGGGTATGATTTTTATTTTGAGGGTATTTTATCATCTGTCTTGAGAAATTTTCAATAAGCTACTAGGCTACCAGTCTTATTACTATTTTAATAAAGGAAATTTTAGTAGGCTGAATCCCTGTTCAGTTCTAAGAATCTGTAGATATCTCTATACATCTTGATCTCTGAAATAATTCCTGATGGTCGAATTTGGTCTATAACTAATTAAAGACAACATTTAATGATTCATTTAAGTACTTCATATACATTTCTAACTTTTGAATATTTTCTTCAAGAACGAAATAAATCTAGTCAACTAGCTTGAGTCCAGTAAGAGCCTGCCTAATTAAGTAAACATTTGTTACTTAATTTGTCACTTTCATATGTGTATTTTTATTTATTTATTTTTTTTTTTAGAGAGAGAGAGAGAGAGAGAGCACGCTCACGTGCATGCGTGCAAGTGGGGGAGGGGCAGAGGGAGAGAGGGAGACAGAATCTGAAGCAGACTCCAGGCTCTGAGCTGTCAGCACAGAACCTGACGTGGGGCTTGAACCCACAAGCTGTGAGATCATGACCTAAGCCAAAGTCAGATGCTTAACTGACTGGGCCACCAGGTGCCCCCTATGTGTATTTTAATATTTGCTACCATTGTTTCCCCAGCAATATCAGCATTCTAACTTTCTGCTTTCCATATATTTCTATAAAATAGTTGAAGAATGAAAGAAAATGTTCCAAAGTTACACAAATACTATACAGCACAAGGTGGTATGCTGATTAGTTGGAACTGTCAAGGAGGGTCACCATGCACTAACTCAGAACAGTAGTTATTGCTCATTAGGTGATATATAGAAATCCGAGTTTGATTTAAGTTATGTAATTTATGGATACCCTTGGAAAAAGTATGAATAAGTAGATCGTATAGTGGTTTAATGGGTAGAAGTACCTCCCCATATACTTAAGGGTTTATTTTATGTCATGTGATTAATGCAGTAGCTGAGCTCTGAGTTGTATCAAATGTTTTAAATAGTTCCTTTATGATCCATTTTATTTTCATTAAATGTTCAGTTTCTGCGTTCTCTCTACAGTAGTGGTCCATGCATTGTTGGTTTGTAATGCCAGCACAGAGCTGACCACTTTGAAAAACATTCAGGACTACTTTAACCCAGCTACTCTACCTCTAACACCGTACTTGTTAACAATGTAAGTCATTATTTACCAGCGGTCATTGGTGTTCAAAAATGGTGACTAACTGTGAATATGAAAATGCGTTCAAAGTACATTACATACATTTTTGCCAAAAATATTTTAATTATCTTTCAGAGACCATGAGGTTACTGTCTGTCAGTAGTTAAAAGGATGTTAGTGTAAATTTTTGCCTTCTTCAAGGAATGATATTTTAGGGAGATTCTGAGTGTTGATTTTTTATTCATTTCTGTTTTTATGCCACAAATTATTTAACATGTAAAAGAATTCTTTTAGTGGGAATGCAAACTGGTGCAGCCACTTTAGAAAACAGTATGGAGGTTCCACAAAAAATTAAAGTTAGAACTACTCTATGACCCAGCAATTGCCCTACAAGGTGTTTATCCATAGGATACAGGAATGCTGTTTCAAAGGGGCACATGCACCCCAGTGTTTATAGCAGCTGTATTGACAGTAGCCAAAATATGGAAAGAGCCCAAATGTCCATCAACTGATGAATGGATAAAGAAGATGTGGTGTGTGTGTATACACACACACACACACACACACACACACACACACACACCATGGAGTATTACTTGGCAAAGAAAAAGAATGGAATCTTGTCATTTGCAGTGTGGGTGGAACTAGAGTGTATTATGCTAAGTGAAATTAGAGAAAGACAAATACTGTATGACTTCACTCAAAAGTGGAATTTAAGATCCAAAACAGATGAACATAAGGGAAGGGAAGCAAAAATAATATAAAAACAGGGAAGGGGGCAAAACATAAGAGACTCTTAAATACAGAGAACAGGGGCACCTGGGTGGCTCAGTTGGTTAAGCGTCCAGCTTCATCTCAGGTCATGATATCACAGCTCGAAAGTTGAAGTCCCGTGTCAGGTTCTGTGCTGACAGCTCAGAGCCTGGAGCCTGGTTGGGATTCTGTGTCTCCCTCTCTAACTGCCCCTCTGCCGCTCATCCTCTGTCTCCCAAAAGTGAATAAACATTAAAAAATTTTTTTCTTTTAAATACAGAGAACAAGCTGAGGGTTGCTGGCAGGGTGTTGGGTCAGGGGATAGACAAACGGGCAAGAGGCATTGAAGAGGGCACTTGTTGGGATGAGCACTGGGTGTTATATGTAGATAATGAATCACTGGATTCTACTCCTGAAATCATTATTTTACTATATGCTCACTAACTTGGATGTAAATTAAAAAGATAAACTAAACTAAAATAAAAAAGAATCCTTTTTATAGGTTGAATTCAGTATGTACATTGATACTACTTTTTTTATGTTTATTTTGAGGGAGAGGGAGCGTGCATGCATGAGCAAGGGAGGGGCAGAAACAGAGAGAGAGAGAATCCCCAAGTAGACTCCATGCTGTCAGCGCAGAGCCCTGTGGGGGGCTGGATCTCATGAACTGTGAGATCATGTCCTGAGCCGAAATCAAGGGTTGGACATTTAACCGATTGAGCCACCCAAGTGCCCTGTACTCGCTTTATTCTTGACATAAACTTAATTTCTCAAGTTTTAAAATACCCCCTTTTAAAATATTGGAAGTGATATTCTATTAAATTCACTAAAATGGTAGAAAAAGTCTAGTTTCTAATTTGGAATGTTATCTGTCTTGTGGTGTTTCCTTTCTCTCAGTATAATGAAGTTCTAGGTAAAAAATAAAAATCCTTATGATCCCATTATGTTATTATCTATCTTTGTTATTTAATCTTTGAAATGAATTGATCCTTTATAAAAATAGAAATAAAACCAATTCATTTATTATAGTTTTACCTGAAATAGAGGCTGTATTAATTACCTAAGACAGCCTTGTATAATAGAACATGGGCTTTAAAGTCAGTACACCACTTATTATCTGTGTGCTTTTTGGAAAAAAAATTTAATATTTCTGTATCTTATTTGGGCTAATTAACTACTTCTTAGTGTTGTTTTTAAGATCACATCAAATAATATGTAAAATGCTTAGCATAGTGCTGGCACATAGTTGGTATTCAAAATAGCATTAAAACATTAGTTTTCTTCTCCTCTACCCTCCTTCAAAATGGGGTATATATATCCATTTGTGCCCTTAAAAAAAATGTTCTCTATGATGCTTATGAAATGAAGGTTATTAATAGGTTTACTCACTATTTCAAAAACCCCTCATTTTCCTTTGATTTTTTTTTTTTTTTTTTTGCTGCCTTTTTACTAGGTCTTCGTCAACTGTAGTTAGCAACAAGAGAGTCAGTAAGAGAAAATTTATCCCACCAGCCTTCTCAAGTATCAATACAAAATTTGAACTTCTCAGCCTAGAAGCAACATTGCAGTTAGCTAGTCAATTAATTCAGGCACACAAGTTAAATGAGGATCAAGCTACAGCCTTAATTCAGATAGCTCAAATGATGGCATCGCACGAAAATGCTGAAGTGAAGGAACTGCAAACACATATCCTCCCTATCACGATCATACATGGTAAGAAGCAAGAAAGAAAGCAGTTCTAATAAATATACTGTTATATGCACTTTTGTAACTCTGTCTGCTTGTAATTTCCTAATCACAGAAGATTCTAGAATGACTCTACATAGATTATTTTGAGTCTGAACCTACTTTAGTAAACTATTAGATGAGAGCAGAACTGAATATCCTGAAAGGGAGAATAGGCAGCGTATCTAATGAATGAGTAGCATTATATACTCATTATTCACAGTATCCAGACTTGATCTCGATATCTACGTGTGGCACTGTCAGAGTGAACTTCAAGCCCGAGCAACAAAGCCTTTTATTAATTCCTAGTGAGCTCACACTTTCATCCTCCCCCAGCAGCTATTCCAAACCTTTAATCTCTCCTGGCCCTTGCCCTACTCCCTCTAAAATTGATTCTGCCTTTAAAACAGGAAATGGAGTTTATAACAAATTCCTCTCAATATCCTGCTCTCCCCCATTTTACCTAAGTTTGAACCTATTTTTACCTTTTTTGGTTCTGTCCCAGTAAAGGAGCTTTACTTCCCCCTCTTCAGAGCTAATAATTCTATCTAGATTCTGTCACCTTTTTAACTCATTTCCTCAAACATCCACTCCAAAGCTATTTTGTGCTATTTTGAGGATTTATATCACATTCACCCTGTTGACCAAGCTAGATACCTGGGACTCATCCTTGATTATTCTTTCTCCTTAGATGAAGTGACTCTCTTAATCTTCCTCCTCCTCTCTGTTTATCTCCCCCCATCAGATTAGTCACTGAGATGTTTCACTTCTGGTTTCTACCTTTCTTCCTATAAGTTTTCTCCTCTCCAGGTTACTTGGGTCCCCTCCATCCAAGCCTTCACTGTACCTCCTATATAGCCTGGTGGTGAAAAGGTAGGCTCTAGAGCTGGAATCCTGGATTTATATCCTGGCGCTCTCATGTATTAGCTGCATGACCTTAGCAGGTTACTTATCTCAGCTTTAATTTCCTACTCTGTAACATAAGTTGATAACAGCATCTTTCTCTTAGGGTTGGAGGACCATATGAGTGAACGCTGGTAAAGGGCGTAGAACAGTGTCTGACACATGGGAGGCACTGAGGAAAGTTAGCATGTATTATTGTTATGGTTATCTCACACCATAACTAATTGCTCCACCTTTAGTTTTTTCCTTCTTAATATTTTCACTCAAGTAGTTTTTACAAAATACAGTCTGCCTAAGTCACTTCTATTGCTTAAAATCCTTCAGTGACTTTCCCTGGTCTGCAAGACAAAATTTAAACTTTTTAGCCACACCAAGCAGAATTCTTGTGATTTATCCTCTTGCCTACTTTGTTGGCCTTGTCTCTTACCTATTTTGCTATAGGCTGTATAGAAATAGTTAACATCTGCATACTTTGCCATGCCTTTGCCTGGAATGGCCCTTTCTTTACGCAGTCTGGATATATTATGCTGGAAGACTTAGTTCTGCTACTTCTTATTTTTAGGAAGCATTCCCATCTTTACCAAAGCAGAGAGGAATGTTCTTTCTTTGATACAATAACAGTGTTGCTTATCATATTATTTTATCATTGTTCCTTCACTTTGTTTTCCTGTGTAGATTCATTAAATGTGGAGGCCTTTGGTTATCTATTTATCCCTTGTGCAAAGCACATAGTAGTCACTCAGTGAATGTCTTTTGACTAAATTAATTAAATGAAAGGGAGAGGGAAGCAGATGGATGAAATATTTCTTATACTTTCAAAAATTTATTTATGACATTGCCTTTATTCTATTTCCCTTTCCTTCAAAATAATTAGGTGTTTTTGGAGCAGGAAAGAGTTATTTGCTGGCAGTGGTGATTTTGTTTTTTGTACAGCTATTTGAAAAGAGTGAAGTTCCTACAGTTGGAAATGCAAGACCATGGAAACTTCTCATTTCTTCTTCCACTAATGTAGCTGTAGACAGAGTACTTCTTGGGTAGGTATGACTAGTGTATTTAAGTGTCTAATATTTTATTTATTTATTTTTTACAAGTTTTATTTATTTAAGTAATCTCTACAACCAACGTGGGGCTCAAACTCATGACTCTGAGATCTAGAGTTGCACACTCCTCCACTTGAGCCAGCCACGTGCCCCTAATTAACCAATTTTTGATCCTTTAATTTTTTTCCATATTTTTGCCATTATAAATAATATTGTGACAAAATCCTTAAATTCAAATCTTTATCTCCATTTCTGATTCTTTCCTTAGGAAACAGTCCCAGGTCTAGAATAAAAGATATCAACCTTTTTTTCTTATTAAGTAAGCTCTGTGGCCAACGTGCCCAATGTTAGCTTAAACTCTCAACCCCGAGATAAAGAGTTGCATTCTTACCAACTGAGCCAGCCAGGTGCCCCAAGATATAAACATTAAAAAAAAATTTTTTTTAAGTTTGTTTGTTTATTATAAGTTTATGTATTTGTTTTGAGAGAGAGAGAGAGAGAGAGAGAGAGAGAGAGAGAATCCCAAGCAGGCTCCACCCTGGCAGTGTAGAGACTGACGTGGGGCTTGAACCTGTAAGCTGTGAGATCATAACCTGAGCCAAAATCAAGAGTCAGAGGCTCAACTGACTGAACCATCCAGGTGCCCCAAGATACAAACATTTTTAAGCTCCCTAATATATTTTGCAAAATTGTCCTTCAGAAAGGGAGTGATGTATATATACAAATGATCATAGCCTTTAGAGGTAGACGGACTTGCCTAGGTTGAATCATGGCTGACTCCACTTTTTAGCTATGTGGCCTCAGCAAAATACCTCACTTTTTTTTGGAGTCCTCATCTCTAAGATGAGATACTGTCGTGCAGAGCTGTAATGAATATTAAATGAGATAATGTATGTAAAGATAAAGTATTTATTCCTAATAAATCCTGATGCTAAGTATATGGCAGCTATTGTTTTCCATATTATTATGTTGTTAGAGAAAATTTTATATTTGATAAATACTAGCATCAATATCTTATAAACATTTAATGAACCCTCAGTTGAATTTAAAAATTCTCTATAAAACGCCTTATATAAAAAAGACTTTTAGCTACATTGCATTTACTCTGAGTTTGGACATTACAGATTGACTTCTATAACTATAAGATACACTATTACACAAAATTAATTTTAGTAACATAAATATTATATGAAACTTTGCTTCATATTCTTCTAAATAATCGGAATCTATTTTACCTTGTTTTCTTTAAAGGCTTCTCAGTCTTGGATTTGAAAAGTTCGTCAGAGTTGGGAGTGTTAGGAAGATTGCCAAACCAATTTTACCTTATAGGTGAGAACACTGAATTCCAGAAGTCACAGAGTGCTCAGAGAAGTACAATATTTTTTTTAAGTTTATTTATTTATTTTTGAGAGAGAGTGCACCCACGTACACACAAGCGGGGGAGGGGCAGGGAGAGATTGGGATAAAGAAAATCCCAAGCAGACTCCACACTCAATGTGGAGCCCAGCACTGGGACTTGATCCCAACACTCTGAAATCATGACCTGAGCTGAAACCCAGAGTCTGTTGCTCAACTGACTGAGCCACCCAGGCGCCCCAAGAAGTATAATAATTTTATATAACTCTTACCTTAAATTTGGTTTTTGAAGAAGAGTGGAGAAAGATTTATCTTTTTTTTTCTGGTTAACTTAAAAAATCTATATTTTATATTTTTATAATGTGAAAATGGGACAAAGAGGGATATTGTTTTATGTAATACTTTTTTTAGTTTGCATGCTAGCTCAGAAAATGAAAATGAGCAACTAAAAGAACTGAATGCACTAATGAAAGAAGACTTGACTCCTCTGGAAAAGATCTATGTCAGAAAAAGTATTGAGCAGCATAAATTGGGGACCAATAAAACCCTGCTGAAGCAGGTAAGTTTGTTTCTTCATTTATACGTACTATTCAGATTTCTTTTTCTTGTTGACGGAGAATATTTCCTTTAAATAAAACAAATGACTGTGATAGTTTAGATTCAAATAAGGTGTGTGTATATCCATCTGGTGTGTGTTTTATCCTATCGGAAAACACTCTTCAAATTTGTGAACAGATCCAGCTTACCATGACTGAGTTATCTTTTCTCCTTTTCTGTATTTGCGTGTGTGTATTTAAAATATTTATTCATTATTTATTTATAATTTTGAGACAGAAAGAGCACATGTGGGGGAGGGGCAGAGAGAGATGGGGAGAGAGAGGATCCCAAACAGGCCCTGCACTGTCAGCACCGAGCCCAATGCAGGATTTGAACGTATGAAACTGTAAGATCATGACCTCAGCCGAAATCAAGAGTCAGACTCAACCAACCTAGCCACCCAGGTGCCCCTATTTGTATATCTTTTTATAAGCTTAAAGAGGAAAAAGAAAAGATTTTTATTATTAATGCATTATTTTATAATTTTTATATAAGTTATATATAAGTATATTATTTATAATAATTATTTATTGAGAAAAACCTCCCCTTAAAGAGGAAACAGAAGATAGTTTTCTTGGCAAGTTAAGTGAAACTTGGTTTTTTTCTAGGTGAAATTGGAGAAGAGAAGGTCTGACCTGGGCAAAATATCAAGTGAAATTTGTCTTTAATGCTTTCCCTAGAAAGCCAAGCCTTTCAGGGTCTGTCTGTATCTGAGAATCTAGGAGTCTCAGATACTTGCTTCTAGGTATTGGAAGCCAAGACCGGGCACATAGGATCCTAACCTGTAACAGGTAGCATCATCCCTTTTATCAACTTCTCATCCAGAGCAGCTTCCTTCAGCTGGCAGCTGATGAGAAAGAAGCCAATGAGTAGCTCCCACCAATGAAAGGAGATCATGCAGAAAAGAAAGAGGAATGGAGGAAAAGGGGGTTGTTGGCTTTTTGGACCATGTGGACATTGGTCACTTTCTGCAAGAGATTTGGAAAAATCGGGGCACCTGGGCGGCTCAGTCAGTTGAGCGGCTGACTCTTGGTTTCAGCTCAGGTCATGATCTCACAGTTCATGAGTTCAAACCCTGCATCGGTCTCTGCACTGACAGTGTGGAGCCTGCTTGGGATTCTCTTTCTCTCCTTCTCCTTCCCCCACCCCTTCTCAAAATAAATAAACTTAAAAAAATTATATAAAAAGAAATTTGGAAAATTTCAACATGCTTGGGTCCTGGTATTGCTTAGCTCTTTCCAAAAAATGCTGCTTAACAAACAAAATCTCAGTACTTTAAGACAACAGACTCATGACTATAGAGGTCATTTGGCACGGCCCAGCTTGAGGCTGTGGTTCAGGTCTCTCGTTCTGAGAACAGTTGCCTATGGCATGATGGCCTTCTCCTGACGGATGGCAGAAGCACAAGAAGGTGGGCAGGATCACACAAATACATTTAAAGCGTTTGTTCATATTATGTCTGCTAATACTCCATTTGCTTTAACAGGTCAGATGGCCAAGCCCAGCAGTAGTGGGACAGGGAAATACACTCCACCTACTTCTCTGGTGGGAAGCGCTGCAAAGCCACATGGCAAAGGGTGCGGATGTGTAATACTCTCACAAGGAGGGAGGGGGGAATTGGAAATGATAACCAATCTGCAACAAGTTTTGCTTACAGAAGTCCTCAGAAGGCTTCAGATGAGCTTTCAAGTATTTTGAATTATAGAGTCAAATTCTACTTCCTTCTCTACTTAATCCAGAAGGGCTGAGTTTGACTGTGTTCAATCAATGCAAATTAGTCATTTATGTAAATTATTTACCATTTTAGTCACTTACTCAACATAATATTGACATGTAAGAATAATTGTTAACGACTTCTTTGATAATTTTCTGAGCGAAAGCCCAGATGGCATAATCTGTTGCTCACTGGTAATATCTGTTCACAAATGAGAACTCTTTTAAAGGAAACATTTTTCTTAAAGTTTATTTAGCAAATTTCCACGGTCAGAGCTAACACATTTCTAAAGTGGCATGTCTTTACAATAAAATTAATTTTAAAAAATGCTTCGTGGTTGACTATTTCCTAGATCAATAATAAAAATCTCTTCTGTGGTTAGAACCTCAGCAATACAAGGACAAATTAAAACATATAAATAATACAGTATTTTATTTTATTTTTCAATATAATTTATTGTCAAATTGGCTAACATACAGCATGTGAAGTGTGCTCTTGGTTTTTGGGGTAGATTCCCATGGTTCATCTCTGACATACAACCCCTAGTGCTCATCCCAATGAGTGCCCTCCTCAATAATAATAATGATATTTTAAAGAAAACTTAGTTATTTAGGTTTTTGTATTAGATATTTATTTAACTAAAAAAACTGCTTCCTGGGTCACAACTTCAGGGTTCTCATTCTAAGGTTGTCTTATCAGATACAGTTCCCAGAAATTAAATGAGGAATGCCATTTGAGAGTGGTACCATGAGAATGTATAGTGCTACAGTGTGGTGTCCCCTGCTGGATCCTTTCGCAAGAGCTGAATATTTAAAACTGTGGAGTTTCTAATATAAATGGGGCCTTGGGATTTTTGGTTTTGTTTTTAACAAGAGGAGAACCTAACTGATGAAGGGTTATTGTATGTGATAAATGTTATCTATTATTAAAGAAAATAAGGAGTTTATAATATTTCTTGTTTCACAGGGCCTATGGAGGCAGTGTTTAATTTGTAAAGCATATTTTTGTCAATCACATTTGTTGACAAAATTTTGGTCAGTTTGTGTGGACTGCCCTTGCTACCAAGAAGTAGAATTATACTTCAGATTGTTAAGAGAGGAAAAAAAAATGTATATATGCTTGTGTGTATGTGTATCTATACACACATGTGTGTGTTTGTGTGTGTGTGTGTGTGTGTGTGTGTGTGTGTGTGTGTGTAGCTATTAGACTACTAGTACGATGGCCACATGTAATTAGAAAACTCAGTCATTTTCCTCTTGTTTATATTTAGTTGCAGAGATTAAATATGAGCTTTTTTTTTTTTTTTTTTTTTTTTTTACATCAGGCTTTTTGCCTTGAGAATAATGGTATTCTCTTATAAGATTCAAATATACTTACAGGCCACAAGGACACTAATTTACTGTTGTTTAGAAGTAGCCATCTTTACTTTCTTAAGTAAGTTAAAATCCTAGAGTGCAGTTCATTAGTGTGTTCAGTGCTCTTCGTGGAGCACTTTGGCCTGTGTTGATGATAACACATGTGGTGTTTATTTAGCTTCATCTAGAAGGATAAAATATGCATATCATCCTTAACGTTTTAAATCCTGACACTGTAATACCTCCCTTGTGAATATCAAAATGTGTCTTTTATCTGTTCTTATTAAGGGGCTTGTGGCTTAAGTAGCCTCTATGCTGTGATTTCCATTCACTCTGTGGGAATGACAAAAATGTGGAAATAAAGTGACCTATGATTTCTGATTGCCAGTAATTAAATTAGGACAGCTCGTTTCTGATTTTAGCCTACAAGTTCTTTGGTAAATACATTGTCTTATTTTTTAAAAGTTTGTTAATTAATAATATTCTTATTGTAATAAAGGTGCGGGTAGTTGGAGTTACCTGTGCAGCCTGCCCATTCCCATGCATGAATGATCTTAAATTTCCTGTAGTTGTGCTGGATGAGTGTAGTCAAATAACTGAACCGGCCTCTCTCCTTCCCATTGCAAGGTAACCTAAAAAATTCCTTTCCAAAACACACCCAGATATCATAATATTTCAAATAATTTTGCACTTCAAACTCTTACCAAACTTTTTGAAAATTTTTAACAGTTTAGGTACTAAAGTGACTTTTTAAAAGAATGCAGAGGGGAACTTGAGAGGGGTTAATGTGTCAAAATTTTGTTAGATCACAGTTGAGACATTTGGATCACATAATTCTTTTTAAAGTTTTCGTTTTAATTCCAGGGAGTTAATATACAATGTTATATTAGTTTCAGGTATACAATATAGTGATTCATCAATTCTGTACATCATCCTGTGCTCATCACAAGTGCCCTCCTTAATCCCCATCATCTATTTCACCCCATTCCCCCCACCCACCTCCCCTCTTGCAACCATCTGTTTGTTCTCGATAGTTAAGAGTTTGTTTCTTGGTTTACCTCTCTCTTATTTTTTTCCCTTTCTTGTTTATTTTTAAATTCCACATATGAGTGAGATGAGATGGTATTTGTCTTTTTTTGGTTGATTTGTTTCACTTAGCATTATACTCTCACTCCATCTGTGTCATTGCAAATGGCCAGATTTCATTCCTTTTTTATGGCTGAATGATATTCATTGTATGTATACACCACTTCTTTATCCATTCATCACTGGATGGACACTTGGGCTGCTATTATATCTTTGCTATGGTAAATAATGCTGCTGTAAACATAAGAGTGCATGTATCCCTTTGAATTAGTATTTTTGTATCCTTTGGGTAAATACCTAGTAGTGCAATTGCTAGATCATAGGGTAGTTCTATTTTTAACTTTTTGAGGAACCCCTACAGTGTTTTCCATGGTGGCTGTACCAGTTTGCATTCCCACCAATAGTGCACAAGGGTTCCTTTTTCTCCACATCCTCGCCAACACCTGTTGTTTCTTTGGTTGTTGATTTTAGCCATTCTAACAGGTGTGAGGTGAAATCTCCTTGTAGTTTTGATTTACATTTCCCTGATGATAGATCACATAATTTTTAAAGCCTTGATAACACTAGTGCTAGAATTTTACTAGAGAACCTTGCAGGTTTCTCACCTAGATTAGAGGTTCTTCTTTAGTCCTATTTTGAGAACCTAAGTCTACTGAAGAATGTTCTTCAGTTGCTTACTTTGATAAAGTTCCAGTGTTTAAGTTCTGAAAATAAAATTTATATTATGAAAGGATATAAACTACAGAAAAATAAGTTGAAAATGAAACTTTGTCCAATAAAATTTAGAAGACTATAAAATCTTCTAAGCTGTATCAGTTAATTGAAACATTGTGCTTTTAAAGCATCTCTAACTGAGGGATCCTGAAGGCAGTGGAAAGAGTGCTAGACTTGGACTCAGTAGGCCTGAGTTCTAATCCTTGTTCTATCCCCAGTTAATGAGGGAACGAGTACCTACTGTCATGATTTTCCCGGGACTTGGGGGGTCTTGCATCATGGGAATTTTAGGTTAAACTGGGACAGTCCTAAGCAAACCAATATGAGTTGGTCACCCCACTCAGGAGCCGGGAATGGAGGAACAGTAAGGTCCTGCACAGAGGATAGAGGAATAATAGGGTTAATCTATTTAACAATAGAAGCAATAATGCTAGTATGAGTAACAAGAAATATTTCCTGTTATGTGAAGCACCTGCTATATACTAAACACATTATATACTGCAAGAAGTCCTGATAACAGTTATGCAAAGTAGTAGCACATCCAGGTTACTGGTAAGAGTGCTGAAGCTTGGAGAAGTTAAATAACTTGTTGTGTCTGTAGAATATAATGGAGTTGAGATTTAGATACAAGTTTTTCTACAAAAAATTGGAGATTTTCCCACGATATCCTACCTCGATTTAAAAAGACATTTAGCCCCAGGAACCTAATTTATTTCATCTCTAAAGCAAGAGTTTAAGCCAAATGTTTTCTATGAAAGCCTCTAAGTTTATAGAATTTAAAAGTCATTGTTTCTCAAAACGTGTTGTGCAAAATGCTAATTCAATGCAGAGGCAAGGGGACATTTAGTACGTTTTATGTAGGAAAAAATTGTAAGGGGTTTTTTACTAAGTTCAAAGCCTTTTAATACATTTATTAGCATTATTAAGCCTTGTTAGTTTCCAGAACTCTGGGAATACATGTTGGAAAATAGTGCAGCAAATGATGTCAATGCATGCCTTCTCTTATTGCTTAGATTAATTTTTGGAATTCTGTTTTTAGGTTCGAGTGTGAAAAGCTGATTCTTGTTGGAGATCCCAAACAGCTTCCTCCTACTATTCAGGGTTCTGATGCAGCTCATGAAAATGGATTAGAACAAACTCTTTTTGATCGGCTCTGCTTAATGGTACTACTGTTCAATTCATGCAGAATTATCATTTATGGATAATATACTGCGTAGATAGATCGAAAATGAAAATCTTAGAAGACTTAGTCCCTGCCCTAAAATAATTGTAACTGTTTAGAAAGTACCCCTCTTAAAGATAACTAGCACCTTGTAATTTAAGTACCCTTTTATATAATGAATCTTTTCCCCATGTACTACTTTAATAGTGGGTAGTAAATATATTGCTTTTGCTCTAATATCTTAAAAAACTCTATAATGTCTTTATTATCCATGTCCCCTATTGTAGAGCTGTTGTAGAGTGCTGCTTCATATTTAAAAGAATTTTTTAAATTAATTATTAATATACACACATATATTTTTTAACATTTACTAATTTTGAGAGAGAGGGATCCTGAGCAGGGGAGGAGCAGAGAGAGAGGGAGAGACAGAATCCCAAGAAGTCAGCCAGAGCCCAATGCAGGGCTCGAACTCAGTGAACCATGAGATCATGACCTGAGCCTAAATCAAGTCTGACACTTAACCGATGGAGCCACCCAGGCTCCCCTAATTATTAACATATCTTTTTTAAAATTTAATTTATTTATGTATTTATTTTTACTTTACATCCAAGTTAGTTAGCATATAGTGCAACGATGATTTCAGGAGTAGATTCCTTAATGCCTCTTATCCATTTAGCCCATCCCCCTCCCCCAACCCCTTCAGTAACCCTCTGTTTGTTCTCCATATTTAAGAGTCTCTTATGTTTTGTCCGCCTCCCTGCTTTTACATTATTTTTGCTTCCCTTCCCTTGTGTTCATCTGTTCTGTGTCTTAAAGTCCTCATATGAGTGAAGTCATATGATATTTGTCTTTCTCTGACTGACTACTTTCACTTAGCATAATACCCTCTAGTTCCATCCATGTAGCTGCTCATGGCAAGATTTCATTCTTTTTGATTGCCGAGTAATACTCCATTGTGTGTGTGTGTGTGTGTGTGTGTGTGTGTGTGTGTGTGTGTGTGTATAAATATATATACCACATCTTCTTTATCCATTCATCCATCGATGGACATTTGGGCTCTTTCAATACTTTGGCTATTGTTGATAATTCTGCTATAAACATTGGGGAGCATGTGCCCCTTCAAAACAGCATACCTGTATCCCTTGGATAAATATGCTTTGTCAAAGATTAGCTGGCCATATGTTTGTGGGTCCATTTCTGGGTTCTCTATTCTGTTCCATTGATCTGAGTGTCTGTTCTTGTGCCAGTACCATACTGTCTTGATGGTTACAGCTTTGTAGTATAGCTTGAAGTCTGGGATTGTGATGCCTCCTGCTTTGGTTTTCTTTTTCCAGCATTGCTTTGGCTATCTGGGGTCTTTTCTGGTTCCATACAAATTTTAGGATTGTTTATTCTAGCTCTGTGAAGAATGCTGGCGTTATTTTTATAAGGATTGCATTGAATATATAGATTGCTTTGGGTAGTATTGACATTTTAACAATCTTTGTTCTTCCTATCCAGGAGCATGGAATCTTCTTCCATTTCTTTGTGTCTTCAATTTCTTTCATAAACTTTCTATAGTTTTCAGTGTATAGATTTTTCACCTCTTTGGTTAGATTTATTCCTAGGTATTTTATGGGTTTTGATGCAGTTGTAAATGGGATCGATTCCTTTATTTCTCTCTCTGTTGTTTCATTGTTGGTGTATAGGAATGCAACCAATTTCTGTGCATTGTTTTTATGTCCTGCAACTTTGCTGAATTCAAAATCAGTTCTAGCAGTTTTTTGGTGGAATCTTTTGGGTTTTCCATATAGAGTATCATGTCATCTGCGAAAAGTGGAAGTTTGACCTCATGGCCGATTTGGATGCCTTTATTTCTTTATGTTGTCTGATTGCTGAGGCTAAGACTTCCAATACTGTGTTGAATAACAGTGGTGATAATATATCTTTAAATAGAGGTGACATTCACATAATGTAAAATTAACCGTTTTAAAAGTGGATAATTCAGTGGCATTTAATACGTTCACAGTACTGTGTAAACACGGGCTCTATTTGAAAACACTTCTGTCACCCAAAAATAAAAACCCATACCCATTTAGCAGTTTCTCCATTCCCTCCTCTCTCCAGACCCTGGCAACCACCAGTCTGTTTTCAGTCTGCATAGTCATATCTAGTCAGTATACTTTATGTCATATAATCTTACAACTTTCATATCATATACAACCCAGAATCTATACAATATAGATTGTGACCTTTTGTGCCTGGCTTATGTCACTTAGCACCGAGTTTTTGAGGTTTATCTACATTATAGCATATATCAATACTGTATTACATTAAAAAAAATACATTCTTAATGGTACTGTAGTCATCTCCCTACTCCTATCCACAACTTTTTCATTATCCCAACAGAAACTTTGTACCCATTAAACAATAATTCCTCTTCTTTCCTGAGCACCTGGTAACCTCTATTCAGCTTTCTGCCTCTGTGAATTTGCCTCCTCTATGTGCTTCATATAAGTATAATCATATGATTTGTGTCCTTTTGTGTTTGGCTTATTTACTTGGCATAATCCATTCAGAGTGTGTCCATGTTGTAATATGTGTCAGAATTTCATTCCTTGTTAACACCAAATAATATTCCATTGTATGTAATACCACATTTCATATATCCACTCATCTGTGGATGGATATTTGGGTTGTTTCTGTCTTTCAGCTATTGTGAATAACAGTGCCATGAGCATTGGTATACAGATAGCTATTCGAGTCTCTGCGTTCAGTTCTGTTGAGTATACATGCAGAAGTGCTACTACTGGGTCATATAATAATTTTATGGGTTTTTTTTTTTAAATCCATTCTCTTTGTTTTTTAAGTTTTTATTTAAATTCCAGTTAGTTAACATACAGTGTAATATTAGTTTCAGGTGTACAGTGTAGTGATTCAACACTTCCATACAACACCTGACGCTCATCACAGGAAGTGCCCTTCTTAGTCCTGATCACCTGTTTTTTTTTTTTTAATTTTTTTTTCAATGTTTATTTATTTTTGGGACAGAGAGAGACAGAGCATGAACGGGGGAGGGGCAGAGAGAGAGGGAGACACAGAATCGGAAACAGGCTCCAGGCTCCGAGCCATCAGCCCAGAGCCTGACGCGGGGCTCGAACTCACGGACCGCGAGATCGTGACCTGGCTGAAGTCGGACGCTCAACCGACTGCGCCACCCAGGCGCCCCCCTGATCACCTGTTTAACCCATCCCCCACCCACTTCCCCTCTGGTAACCACATCAGTTTGTTTTCTGTAGTTAAGAGTCTGTTTCTTTCTTTTCTTTTTTCTTTTTTTAACCTTTGTTCATTTTTTTTTTTTAATTTTTTTTTCAACGTTTATTTATTTTTGGGACAGAGAGAGACAGAGCATGAACGGGCGAGGGGCAGAGAGAGAGGGAGACACAGAATAGGAAACAGGCTCCAGGCTCTGAGCCATCAGCCCAGAGCCCGACGCGGGGCTCGAACTCACGGACCGCGAGATCGTGACCTGGCTGAAGTCGGACGCTTAACCGACTGTGCCACCCAGGCGCCCCAACCTTTGTTCATTTTTGAGGGAGACAGAGTGCATGCAGTGATGGAGCAGAGAGAGAGGGAAACATAGAATCCAAAGCAGACTCCAGGCTCTGAGCTATCAGCTCAGAGCCTAACGTGGGGCTTGAACTCACGAACTGTGAGATCAGGACCTGGGCTGAAGTCAGACACTTAACTGACTGAGCCACCCAGGCGCCCCTTGACAGTTTCCTTTGATGAACAAAAGTTCTGTAATTTTGCTGAAATCCAGTTTATCTATTTTTTTTTTCTTGTGTTGCTTGTGCTTTTGGGGTCATATCCATGAAACCTCATCCAGTATCATACAAATTTTCCCCAGTGTTTTCTTCAAGACGTTTTATAGTTTTGGTCTTACATTTAACTTAAGATTCTTTGATCCATCTTGAGTTTATTTTTGTAAAGGTATAAGATATGGTCCGGTTTTTTTTTTTTTTTTTTTCCCCAAGCATATATTCAGTTTTTCTGGCACCATTTGTCAAAAAAATCTGTCCTTTCCCCATTGAATGGTTTTGGCACCCTTGACAAAAATCAGTTGACTATGTGCAGGTTTATTTCTGGACCCTCTATTCTATTCCATTGGTCTATATTATTTAATTTTTTATGGCTGAATAATATTCCATTGTATGCATTTACCACAATTTGCTTATCTCTTTATTATTACTATTGTTTTGATGCAATATTCAAAATCAAGCTATTTTTATAAGCAGAAGATTAAAATATTACAGCCAAAAGAATATAGAAAATCTACCAAAAGAAAAATTTTATCAGTGTTGCTAGCTTAAATTGCATTTAAGGAGTTACTTTGCTGTTTGAACTTTCAATAATCTGTACTTTTTTTGAGAGAGAGAGAGGGTGTAACTGAGCAAAGGGCAGACAGAGAGAGAGAGAGGGAGAGAGAGAGAAGTGGGGCTCACCCAAAGCAGGGCTCATGCTCACCCAAAGTGGGGCTTGTGCTCATTTGAAGCAGGGTTTGTATTCATGAACCATGAGATCATGGCCTGAACTGAAGTCAGATGCTTAACTTACTGAGCCCCCAGACACCCAATAATCTGTACTTTCTTAACAGAGGAAGAAAAATGGAAATGAAACTAAAAGAATGATTAAATCTCAAATAAATGTTTCTTCACCCTTAAGAGATAGTATTTCCTAAAAGATCCTTCTAACAAGAGATTTTAGATGGATGGATTGATTGCTTTGCTCTAAATGGTAGAGATATTAGTGCTCTCATGCTTTTCCCCCTTTTCTTATCCCTTCCCTTATTCCTATTTTTGTTAGTTACGTTGTTATTCTTTTTGTTCTATAGTCATAATTTGTACGATTGTTTAGAGTCATTCTATATATTTTTTAATTTTTTAAAAAAATGTTTATTTTGAGAGAGAGAAAGAGCACGCACGCACGCGCGCACACACACACGTGTGCGCATGCATGTGGGGGAGGGGCAGAGAGAGAGGGAGAGAGAGAAAATCCCAGAAAGGCTCCACACTGTCAGCACAGAGCCCCGACCCAAGACTCGATCTCACAAACTATGAGATCATGACCTGAGCCACCTAGGTGACCCTAGAATTAGTTCTATATTTAGAAGTTTCAGTGTCATTCATATGGGTGCCTTGGACTTCATCATCAATTTTTTTTTTTCAAGAATGACTTACAGATACATACTTTCCTGAGTCCGTTTTGTTTCAAAATGTCCATTGCTTTTAAATGTAAAAGGCATCTTGGCTTATTGAATAGTTGCATCAAGTATTACTGTGAATTTTAGGGCCAGCCTGATTATTTTCCCCTTGTAATGATTTATTTTTTCTACCCAGATACAATAACTCTTTTTACAACCTTAAAGTTTATAAATTTGCCACAGTATATCTCAGTGTGGAGCTTTCTGTAACTAATCGTTCTGTAATAAAAGTTCTCTCAAACTGGAGACTCTTGTTTCTTTGTTTCAGGAAAGGCTTCTGCTCTACCTGATGAATTCTCTACCAGTAGCTTAGTCTGTGCAGGATGCTGTAAGAAAATACCATAGACTGGGTGGCTTAACCAACAGACATTTATTTCTCACAGTTCTGGAGGCTGGGAAGGCCAAGATCAAGGTACCTTCAGATTTGGTTCCTGGTAAGAATGCTCTTCTTGGCCGTGTCCTCACATGGTAGAATGAGAAAAAGACTCTGGCCTCTTCCTCTTCTAATAAGGAAACTAATCTTATCATAAGGACCCCATCCTCATGACCTCATCTGAACCTAATTACCTTCCAAAGGCCTCGCCTCCAAATATCATCTCCGTGGGGTTTAGGGCTGCAACATAGGAACTGGGGTCGGAGACACATTTGGTCTAAAATACAAAGGCCCCTCAATTATTTTTATATTGGGTATCTTTATCTGTTTCCATTAATGTTACTTTAATTTTTTGTCTTCATTATCTGTGAAGGCTTTCTAATATGTCTGTTCCCCTTACATTGAGTTTGAAGTTGCATTGAGTTTTAAGTTGGGTTGTAGTGAGTTTTATGAAGAAATTCCATTTGTTCTTTGCTTCCTTTAGTTCTCTAATGATACTATTTTGAAAATTAGTTTGTTTTCTTAGGATTGAAATTTCCCTTTTAATATTATCTTTTTAAATCTCATTCTCTTTTCATCATCTCACTGTTGAGATTTTATTTCACTCAGTTACATTCTGATTATATTCTAAAGGTTGAGACTTGAGGAAAACTTTCTTCTGTTTCTTGGTTATATTTTGTCTAGGCTGCGTTCTATACATAGTGTTTGCATTGTCTTTATCTTGTTAGTTTGAGGGGAAGCTGTAGTGTGTGAGCACAGTTGCCATTCCTGCTTGATCTCCTGATGTTCTTGCTTAGGTAGCTCTCAGATTCTGTATTTTCTTAGTACCCTGAAAATAGGGTGTGGGGAGTGGGGTAGGTGTGGGACTGGAATAGAACTGAATTAAGAATGTGTACTGTCTTGGGGCACTTGGGTGGCTCAGTCGGTTGAGTGTCCGACTTTGGCTCAGGTCGTGATCTCACGGTTCATGGGTTCGAACCCTGCGTGGGGCTCTATGCTGACAGCTTGGAGCCTGGAGCTGCTTCGGATTCTGTGTGTCTCTCTCTCTGCCCCTCCCCCGTTTGTTCATTCCCTGTCTCTCTCTCTTTCTCTCTCTCAAAAATAAGTAAAAAAAAAAAAGTTAAGAACGTGTACTGCCTTTTTTTGCTTACATGGGCTCTCTCAATTCTAAGGTTTTATTAAATATCCAGTATCAGGATTCATTCCACATAGTTGGAGGTATTGTCCCTTTGCCAGACAAGGAATATTCTTGGACTTCAGGTGTCCCCCCAGTTTGATGTTTCATCCTCAGAGCCTTCACTTCACTAAAAACTAACTGCTCAGATCACTTTCCCTCTTTCATTACTATTCTTAGGAGCAATTTCTATGTTATGACTTCTAGAGAAGTTAGGAATCTCACCATACAGATGGTCCTTGACTTACAATATTTGGACTTAACAATTTCAACTCTATAATGGTGTGAAAGTGATACACATTTAGTAGAAACTATCCTTTGAATCTTGAATTTTGATCTTTTCCCAGGCTAACGATATGATGTAAGATCCTCTCTCATGATGCTGGGCAGTGCAGCGAGCCACAGCTCCCAGTCAGCCACATGGTCATGACTGTAAACAACCTATACACTTACAGCCATTCTGCACCCATACAGCCATTCTGATTTTCACTCTCGGTATCGTGTTAAATAAATTACATGAAATATTCAATATTTCATTATAAATTAGGCTTTGTGTTAGATGATTTAACCCAATTGCTAGCTAATGTAAGTATTCTGAGCATGTTTAAGGTAGAATAGGCTAAGCTATGATGTTCCATAGGGTAAGTGTACTAAATGCATTTTCACTTCCATTTTCAACTTATGATGAGTTCATCAGGATGTAACGCCATCATAAGTCAAGAAAGATCTGTACTGCATTTCTCCCTTCTGCTTTATTTTTTTTTTTTTAATTTTTTTTTAACGTTTATTTTTGAGACAGAGAGAGACAGAGCATGAACAGGGGAGGGTCAGAGAGAGGGAGACACAGAATCTGAAACAGGCTCCAGGCTCTGAGCTGTCAGCACAGAGCCCGACGCGGGGCTTGAACTCACGGACCGCGAAATCATGACCTGAGCGGAAGTCGGCCACTTAACCGACTGAGCCACCCAGGCACCCCTCTCCCTTCTGCTTTAGAATGCTGTTTCTTGATAAGCACTTTATAAACTTTATGGCATTGAGTTGTCTCTAAACCTTTCTTTGGTGCATGGCTACTGAATTTTTCCTTTGCTATTGTTTTTAATATATTGTTGTAGATGTTTCTTTAGATATTGGAGAATGGATTCTGCAAGTCAGTGTTATTCCACCTTTTTCAGAAGTTTCCCCTTACACTGAGTTTCAAGTTGTGTTGTTTTGAGTTGAGTTGTACTCAATTTTGTGAAGACTCAAGCTTTCAATTATCTTGAGTTATTAATTGTAACTGAATTGAATTGCACAACTTTCTACCCCTTCCATGATAAGTCCGTGTTCAGATTCTTTTGAATCAGACCTTTCCATTGGCTTTTTAAAAATCTTAATTTAAAAAATTATTTAGATTCTGAAAACATTTTTAAATAGGTAACCTAGTCACATGATTCAAAATGCAAATTCTAAAGGAACCATAGAGTGAAGACTTTTACTCCTGTCCCCCAGCCACTCAGTTTTTCTCCCCCAAAGCACTGTCATCTTTTTCTTGTATTCTTCTAGTGATAATTTATGCCATCATAAGCAAATAGATAAAATATTTCCCCCCTCTTTTACAAATGCTACCATACAATACATGCCGTTATGCTCTTTGCTCTTTCACTTATCTGTTGTCGATGATTTTTAAAACATGAAGTAGATTATTGAGGGAATTTTGAAAGGCCAAATAAAGATACACTATAAAGTGGATTTACTTGTAGAATATAATGGGATTGAATTTACGAAATGGAATATATAAAACATTCAAGGTGAATGAACTTGATCCATATAGATCATTCTCATAAACATAGTAGATGTTGAAAGAAGCAAGGTACAAAGTACAAAATACAATAGTATAAAATAGTATAAATAGTATAAAATACAATTTATGTGAATTTCAAAAACACAGCAAATAATGTGTATTATTCATACATACATGCCCATGTATGAAACATATAAAGCTTGCATGGGAATGCCATAAAACACAGTTAGTATTGGAACTGTTTCTAGACAAGGTGGTAGAGGAAATAGATGAGGGGGGGGGCATAGCTATCTATGCCACATTTCATATTTTAACAAAAAGGAAATCTGAAGCAAGATGACTAAATACTAATGTCAGATTTGTGTGGTACATAGATGAGTATTATATTTTTTTGCTTTTCTGTATATTTGAACTAGTTCAGAATTAATTAAAAGAAACAATAATATCTATTATTCATTATAGAAAGTGTGGAAACTACAGAAAACTAAAAGGTTAAAAAAAATCTATAATAACCTCACTGCCCCCAAGAGAGAATCCTTTGTAATATTTTGGTATCATTCCTTCCAGCTTTTATCCTAGGGGTGTCTGCATATATCAAATATATACACTGTAAGAATACATATATTTGATATATGTGCACACAATGGAATATCATTCAGCCATAAAAAAAGAGGGAAGTCTTGCCACTTACAACAACATGGATATACCTTGAGAGCATTATGCTAAGTGAAATAAATCAGAAAGAGATAAATACTGTATGTTATCACTTACCTGTAGAATCTAAAAAAAAGCTGACCTCATAGAAACAAAGAGTAGAATGGTGGTTACCATGAGCTAGGAGGTAGAAAGGTAGGAAGAGGGAGATGTTGGTCAAAGGGCATAAATTTCCAGTTATCAGATGAGTAAGTTCTGGGGATCTAATTAACAGCATGGTAATTATAGTTAATAATATCATATACTTGAAAATTGCTAAGAGAGTAGATGTTGCATGTTCTCACTATTAAAAAAGAAATGTAATTACCTAATTATGTGATGTGATAGAGGTGTTACCTAATGCTATGGTGGTAGTCAATTTGCAATATATGAATATCAAATCAATTCATGGTTCACCTTCAGCTTATACAATTGTGTTATACTTACACAATTATGTTGTATGTCAATTATATCGCAATAAATCTGTAAAAATATGTATTTTTACATAGTTGAAACCATACCATGTAGTTACTCTCCTGCCTTTTTTAAACCTTGCATTATAATAAACCATTTCCCTGTGTTATTACTAGCTTTGTAATCATCACTGTTGTCACAAATATTTTAATCACCAAATATTATGTGAATATACCATAATTTAATCATTTTTCTAACATTGTTTCTAGTACTAAATAATGGTCCTTTGAATAAAAAAAATCATTTGAGAATTTTTGTACTTTGAGCATATTTTGTATTTTTGGCAAGGTTTTCACATGCCCACTGACTTAGACTCATCTGCAAACTTAGGCCCTAAATAATACAAGGACTGTTTTTTTCCTTACTGTTTTTCTTCCATAAAAGATACCTTGTCTGTGTGATCATTAATCCTGCCTTTAACTATGCATTATTATTATTGGAGTACCTTGTAGTTATTCAAAATGTTCAAATAGTGCTCCAGAACATTTTGCAAACACAGAGTATGCTCTACAAGAGCTCTAACTTGGATGGAATGTGGATTTTATGATGCACTAACAAGATTGAAGATTCAAAATAAAAGATGGCTTATGCCCAAGGAGGAAAATTAATGAGCTATCAGCAAGTCTTTCTAACATTTTTTTTAAATTTTTAATGTTTATTTATTTTTGAGAGAGAGACAGAGAGAGAGAGCACGCGTGCAAGCGGGGGAGGGACAGAGAGAGGGAGACACAGAATCCAAAGCAGGCTCCAGGCTCCGAGCTGTCAGCACAGAGCACGATGCAGAGCTCAAACTCACAAACCGTGAGACTATGACCTGAGCTGAAGTCAGACACTTAACCGGCTGAGCCACCCAGGTGCCCCTCAAATATATATTTTTAAAGATTCCTTTTCAATTTAGTGCCACATACATTATGAAACCACCTAATGTTAGTCACCAAACTTACTAGATAAGTCTAATATTTGACATGCTTTATAATTTTGTGGTGTAAATAATAGGTTACCATGAAGATATTTTTAGTAATTAAAAATTGTTATTTATAGTCTATTTGATCATAGTTGTAATTCATTTACTAAGAGCACAGTATGTTGATATTTTTAAATTTTTAAATACTAATCTTTTTTTCCCCCTAAGGAAAAAAATGCTTTAATTTTTTTTTCTTCATTTAAATTTCTTAGGGTCATAAGCCAGTTCTGTTGAGAACCCAATACCGTTGTCACCCTGCAATCAGTGCTATCTCTAATGATCTGTTTTATGAAGGAAACCTCATGAATGGCATTTCAGAAACAGAGAGGAGCCCTTTATTGGAATGGCTCCCAACTCTGTGTTTCTATAACGTTAAAGGACTGGAGCAGGTAAATGACATTAATGAGAGTCAACATGGTTTAGTTTCCTGGTTTAATTTTATTGTTGTTGTTTATATGGTTTTCTTGGTCTTTCCACAGCCTTTCTGGGAAATATAATTTAGGCTCTGTTTCATATTCCAGATTGAAAGAGATAACAGCTTTCATAATGTGGCAGAAGCTGCTTTTACACTCAAGCTGATTCAATCACTGATTGTAAGTGGAATAGCAGGCTCGGTGATCGGGGTGATAACATTATACAAATCCCAGATGTACAAGGTTTGTATCGTATTATGACACTTAAATATTGTGACTTTTTGTTACAATATTTGATAGTTACATTTGAGTAGTAGTTGGGTTTGGTACTTAAAAAACTTTTGGGAGTGTAACATTTTTAAAAATTCTGATTTTTGTGTGGTCTGGCTTTTTTTCTGTATAATTAAATGTAAACCTAACAAGGTTTAATTAAATTCAGTTTACAGCTGTTAGGGCAAAAATGCAAATAAACAAATTAGAGGGAAGAAAATACAGTGTATGCTTTGTGTTTTGGGCCAGATGGGATTCAATCTCTGTTTTCCAAAATGTTCTTTCATTATTATTTCATTTTATTAATAAATCAAAAGTAGCAAATATTAATATACATGTAAACCAATTACTTCTAACTAGTTTTTACTTTTTTCTTTTTTAAAATATTTTTCATCTTTTCTATTATTAATTTTCAACTCTGAATTAGTATATCTGGATGAATTCCCCAACAATAGATAAATCATCACTTTTGCTTTTGTTTTCTAATTTATATTGTCATCTAGTTATTTATGAATCATTTTAGAAACTATCAAATCTATGTGAATCATTAAAAAATGAAAATTATCCACTACTAGTTAAATAAAAATGGCTGCTTTGAATAGGTTCAGGGCTTAAGTTCTTCGTGGTCTCTTCCCTGTGTGATCTGTCTTTTCCTCCACAGCTTTGTCATTCACTCAATGCCGTGGACTTTGATCATCCTGATATCAAAGCCGTGCAGGTATCCACAGTAGATGCTTTTCAGGGAGCTGAAAAGGAGATTATTATTCTGTCCTGTGTAAGGACAAGACAAGTAGGATTTATTGATTCAGAAAAAAGAATGAATGTTGCATTGACCAGAGGAAGGAGGCATTTGTTGATCGTGGGAAATTTAGCCTGTTTGCGGAAAAATCGACTCTGGGGACGTGTGATCCAACACTGTGAAGGTAAAATATAAAAATGTCTTTAATTCAAGTGTTTTGAATTAAAAATGACTCTTGAGTTAGTGCTTGGAGTGGTTCAGGTAGGACTAGCTCTGACTTTGCCACTGTGTGAGATGACTGAAATATCGTCGTCTCACATTTTATCTCTTTTTTAGGAAGGGAAGATGGATTACAACACGCAAGCCAATGTGAACCACAGCTGAATCATCTTCTTAAAGATTATTCTGAAAAACAAGCAGAAGAGAAACAGAAGAAAAAGAGTGAAAAAGATAAATCTCATTCACAAAAAGTCATGGCATAGATCATTTGTATTTATATGAATTCAAATTCATTTTACGCACTATATTTTTTATATTTTTACTACCCCAAAATGTTGTTATTGATAAAAAATTTATAATACTTATGTAATAAATTAACTCCAAATAAAAATTTGTTCTTCAAAAAATATACATACTTATATTAAGATAGGCAGATGTTGAACATAATATAAAATCTTACTAATAAAAATACACTTTTTTCTAAGAACTATTATTTCTTTTTGCTAAAGGAATAAGTTTTACAAAGGGTATGGAAAAGCTCCTGGGAAATACCAATGTTACTTCAAAAATAAGTAAATATCTCAAAAACTCATCTATTAGAACATGGCTACAAAGTTGTATCAATACACCCCTTTCTGAACTACAGTTCTATCAGAATCTTTAAAAACTAAATATATATAATGCCCAGTTATAAGTAAAAACATATTCACAATAACTTTTTAGAAATATAAAAAGAAGAAGAAAAATACAAAAAATTCACTCCTGGAGAATGCAGTGCTCAGTACCTGGCCTTGTCCAGTACCCAGCACCATACCTGGTATTGTAGGTTCTCAGTAAGCCATTGGATGAATGAACAAATGAATGAATGAGAGACTACCTTTGGTTCGTTTCCTTCTAGTCTTTTTCCTGTGCATTTATTCACATGGTAGATATTGGTATATAAAATATATAAGGGATTTAAATTTTTTTATTTTGAAGTATTTTTTAATACACACGTATAGAAAAGTGTACAAATTACAAGTATACAGCTGAGTGAGTTTTCATAAAGTGAATACATCTTTGTAATCAGCACTCAGATCACAGACGGAACATAACCAGTATCGGGAAGCCCCTTCAGTGTCCCCTCACTGCTACTAACTACACTCTCACCCTCAGAGTAACCAATATCATAACTTTTAAAAACATAGGTTTGAGATTCATGTTATCATGTGCAGGCTTTGGACTTTATAGAAATGGAATCACATTATGCTTCTACATGTGATTGATTAAATATTCTCATGAGATTCATTCACATTGTTTTGAATATTGGTAGTTTTTAATATTCTTGTTCCTGTTTGATATTCCACTGTAAAAATAATTAATCTACTTATGTTTATTACTCTTTTTTGCCAGTTTTATTGAGAAATAATTGACATACGTCACTGCATAAGTTTAAGGCATACAGCATGATGGCTTCATTTACATGTATTGTGAAATGATGACCACAGTAGGTTCAGCTAACGTCCATCTTCTCATATAGGTACAATAAAAAGAGGGAGAAAAAGGGAAAAATTTTTCTTGTGATGAGAATTCTTAGGTTTATTATCTTGACAACTTTCCTGTATATTGTACAGCACTGTTAGCTGTGGTCATCACATTGTCCATACATTCCTAGTACTTATTTATCATATAACGGGAATTTTGTGCTTTTGATCACCTTCTTCCAGTTCCCCCTCCCTCTACCCTCCACTTCTAGTAACCACAAGTCTGATCTCTTTTTCTAGAAGTTTGGGGATTTTTGTTTTTAATATGCCACATATAAGTGAGATCATACAGTATTTGTCTTTCTTGGACTTACTTAATATTATGCCTTCAAGGTCCATCCATGTTTTCACAAATGGTAGGATTTCCTTGTTTTTCATGGCTAAATAACATGTGATATTCATATATGATGTACATTCATATTCATATTTACATATGATATATGTATCACAGCTTCTGCCTTTTTTAAGTAAACTCTTCACCCTTTTTGGAGTTTGAATTCATGACCCCAAGATCAAGAGTCACATGTGCCACCAACTGAGCCATCCAGGTGGCCCTATATCACAACTTCTTTATCCATTCATCCATCAATGGGCACTTAGGTTGTTTCCACGTCTAAGCTACTATGAATGGTGCAGATGACTTTTTGAGTTAGAGTTTTCATTTCCTCTGGATATATCTCCAGAAGTATATAATCGCTGGATCATATGGTAGTTCTATTTTTAATTTTTTTTTTTTTTTTTTGAGGAAACTCCATGCTGTTTCCATAGTGGCTATACCAATTTACAATCCTACAAACATGCACAAGGGTTCTCTTTTCTCCATATTCACACTAACAGTTGTTGTCTTGTCTTTTTGATGATGGCTATTCCAACAGGCATGAGGTGATAGATACCTCATTGTGGTTTTAATTTGCATTTCCCTAATGACTAGTGATGTTGCGCATCTTTTCACATACCTGCTGGCCTTTCATATATCTTCTTTGGAGAAAAGACTTAGTTCTTTTGCCCATTTTTTTTTAACTGATCTTAGAGGAACAACTTTCAGCCTTTTATCATTGAGTATGATATTAGCTGTGGGCCTGTCATATATAGCCTTTATAATGTTGAGATATGTTCCTCTCTGCCTAATTTATTGAGAGTTTATTGTGAATGGATATTGAATTTTGTCAAATGCTTTTTCTGCATCTATTGAGATGATTCATTTTTTTGTTCTATTGCAGGGTATCACATTGATTTGTATATATTAAACTGTCCTTGCATTCCAGGAATAAATCCAACTTGATCATGATGAATGATCCCTTTAGTGTGCATTTAAATTAGGAAAACAATGTATGAACAAAACAAGAAGTTCAACAAGGAAATAGGCACCATCTAAAACAAAAAACAAATCTAGAGTTAAAAAATACAACTGAAGAATTCAATAGAGATTTTCAAAAGTAGACTTTGCCATGTAAAAGAATTTGTTACGTAAAGGACATTGAAAGGGATATTGACAATTCTCCAGAGAAGCAAAAACTAAAAAAAAAAAAAAAAAAAAAAAAAAAAAGATTGAAGAAAGCCTTTGGGAATTATGAAACACAAAACAAACACTATTCACATTATGGGAATTCCAGAAGAAGAAAAAAGAACAGAAACTGTATTTAAAGCAATCAGAGAATGTGGGGAGAGAAATGGACATTCAGATCTATGAGGCCCAAAGGATAAAGGATCCCAAGTAGGTCAACACAAATAGGACTACGCTGAGACACATAGTGATTAAGTTGTTAAAAGTCAAAGACAATTTTAAAAGGAGCAAGAGAAAAGAGAGAAGTTATATACCACGGAAACTCCATAAGACTATTGACCAGTTTCTCAGTAGAAACTTTTCAGGCCAGGAGAGAATGAGATGACATATTTAAAATACCAAAAGAAAATAACTGTCAACCAGAAATTCTATAGCCAGTGAAGTCCTTCAGAAACAAAGGGATAAAGAGTTTCCTGAACAAACAAGAGCTGAGGGGGGTCCTTACCACCAGACCTCCCTCCAAAGGGAGTTCTTTGAGCAAAAGTAAAAGAATGCTAATTAACATAAACACAGGTAGTGTAAATCCCACCAATAATAGTAAATATATAGTCATAGTTAGATTCTGCAACATAGTAATAATGGTACATAATTCACAATCCTAGTTTTAAAAAGGGGGGTTATGTCTCTTAATTTGTTTGATGGTTGCTATTCCTTGTCAAACTTCTTGTGGGTTTTTTTTCATGCATTGTTTTCCTAATTTCATTTATTTGTCTGTGTTTTCTTATAGTTCACTAAACTTTAAGAGGATTATTCTAAACTCTTTGATAATTTATAGATTTCCATTTCTTTAGGGTCAATTATTGGAGCTATATTAGCTTTCCTTGGTGGTATCATATTTACCTGATTTTTCATGATCCTTGATTTGTATGTTGTACCTGTACATTTGAGTAATCAGGCTCCCCTTCCAGTCTTTAAAGATTTGCTTTCGCAGAGACAGTTCTTAACCAGTCAGCTCAGTTTGGATTTCTTGGCGGTGTTGTTGGGCAGGTGGGGCATGGTATTGTCTGTTTTGGGGTGAGGTAAGGGTTTGAGCTCTGACGATTAGGTGGGGGGTTGTGCCACTGGCAGAGAACATTTGGATAGAACGGCTGGCTCAGTCCCCTACCCAAGCGAGGCTGTAGGATGGTCTCTGGGTTGCCTGCACAGTAGGAAAGGATCCAGGGCCCAGACGGCTCATCATTGAGCAACCCAAATCAGGTCAGACTGTACACTGAATTCCCTGGTCAGGTGAGGCCACTGGCTCTTCTCTGCAGAGGGGGGAAGCCTGGGCTGCGCTCTCTGTTCCAGTGCCACAGTAAGCAGTGCTGTTGAATGGACTGTGTAGCATCTTGTGTATTAGGTTCCTTGGTCAGACGTAGTAAAGGCTATATTCAGCAATGAGCGGAGCTGTGAATTAGATTCTCAAATGCCATGGGAGACTCTCAGATGCTCTTTGTTGTCTTAACTCAAACCAACCCACATCCCACGTTCCCTGGATGAACAGGACCATGGCTTTGCCTGTCAAATTATTGGCTCTGCTGTCTACCTCTCAGTTTGAGTTCTGCTAGGCCACACAGTTTCCAGGAGTTGTCACAGCGCTTCTGGTCAGATGGGGTCGAAAGCCACTGTTCACAGGGATGGGGCTATGTTGAAGCTCCTTTGTCTGGGTGGGAAGGGGAGAGGCTACTTCAGGCTACTCTGAAGTTTCACGGGGAGGAGCCAGAAGTTACCCTCAGTTTGGGCTGTGAATTGACCCCTCCGCTTGTGTGTAGTGTGGGAACACCACTCCCAGTACTGGCTTTGTTCCGGGGACAATCAGCTCTGCCCATCCACTTCTCTGCTCTACTGCTGCTGCTGGACCGCAGATTCCAGTTGTGCCAGCCCTTCTGGTCAGATGGGGCCATAAGACACTCTACAGAGGGTGGAGCTCTGATTCAGGTCCTTGGCTTGGGCCTGGGGCAAGCCAGGCTTTAGAGCTGGCAGAATTCATTTGAGGAACTAAATCAGGCAGATCTCCTACCTGCTGAGCTCCCTGGTCAGAGTTTTGCAGGTAAGCAAAAACCCCTGGTTGGGATTACTTCTTGGGCACTGCAGGTGTGAACTCAGTCTGACTGTCCTGTTTGTTGTAAGCCCCTGCCTCCTTTGTCACAGTCAGATTCCCAGTGGCTGGGCCCTGCAGATTCCCCAGCAATCTCCATGGAGTGAGATCAGAGTAGGGACTTCCTTAAAGTGACCCAATGCTGGGGATGACTGGCTATTCCTCTTGGGTCTCTTCTCACTGGAAGATCCAGAGGTTCAGGGGAGACCTCTCCAAGTGGTGCTGTGCTATCTCAGGGGAGGGGCAATGTGGTCAACATGTAGTCACTTCTTACCCTTTGAATGCAGTCTCTTCCGGTGTCTGTGATGTGGGGGTGTTTCAGCCTCATTTTTGTGTTCTAGGATTCTCTCAGTGGGTCTTATTCTTGAGTGGTGGTTGTTCTGGTGTGGGGGAGCAAAGTCAGGAACAACTTATGTCACCATCTTGTTGACGTCACTCCTAAATTTTTTAAAAAATATTTATTTGTTTGTTTACTTATTTATAGAATGTGTATGCTCATGTGCACATGAGCAGAGGAGGGGCAGAGGGAGAGGGAGAGAGAGAATCCCAAGCAGGCAGCATGGAGCTCAATGTGGGTATTGATCCCACCATCATGAGATCATGACCTGAGCCAAAATCAAGTTGGACTCTCAACCGACTGAGCCACTCAGGTGCCTACCCCCCCCCCCACAATTTTTTATTATAAAAGAATACATTCTCTTTGTAGAAAATTTGTAAAATACAGCAGAGTATACAATAGAAAACAAAAAGCACCTAGGGATCCACTACCCAGAGATAATCGTTACAAACAACAATGTATATATGTGAATAAGTTAACCCATTTGGGGTATGATTTTAAACATTAACGAAGGAACATTTACTCATTCTATATGGAAAAATGGCAAGGGCTTGATTATAATTAATAGCAATGAAGTGTTGTCTTTATCAGTTAAAACAGAAAACCGCTTACTTGAATTATTTTATAATAAAAAATGACCAGTCTACTTCTGTAAAACTATTCTTTTATGTTTGGGAAAGAAATAAAGCCACTGAAGAAACAAAACTTGTTTCATAATTCTCCAAGCCTTGTCCCAAATGTGTTCCTGAGTTTAACAGCAATTGCACGCTTAAACATTCATCCAAACTGTGAAGAAATCAGATTGTTGATTGCTCTTTGAAGGTCTTTGAAGGTCTACATTTGCTACTAGGATCCACTTTGCTACTTAATGCAAGACAAACTGATTACCAGCAAAGAAGTTTAATAGCTGAGCTGGTGATTCCTAAAATCCTTATTTTCAAAAGTTGACTTAAAAAGAACATACATGTTTCATACTCTGCTGCCAACCCCTGTCCTTAGAAATATGCATTTCAATATTTGAGTCGTTTGTGAAAAATCACAAGTTAAAATCTGAGATTATGAAGCCCAGCTTAAAACTTCACAGTAAAATGTAACGTTTGGTATTGTTCTATGATATTGGAACAAAAAGAATGTTTGATTTGGCAATGCTGCATGCTCTTGACTATGGTTTAATTTAAAGACAGCTGTGAAATAGCTTTCTACTAATTTGATTTTTTTATATTAAATAAGAAGGAAATGGAAGTTGGTGATTTACTCGACAGATATTGGACCTTGAAAATTAAATAATTGTTCTAAAAACATTAGCTTAATGCTGACTTGAAATGCCTGCTTCGTAATTAGTCATGAGTGAAATGTGTGTTTAGCTCAAGTTGTGTTTTTGGTTTATATTAGCATGACTTGATGATAGAATAAAGGAAAAATACAATACAAATATCTCTGCAAGGCCCTGAGTTCTTTTCATCCTGAAATACTAGATAGGTTAATATTTTTAACTCTTCTGTTTTATTTTTATTTTTTTAATTAAAAAAATGTTTTTTAATGTTTATTTATATTTGACAGAGCATGAGCGGGGGAGGGGCAGAGAGAGAGGGAGACACAGAATCCGAAGCAGGCTCCAGGCTCTGAGCTGTCAGCACAGAGCCTGATGCGGGGCTTGAATCCACTGACCGTGAGATCATGACCTGAGCCGAAGTCAGATGCTCAACCGACTGAGCCACCCAGGTGCCCCTAACTCTTCTGTTTTATTTAGTCTCTTTATTATTGATTTTCTCTCCTATTCTTTTCTTTCTTTCTTTCTTTCTTTCTTTCTTTCTTTCTTTCTTTCTTTCTTTCTTTTTTTGTTTTTTGGGTTTTTTTTTAGTTTATTTATTTATTTGGAGACATAGAGAGAATGAGTGGGGTAGGGACAGAGAGAAAGAATCCCAAGCAGGTTCCATTCTGTCAGTGCAGAGCCCGATGCGAGGCTCCATCTCATGAACTCTAAGATCATGACCTGGGCTGAAATCAGGAGTTGGACGCTTAATCAACCAAACCACCCAGGAGCCCCTAGAGTACCTCTTTTACAACAGAAACTTTGAGTACATTTATTTTATTGGCTGGATTATAATGGATTTGTGGCTTTGGGGAATAGAAATCATTCCTTGATTCAGTTGAAGTCAGTGCATTCATTGAGCATCTACTCTGTGGCTGGCCCCATATTCAATGGAAAGCAGGCTGGTTCAGTATTCGGGAACACATGTGTGCAGCTTGTCTTATTTGTCAGCCCAGGCATGGAGTACAGGTGAATTAGTTATGTACCACCTTGCGCCTATGTGGGGCAGGCTAAAGCTATCCCTGATAGAGAAACTTGGCAGAATTCTTGAGGTAAAAATATCAGGCTTCTTTGACCATTCTTTTGGAGTGTCTATTTCTAAATAAAGCAAGAACTACCATGGCCATGATGATGTTGGGAGCTCAGATACATTGTTACCTACATTTCCAGATTCCTTACTCCTAGAGTTAGTGTCAGGCTTTGGGGTGTGAGGTAGAGGCCAGATCTTTGAAGATCAGGTAAGGCAACGAGAAGTAGAAGAGGGCTGGATGTGCATGGAGGTGGGTAACTGATGGGGAATATTCAGGGTTGACAAATTCTGAGGCATGAAAAGATACCAAGTCTCACAGATGGGGTGAGTGTGTGTGTGTGTGTGTGTGTGTGTGTGTGTGTGTGTGTGTGTGTCTAACCAGATGGCATCTCCAAGTAGTCTATGACTCTTTTCACATATCATGGGCCATATCCAGTGTTTTGAATGCATAATGATGACCTTCCACATGGAGACATCACATGAGTGCAGAATCAGGGCATCAGACGAAGTGTAATGAACAGCATTTCAGGGAAATTGCTGAGTCTAGACATTGTTATATGAGACTTGTTTTCACGTATCAGGCATACTGTGTAAGCAAGCTGACTGAATACAAGGGGCTAAGGACAAAATAAAGAACATATTGCAAAGGGTGCTACATTCATAACTTTAGTGCCAATGGCTTTTCAAAACCTATTCTGCATTTCTAAATTAGGATCAGCACCACCACAATAGGTTCTCAGTGTTTACACATTGAATAATATAAAATCTAGAATGTCCAGGTCGCATGTTTTCCTTTCTTTTTTTTAAAATTTTCTTCTATGTTTTTGAACAAATCAAGTTGAGCTTATTTTTCTCACCTTCTAGTATTTGTCCATATATATGCCTAATTTGTATACTTAAAGCATGAATACCTCACTTTGTTCTGTGTTTATTCATTATATCATATTTTCTTTTCCCTTCCTTTTGTCTAGGCTTATTTATATATTTTTGAGCAGGTAATAACATACACATGATTCAATATTCAAGAGGAACAAAAGGGAGCAGAGTGAAAAGTCTACTTCCCTGTCGTGTCCTTCAGCTACCCAGTTCTCTTCCCCAGAGTCAACCAATATTATAAGGTTCTTAAATTTCTTTCCAGAAATATTTTACTAGCATACAATAAATATTAGTGGCTTTGCCCTCTGATGGTACTCTACTATACACACTTTCTTGTACCTTGCTTTTTTTACTGAACAGTATTGTCTTCCAGTTCATGCCATGTTCATACTTTTAAACAATCACCTGAGATTTGTCATCAGCATAAATTACTCCAACATGCCACTGACCACAGCCTCTCCCTCACTTCCCCAACATGTACTCCCTGGCTTCATCATGATCTCTCATCTCCTGACTCCTTACTGTTCTGCCAACCCTATTGCATCCTTTGATCTTTTCCCATCTGCCCAGACACCACTGTGTTAATCACACTCAACTGCCTTGGTGCATTGACTCTTCGCTGTGGGTTTTTCCAGCTGATAAAACTCTAACATCCTTTTCCATTTCTCATACCTGGGCTGCTGCTGGGTGCTCTTGAGAAAATTATACATGAAAAGATGAAAATTATACTAATATGCAGATGGGTGCCACAACATGGCTCGATAGCTTATTTCTTTTTGTCATTGAATAATATTCCATTGTTTGGATGTACCACAATTTATTTATCTACTTACCTACTGAAGGACATCTTGGTTACCTCCAAGTATTGGCAATTATGAATAAAGCTTCTATAAACATCCATGTTCAGTTTTTTGTTTGGACAGAAGTTTTCAACTCCTTTGTTGAAACCCAGCAGTGTGATTGCTGGATCATATGGTAAGAGTATATTTCGTTTTGTAAGAAACTGCCAAACTATCTTCCAAAGTGGCTGTACCAGTTTGCATTCCCACCAGCAATGAATGAGAGTTCCTGTCACTCCATATCCTCACTGGCATTTGGTTTTTTTGGTGTTCTAGATTTGGGCCATTTTATAGATGTGTAGTGCTCTCGTTTTTTTAATTCACATTTCCCTGATGGCATATGGTGTGGATCATCTCTTCATATGTTTATTTGTCATCTGTATCTTTTTTTTTGGTGAGGTGTTAAGATCTGTGTACATTTTGGATACTCTTTATTAGATGTGTCTTTTGCGAATATTTTCTCCCAGTCCTGTGGCTTGTCTTCTAATTCTCTTGATCTTTTCTTTTTGTGTGTGCCCAAGTTTTTAATGAGGCACAGATTATCATTTATTTCTTTTATTATTTTTATGATCATTTATGGATCATGCCCTTGGTGTTGTATCAAAAAAGGCATCGCCATACCTAAAGTACTCTAGGTTTTCTCCTATGTTATTTTCTAGGAGTTTTATGGTTTTGCATTTCACATTTAGGTGATGGACCATTTTGCAGATTTTGTGGAGAGTGTCAAGTCTGTGTCTACATTCATTTTTTTGCATGTGCATGTCCAGTGGTTTCGGCATCATTTGTTGAGACTATCCTTTGCTCCATTTGATTGCCTTTGCTCCTTTGTCAAATATCAGTAGACTATATTTATAGGGGTCTATTTCTAGACTCCATTCTGCTCTGTTGTCTTTTTTTTTTTTTTTTTTTTTTTTTTTTACCAATACTACACTGTCTTGATTACTAAAACTTTATAGCAAGTCTTGAAGTTGGTAGCATCAATCTTTCAATTTTGTTCTTCTCCTTCAATATTGTGTTGGCTATTGTAGGTCTTATGCCTGGCCACATAAACTTTAGAATCAGTTTGTCAATATTCATAAAATAATTTGCTGGGATTTTGACTGGGGTTATATTGGATTGGCAGATCAAAGTGCAAAGAACCGATACCTTGATAATATCGAGTCCTCCTGTGCGTGAGGATGAAATACCTATTTATTTAGTTCTTTGATTTTGTTCTTCAGAGCTTTGTAATTTCCCTCAAATAGATCTTATATTTTAATAGATTTATACCTAAGTATTTCATTGAATCGGGTACTAATATAAATAGTATTGTGTTTTTAATTCCAAATTCCACTTGTTCATTGTCAACATATAGGAAAACAGTTAACATTTGTTTATTAACCTTGTAACTGGCAACCTTGCAATAATTGCTCATTAGTTTCAGGAGATTTTTGTGGACTCTTTTCTACACAGATCAATTATATTATCTATGAACAAAGACAGTTTTATATCTTCTTTCTTAACCTCTTTGCCTTTTATTTCCTATTCTTGCCTTATTCCATTACCAAGGACTTCCAGTATGATGCTGAAAAGCAGTGGTGAGAGGGTACATCCTGCCTTGTGCCTGTTCTTAGTGGGAAAGCTTTGAATTCCTCACCATTATGTATGGAATTAGCAGTAGGTTTTTTATAGCTAGGCTTTATAACAAGTTGAGAAAGTTCCCCTCTTTTTCTAACTTACTGAGAGTTTTTATCATGAATAGGTATTGGATTTTGCCAATTGCCTCTTCTGCATCTATTGAGATGATAATGTGATTTTTCTTTCCCAGTTTTTGATGTGGTGGATTATATAAATCCCACTTGGTTGTGGCATATAATTCTGTTTTGGATTTCATTTGCCCATAATTTGTTGAAGATCTTTGCATCAATGTTCATGAGAGATAACTGTTCTGTAGTTCTCTATCCTTGTTATATCTGACTGGTTTGGATATTAGGGTAATGCTAGCCTCAAAAAAAAAAAAAAAAAATTCGGAAGTATCCCCTCTGCTTATATCCTCTGGAAAGAAATTGCAGGGAATTGGATATTTGGTACAATTTCTTCCATAAATGTCTGGTAGAATCCACCAGTCAACCCATCTGGGTCTGGTACTTTCTGTTTTGGAAGGTTATTAGTTATTGATAAAATTTCTCTAAAAATATAGGTCTTTTCAGATTGTTTTTCTTCTATGAGTTTTGGCTGATTGTATCTTTCAAGGAATTGGTTCATTTCTATGGGATCAAGCCCCACTTTGGGCTCCACGATGAGCAAGGAGTCTGCTTAAAATTCTCTCCCTCTCGCTCTGGCCCAAACTTGCTCTCTCTCTCTCAAAATAAATAAATATACTTTAAAAAAAAGAAGTGTGTTGTTTAGTTTCCATATGTTTTGGGATTCTTCAGTTATCTTTCTGTTACTGATTTCTAGTTTAATTCCACTGTGGTCTGAAAGTCAATATTGTATGATTTATATACTTTTAAATGTGTTACGGTGTTTTATGGTCCAGAATATGTTCAAGCTTGGTAAGTGTTCCATGTATGAGAGAAATGTGTATTCTGCTATTGTTGAATGAAGTAGTCTAGAGATGTCAATTATATCCAGTTCATTGATGGTGTTGTTGAATTCAACTATGTCCTTACTGATTTTCTACCTGTTGGACTGTTCATTCCTGAGAGGGGTGTTGAAGTATCTAATTATATTAGTGGATATATCTATTCCTCCTTACAGTTCTATAAGTTTTTGCCTCCCTTACGTTGATGCTCTGTTGTTAGGTGCATATATATTAAGGATTGTTATGTCTTTTGGAGAATTGATTCCTTTCTCGTTATGTAATGCCCTTCTTTATCCCTGATAACTTTCATTACTTTGAAGTCTGTTTTGTCTGAAATTAGTATAGCTACTCCCACTTTCCTTTGATTAGTGTTAGGATGGTGTATTTTTATCCTTCCACTTATATTTAATCTATAATTTGTCTGTAGTCAAAGTGGTTTTCCAGTAGACAACATATAGTTGTGTTCTGTTTTCTCAATTAGCAATAATCGCGCCTCGGATAAACCTCATTGGCTACGATACTGCCACTGCGCAAAGCTTGTGTTCTGTTTTTTGAACCACTCTGACAGACTCTGTTTTTTAATTGGTGCATTTAGAGCATTGACATTCAAAGTATTGTTGATATATTTGGATTAATATCTCCCACATTCATTGTTGTTGTCCTTGATCTTTATTCCTGTTTTGTCTTCTTGGCTTTTTCTACCTTTTATCGTTTCAATTGAACATTTTATATGATTGTCCTTGATCTTTATTCCTGTTTTGTCTTCTTGGCTTTTTCTACCTTTTATCGTTTCAATTGAACATTTTATATGATTACATTTTCTTTTCCTCCTTAGTGTGTCAGTTAGACTTCTTTTTTTGTTTTTGCTTTTGTTGGTTTGTTCTTACTTTTTTACTTTTTTTAGTGATTGCCTAGAGTTTGCAATATGTATTTATGACTAATCCAGACCCATTTTCAAATAACATTATACCACCTCACAGGTAGCATGAGTACCTTATAATAACAAAATAAACCTAATTCCTTTTTTCCTGTTCCTTGTATCTTTGCTTTTATTCATTTCACTTATATGTAAGCAGACATAAGCATATACACATAAGTATACATAACTCAATACACTGTTGTTATTATTAGTTTGAACAAATTGTTTTCTGTTAGGTCAATTAAAAATAAGAATAATAAAGGGTTTCATTTTACCCTCACCTATTCTTTACTTGGTGTTCTTCTTCTATATAGATCTGAATTTCTGAACTATATCATTATCCTTCTCTCAAAAGAACTTTTTTTTTAATTTAATTTTTTATTTTTTAAAATTTACCTCCAAATTAGTTAGCATATAGTGCTACAATGATTTCAGGAGTAGATTCCTTAGTGCCTCTTACCCATTTAGCCCACCCCCCCCCCCCACAACCTTTCCAGCAACCCTGTTTGTTCTCCATATTTAAGAGTCTCTTCTGTTTTGTCCCCCTCCCTGTTTTTATATTTTTCCCTTCCCTTATGTTCATCTGTTTTGTCTCTTAATGTCCTCATATGAATTAAGTCATATGATTTTTGTCTTTCTCTGACTGACTAATTTCACTTAGCATAATATCCTCCAGTTCCATTCACGTAGTTGCAAATGGCAATATTTCATTCTTTTTGATTACTAATACTCCATTGTGTGTGTATATGTGTGTGTGTGTGTGTGTGTGTGTGTGTGTGTGTGTGTGTGTATCACATCTTCTTTATCTATTCATCCATCGATAGACATTTGGGCTCTTTCCATACTTTGGTATTGTTGATAATGCTGCTATAAACATGGGGGTGCATGTGTCCCTTCAAAACAGCACACCTGTATCCCATGTATAAATGCCTAGTAGTGCAATTTCTGGGTCATAGGGTAATTCTATTTTCAGTTTTTGAGGAACCTCTATACTGTTTTCCAGAGTGGCTGCACCAGCTTGCATTCCCATCAAAAGAACTTTTTTTTAACATTTCTGATAAGGCAGATTTACTAGCCAAAAAATGCCCTCAATATTTGTATTCCTGAGTAAGCCTTTATTTCACCTTCACTTTTGAAGGATAATTTCTCAGGATACAGAATTTTAGGTGAGTGGTATTTTTTGTTTGTTTATTTTTATTTTTATTTTTGTCTCAACACTAAACATTTCACTCTACTGTCTTCTTGCTTACATGGTTTCTGAGGAGAAGTCAACTGTAATTCTTATCTTTGCCCCTCTACAGGTAAGGTATTCCTTCCTGCCCCAACCCAGCTTCTTTTGGTATTTTTTCTTCATCTTTGATTTTCTGCAATTTGAAAATGATAAAGCCTAGGTGATTTTTAGCAGGAGGTGGGGGGAGGAGTGGTGGGAATGGGGCATTTATCCTGCTAGGTACTCTCTGAGGTTCCTGGATTTGTGATTTGGTGTTTGGCATTAATTTGGGGGGAAATTTCAGTCATTGTTTCAAATATTTCTTTGCATTTCTCAAGGGAAGGGCATAGGCTTGGAGTTCTCAAGCCTGGGCATACAGTGTGACAGATCTAGTCTGTGACCGGGATCCTGACCTTTAATTAATATGTGACCTTGGTGTGTGTGTGTGTGTCTCTCTCTCTGAAAATAAATAAATAAACTTAAAAAAAAATAGAGCACCCAGGTGGCTCAGTTGGTTAAGTGTTAGACTCTTGATTTTAGCTCAAGTCATGATTTCACGGTTTGTGGCATTAAGCCCTGTGCTGACAGCATGAAGCCTGCTTGGGATTCTCTCTCTCTCTCTCTCTCTCTCTCTCTCTCTGCCCCTCTCCCACTCTCTTGTGCTCTCTCCCTCAAAATAAATAAATAGAGGCGACTGAGTGACTCAGTCGGTTAAGGGTCCAACTCTTGATTTTGGCTCAGGTCATGATTTCACAGTTCACGAGTTCAAGTCCTACATTGGGCTCTGCACTGTCAGCGCAGAGCCTGCTTGGGATTATGTGTCCCTCTCTTTCTGCCCCTCCCCAACTTGCTCTCCCTCTTTCAAAATAAATAAAAATAAACTTGAAAAAATAAATTAACAAAAAAAAGAAGTAGTTTCTATTTTCTCAGTTTTCATCAGGTATCAGCCCGAAAACACGGTCTTCCCTGGCTGTTCACTACAACCAAAAAATATGGGGAAAGATTAAGTGGAGAAAAAACTGCCCAAGAAATCATTCCTTTAGAACACAGTTTTGGGGCATCTGGATGTCTCATTTGGTTACGCATCTGACTCTTGATTCCTGCTCAGGTCGTGATCTCCCAGTTTGTGAGATCAAACCCCATGTGGGGCTCTCCATTGACAGTGCAGAGCCTGCTTGGGATTCTTTCTCTCCCCCTCTCTGTGCCCCTCCCCAGTCATGCTTGCTTGCACTCTCTCTCTCTCTCTCTCAAGATAAACAAATAAACTTAAAAAAAAAAGTTTTATCAAGATCACTGATGTTGATCTGACACAGCCTTGATACATCTATCAACTACATATTATGTAATCAATATTGCTTAATGAAAAGAAACAAGAAGAAAAAGTGATGGTCCTCATCTCTGTGAATGCTGTGTTAACCTAAATTTTGACTTGACTTTCTACAATGATTAAATTTACTCTGTGTTCTCTAGTTACAGATTTACTTCTCCATAAATATTAAGTTAGAATTTCAGTTGCCAAATTATGATTGAAATCACCTAGGTATCCTTTCTTGGCCAAATGCTTGGAACCAAGAAATGTATTACTGACTTCTTATTAGACTGTGTGCATATATTTTATTTAATTTGTTGTATTTATTATTTAAAAAATCTGTATGTCTTACTTGCTTTTATTTCTATTTTATGAGAAGAAGAAAAAGCACTTTGAGCTTTTCAGTTAAGAGGGAAGGAAAAACCTGTTACAGTAAAACCTTAGATTGCAAGTAACTTGTTCCACGGGTGTTCCACAAGACGAGCCAACATTTCTAATCAGTTTTAACTTGATAAACCAGTGCTGTCTTGCCATACAAGTAGTAAGTGGTGACAAATGTCACATGATCACAACTGAGCCAGTGGTTCTCTCTCTCTCTCTCTCTCTCTCTCTCACTGCTACATTGTGGGTGATCTCCCCTGCTCGGATGCTCAGTCTCAGACTGAGGTGTTTGGCAGAAATCAGTTAACATTTTCAGAACACTGGAAGGTGCCCACAATTGGCACTAGTGTATTTTTTATCACTTCAAAGCACCTATGGACAGTCCTTTGTTTTCCATACAAGAGGAAGCTTAGGAATGCTTTGCTTCATTCTGGGTCAGGCTGCCTATAGATATAGACCCTTTCCTCTGCTGCCTTATTGCCAGTTACATTAAATATAGTATATGACAAGCGTTTATTAATACTGTACTCAACATCCGTGTTAGCATATACAATGGCCCCCATGTAGAAAAAAGGTGAAAAGAAAGGCAGTAAGAAGGAGATGATTATGGTGGAAGTTAAGAAGGAAATCATCAAAAAGTATGAACAAGGTATGTGAGTGGTCGAAATTGCAAGATTTTATAAGAAGTCTACATCTGTGTCTTTTCTGCAGAGAAGGAGAAAAAAGCAGAGGAACCCCTCCCTTCAAATGCGATTAGGGAGATGTGTAAAATGTGGGAAACAGTGCAAAATTTTGTATAAAAAAAGCACCACCAGAATAAGGCTGTAGCAGTGTGAGTGGTGAATCTGTTTAATGACAATGCAATGTCACATTTCGGCAAAATCCTCAACAGGAGGCAAAAGCAAATGTCCTTGGATAGGTTCCTTGTTAAAGCTGCACAAAAAGAAAAAGATTCCACTGAGCCAAAAGATAGCAGTGATTCCATTAGTGATAGTGAAAGTCGTCCTACACAATAACCCTTCTCTCTCTGTCTCCTTCACACCAGCCACAAAGGTTTTCAAAGATAAGTACAGGTTAATTTGTTTATTTTTCTTTATATTTTGCATTTTAAAAATTATTTGGTATTATATTACAGTATTGTAATCATTTTTATATGAATATTTTTGGGTTGTGGAATGAATTATCTGAGTTTCCATTATTTCTTATGGGGAAAGTCACTTCGATACACAAGTGCTTCGGATTACAAGCGTGTTTCCTGAACGACTTATGATGACAAACCAAGGTTTTACTGTATTTTAATAAGACACTACTCCTTGGTTAGCTTATTTTGAACAAAAGAATTGTTTCCAAGCATCACCATGGGGGTAGGTAAGCACTGTTTATGCCTATTTTGTGAGACACGGTGCCAAAGGAATATTCAGAGAGAAAACCAAATACCATGTGATTTTTCGGGAGCAGCCAGCAATTTATTCTCAGGAACAATGCACTTCGTCATAAAACAACTTCCTTTAAGCCTTCAAATGACTTGTTTTCTGAGAAACTGTTGATCTCAAATCCAATGTAGGCCAAATAATTTGAAGTATAAGGATAAAAGGTGATCAGATTCATGCAAAAAATAAACTGTATTTTCCTCCAATTTTTAGGGGCATATTAGATCCAGTGCAGCTGGGAAATTTAAAAAAGTTTTCTTTTTCAGAAATTTCTTAACAGACATTTACCATAAAAAAACTTTAGAAAATATCTCTTGATTTTTCTGCTTAATATTGTGAAATTATTCTTTTCCTTTCACCAAGAGAAAGTGAACTCTCAAATCCTCAAAAATAAAAAAAACCTTGGAGAAAAAGAGAATTTGCTGAGAAGAATGCCATTATCCTCTGGCAAATCCTTTCCTTTCTCTTATTCTCAGTCCTGCTGCCTCATACACAGACAATAACACAACATAGTTTCAGTGTGATGATTGGTGCTATAAAAATGCAAAGTTAAATAGAAACCCACAATAGTCTCCTTCAGGGTAAAGATGGCTTCTGTCAATAAAGCCAAAGCCCTAATAGCATCAGAAAGCAAAATTCAGAATTAAACAATTTCTGGATCCTGACTGTTTTTTAAATAGAAGTTTTAAATGCCGTATTTTCAAGCACAGAATGTAAGAGGAGGAAAGTTTTTAATCACTACTAAGAACAGGTCAAGAAGAAGTACATTTAAGGAAGATTAGACACAAAGAATTTTCTGTTAACAAGTGCCATTTAAAAGGGGGATATACTACTTTGATACATGGTTAAAAAATCTTTCTTTAGATACCCATCAAAACACTATCTGTGATGAGATCTCATCTCTTTGGGAAAATTATATGTGATTTACCCAGAATATAGAAAACAATAGCATCAAGGAGATTTCCTTTCCCTATCCAACCCCAAGAATTGTGTTTTACAAAAATATTGAAATTAGCACTGAATGTTTCCTATACAACAATGTTTACACTGTGGTTCAAGAGCAAGTTTTAAATGTTGGTTTCAAGTTACAGAAGCCAATATCAATCAATAACAATCAACCAAAGATGGATCAATCGATCCATCTGTGTGATCCTTAATTTTAACCGTGAAGGAGTTCTATGATCTAACTCACCCCAGTTCAGGCATCTCTGATCTGAAATTTACCCCCAATCTTTGACAAACACTACAAAAGACAAAGGTGAACCCCAGAAGGTCATTAGCTTTTAAATAATAATTTCTGATTATAGATGTCCCCAAGTTTACCTGGCAAACACAAAGAAGAAAATTTCAATTACCACTACCCAATGGCCAAAAAAAAAAAAAAAAAAAAAAAAGCACGATGAATATTTTTCTTTCCAGGATGTATGTGTTTTTATGTCCCTGCAATCTTTCAAGTATACATATTGTCTACAAACTGGAGTCATACTAAGAATTACATCATGATTTTAAAGGTGAAATATCTGCCAAAAATATTTGAAAGTTTGCACGACATTTTGTTATTGTGGTAATACTATAACTTATTATTAGACTCTACATTGGTAAATATGGTCAAACTTAAAAAAATCACAGGCGAAGTGCTAAAATTGTAAGTCCTTAAGTTATCTTTGACAATTGGGAAAGCCCAATTTGCCTGACAAAGTTAAAGACAAATACATTCTAGTGGGGAAGAAATGAAAATGGGTAGCAGAAATTGGAATTTGAGCCTCTGAATCCAAGGGATGAAGCTTAAGGCAATTGGCACTGTGTGCCTCATAGCCCCCTCTCCCAACATACATGATATCCAGCTAAAATGTGTATCGAATATCAATTTGGAAGAGAAAAACATATACTAGGGGAACGGCAAGCAATCTGAGAAGGAGTCTGGAAAGTGGCTCTTTGTGTGTCAGGAGAAACATTCATCTACACCCTTTATATAATATACAGATATAGTGTATGCTCAATAAGTGCATATGAAGTCCTTTCAACAGTCTGGAATTCAGGCCTTTTCCTTAGTCTACTGCATCTTGGCGTCACTTCTAGCTGGTGAATAGAGGAATCCTCAAAACAAAAGTCTTGGGGCCTAGGCCCCCTTGTTCTCAAACTTGGCCGCCATCAGAATCGCTGGGGGAGGTGCCTTGTATGTTTACTTCGGCCCCGAGGCGCACACACACTACGGACGCTTTTGAGTCTGATGCTTAGAAGTGGCCGGGTGCCATGCATTTGTAAAACAAGTCCAGGTGAAGGCACCAGAGGGTACCACCGGAGGAACTGCGAAGTGACGGACAGCTCAAAGTCCTGTTTGCAGCCGGCGGACCCCGGGCCCCGCCGTAGTCCGCCCGTGGTCCCGCCAGGGGGCGCCAGGACCTCGCCGCGCGCCCAGCTCCCCTGGACCCTCTGCGCTTAACTCTAGGTGTGACCGGAAGGGAGCCTGACCCCGGGGGTGCGGCCGGCGGTAGGGGGCGCCTCTTCCAAACCCAGCAGCCGCTCGCGTTCCCGCGGATATCGCCCTCGCGTGAGATCTTGTTTTGTGTTTTGTTTTAAAAGCCTTCTCCGTCCCGGTACTGCTTGAAGGCGTAAATGAGAGACGGTGGGAGGGGTGGGAGGGGGAAACGGAGAAAAGAGGCGCTGGGGGACTGAATGCCTTCTTTAAATTACTGCTGACACCTCGGTTCCAGGCCCCTAAAATCTCAATCAACAATCCATTAGAACTCAACAGGAGTAAAACGAAATCCTCGTTTAAGTGTATTTATCCGATCTCCTTTCTCTCTTTCAAATGCAAAATCCATTTCAGCATATGCCCCCTTCTTTCTCTGGCCTTTCTCTCAAGACTGGCAGCCCATACCACTCTTGTAAATATGAAAGATGCTAATCATATGACATATCACGTCTCCGTCGGAGCCGGAATAAAGCCTTCAGATTTGGGATCATTGCCTCCAGACAACAGCTTCATCAGCCGGAAAGTTGGTTTTTTTCTCCTTTCCTTCAACTCTCAATCCCTTCTTTGTCTGGAGGAAAATGCAGCCGACTCGAGCCACCCAGGCCATATGGTTCACTCTGTATTTTCTTAGTTGAATTCTGTATTGTTTCTGTGACTTGCGAAGTTTTTTTGGAAATGCGTATAAAGACATAGACGAGCTACTTGTGCAGGGAGCGCTGCCCGGGCGCGCCGCGGCCGCCCCCTCCCGGCCTGGAGACCCGGCCGTCGCCGCTCCGCGGAGTGCGGTGTCAGCGATGGCATTAGCACACTGACGTGACCAACCACCGAGCCGGCTGCAGCTGTCTGGTTCGCTCGCTCGAGGTGCGTACTCTGCGCCTTGCACGGCGCCTGGCACACAGTAGGCGCTCGAGGAGACTCGGGGGCAATGAAAGAATGAATACATCAGCGACAAGGGTCGACCCCGAATGTTTTCGGTTCTAAAATATACTTTGGGTCTCTCAAAAGAAAACGTAGTCTCGCTCTCTCGACACTAATAACACTGTCTTATCGTCCACACAACACACGTTTTCCTGATTTCTGCAACTCTCTCTCTCTTTTCTTGCCTACTTATTTGAATGCAAGCTTTATGGGAGTAGAAATCGTGTCTGTCTTGCGCGTCGCATTGTTCCCAGGGGTTGGTACAGTGCTTGGCACACATAGGGTACTCATTAAATGTATTTTGAACGTAGGAAGGAGGGATGATTGAATGAATGAGTTAAAGCGGTAAACGGATCCTCCTATTCCCCAAAGATACGATTAAAGAAACTTCTCTCCTAAAGATTCGAATTTATTTAGCGCAATCTCACCCTTTTTAAAAATCTATGTCAGCAACAATGAAAAATGCACTTATCTCCAGAAGAGAATTCGGTGTTTGGGGGGGTTTGTTTTTTTCTTTAGTGGGGAAAGCAGAGGGGAAAATCAGCTTTCAGATCTTTATCCATCGCTCTGAATAAGTTTTGTGTTTTCCAGGTTCGGTACTGTCCGGGCGAGGGAGCAGGCTGCCAAATTTCCTTTCTCTCGGTCTAACTCCTTATACAAACCCAAAGGGCCCTTTCACCAAATCATTAAATTCTACAGAGGTGGTCAAGCTCGCACTGCTTTTCATGAAACGGAGAAAGAAAAGGGTCCTTGAAGTTTAGAAGATGCCCAAGGAAAACTCCTTGAATGACATCAAAAGAATGAGTTTCCATAGCTGTTGAAGCACGAGGGCCGTGTATCCGCACAAAGGGGGACCGGGGCACCGGGACGGGCCCAACGCTCTGTCCCAGGACAATTGGGTCACTGAAATAGGGAATTAATTACCATTGGAGAGTGGGCAGCCCATTCACCACTGGCTGAGTTTTATTAAACGCCAATATAAATAACAAAACAACTCTTGTGGCTGCACTATTCCTACACGCCAAAGGAAGGATTATGCTGGGGATTAACATCTTAAAGTCTATGAGACTTTCTGACTCAAGGCTCGGAGCTGGTAATCGTGTTTGTCTCCTGGTTCAGCGATTAGTGCTCTCTTTCTTGCACTTTCCCCTGGATAGCCAATGTCCCTTTTTGCAGGCACGGAGGGTTAGGGTGGGGGAGCCTTCTTTCACTAGTGGGCCCCCAGGTCCCCATTCACGCGCCGGCTGTTCTTTTCCTCTTACCTGAAGAAAACAATCAGAAAGCTGGCGTGGATTGGCAAAATCTTCTAACAGGGATTTCTTTCCTTCCTGGGAAAGCAAAGGGGCACTTGGGTCGTTTAAGGAGTGAGGAGAAGCCTGTAGGGCACTGCCTTTCCAGAGCTGATGGGGACAGGGTTAGGGTCCGGGCGGAAGAAAGGGAGCCTCCCCTCGCTTGCCGGGCAGATCTCGCCGCCTTCAAGACGACCTCGTGCGTCAAGATGGGTTCCCTGAATATTTGGCTTGAGGGACCAAAGCACTTTGTGCGGGCTTGGAGCGAGGATCTCGGGAATGGGGCTCCGACAGGGAGTAGGGTGGGGTCGGTCGGGTGGGGAGATGGTCTGCCCTGGATCTCCTCCCGTCGATTTCTCCGCGACTACCAGTTTATGGAAGAGAGGGGCGGGGGCGCTGGCGCGGTGAAGCTCCTAGCTTGCACCTCTCCAGTACGAGGGTGATGCCCAGTCCTCCCCGGACAAGATCCGAGGGGAAAGCCGGGGAAGACTGGGAATTCCATGCAGGGGTCCAGGACGAAAGTGGGGCGTGATTTCAGTTTTGTTTTTTCTTTTTTTTTCCCCCCCGGAAGGGGACCGCCAATATACCCGAGCTCACACTAGCTGCCAGCGCTTGTCGTCACAAATAACGAACTCTGGCAGCGCGAGGAGTCCTCGGCAAGGAAAGCTAACCTTTTCCAGCCCGGCCTCCCCGGCCCTGGAAACGGCGTTTGCAGCCCCCAGTGAAGAACTAACGATCTTCAGGATTGGCTAACTTTTTTCTCTCCATCTTTACGCCTTTCTGAGCGCTCCCTCGGGGGATTAGGACATTAGGCTATAAAATCCCTTTGGCAGGCACGGCACCCTATCCTTTTAGCAGGGTGTAGACGCTCCCTCTCCTTGCAGGCAGGATGGTTTACTGGGAATTGGGGGACAGGCTCGCTGGGCAGGCAAATTTTTCCTCCTGCACTCTGGGAAAAGAGCCCTCCCTCGCGGCCTCTCCGCCCACCCTCACCCCGCATTCACCTGCAGCAGCGTGAGTTTGGGGAGGAGACCATTTGCCCTCTTTGGCCACTTGTGAGGTCGAAGTGTGGATGGGATGTAGCCTATGGCCCCACAGCAACACCTACCCTAAACTTTAGGGCTTTTGGGTCGCCTCAAAGTTCAAGCTTCTTAGAGGCAACAAAGACTTTCTAAAGATCTCCACCCTCTCACCCCTCCCCTTACTTCACTTTTCTCTCGCTACACGATTCGACCCCCTTTCTTTCGAAGGCTTAGGGATGAGTTTAAATCATTGTGCTCCCATCTCTTGATAACTGCCTGCTTTGAGCTTTTGTTCTCGTAAAGTAGGATTGCACTCTGAAAGAAGGGCTGAAGATGAACAGTTTGACCCTTCAGGACAGTTCACGCAGTGGACAGGAGCGGCCCTCGGTCACCGTCCTCACTGATGCTATTCACGCGCTCCCCTCCCCCTTCGCATAACATTTCAGCCTCGTTTCATCTGGACAATCTTTTAGACCACACAAGTGCCTCTTGAATTTATTTAAGTTAAAAGAGTGCTAGAAGAGTCCAGCTAAGGATATTTGGCGTCGGTCACGTCTTCGCACATCTGAGTACAAATTACAATTTCTTTCTTTCAGCAAAACTGAGCAAAATGCTGAACAAAAAAGAATTCTGCAACAGAGTGTGAATGGTTGGTTTCTGGACTTCACTAGCGTTGTTAGACTGTTCTTGGAGTGGTTTCTTTTCTTTTCTTTTTAAAAATAATATTCTTCATAGTGGGAAATATTTCCAGAAGTGCTCTATTACTGAGTGACGATTCTCTTGAAAGCTATAACACAAACATACAACCAAAATTCTTAGAATTCCAAGATGATATAAAGGGTGATTTTTAAAAACTCTGTACTTTGCACAGTAATCTAAGATACACCACTGCATACACCCAAAGAAGCCCTTATTTTAAAAGATAAAATTCTATGAACTCCATGATATCCTTATATTTATAAAGATTAGAAGCTGATTTACGTCTATGTTTGAAACCTTAAGTTTCTCCGCAGAATTTTTCCTTTTGAAGGAAATTTCTGGAATCCGAAATGTGCAGTTTACCCTCATGATATTTTATCTTTACTAAATATCTGCACAGAACATATGTGCAGATATTTATGTATTATTAACTTAATATTATGTATATTGTAATACATATGTAAAATGTAAAATTATGTATATTAACTTAAATATGTATTATTAACTTCTTATGGTGTAGAAAGTTTGGATTTTGACAAGAGAAAGCATGCACCCCTTCGGTGCATCATAAAAACATAAAACCTGGGAGAACATAAAAGCTGGGAAGTCAGACACCCAAATGCTGTTAACAATCAACTAAAGAAATCCATTGTGTGTTTTTTCACTAGCACTAAGCATTAGACCCAGTTGGATCTCTGTGTAGAGTTATACAAGATTTACCAGATTTTCCTTTAAGCTTCTTCTTAACTGGATTCTGATTCTGTTCTTCACCCAAATATATTTTATCGTATCAACCCAGCACTTTCTAGCCAAACCAAAAATTTACAACAACCTGTCCAAAGGGTACGTTTCTACTGATACCGAAATAAAGCTTCCTTTGCTTTCTGTTACATTAACCAATTGGCTTGTCATTCTTTGCGGGCAACTCCTACATGAGATGTATCTATCTAAAGACTGACACTCCGTGCGTGGTTCCTCCCATCATCCCAGTATTTCTTTTTTAGCAGTCTTTGATCATTTCCTCAGAACCCAGCCTTCTCATCCTCTGTTTCACTCAACACAAAAATCTTGCATCCACTGCAGTGTTCCTGTGTTCCTTCAATCTTTACCTGCTAGCCATGACTTTGAAGGCTTTCTTTTAGAGGGACTGTGAAGAGTATTCACTTGTTTGGTATCGGTGAGCATCACCTGCAAAATAATGTTAAGATATACATGCAACCATGGTAAAGCACTTCTGGTAGCTTTTACTACTGACCTATCTTCTGCTTGATCAAACTCTTTTATGAAGTTCTGATTCTGTAGGCTCATGATCCAGAATCAGAGACCCGAAGAAGTGTGAGAGAGGCAGATGCTGTATTCTGGAGACTGAAAGTGTCTCTCTTCTTTATAAATGTTTGAACTGCTAACACATGAAATCAAGCTGTTCTGAAAAGATTGAGGGGGCATCTGGAGAAATAATGCTTTAAGCGTAGGGAACTTGCTCTTTCCAAGGGGAAGAGAGGCAAAACACAAATATCAATGAGCAAAGTGAAAATTGAGGCAGTTTTCAAATCATTTCAAGACAGAAGGGAGTCTGGAGGTTGGAGGGCTGCAGTGGGCAAAAGTCTCTTTCACGGGATTCTAATTTTCATTTTCTTTACTTTGCACCTTCCAATCCTGCAGTTACTCCATGCAGAAAGCATTAAACAAATTGAAGCCATGCCAAAACACTAACAACCGCTTTCATCATGCCCTTCTCTGAAATAAATTTGTTTCCAATTCCTACAACCTGAGTGACACAGAGACCTGCAGACAAGAATCTTTTCTCTCTTGTCACTTTTCAACTTCCACCATTCCAAATACGCCTTGCTTAAACTGAATTTGCAAAAGGGAACTCAAGGGACTCCTCTCCTATCTACCGCAGTCCGGATTCTTGTCAGCTATTCTGGCACGGTCTAACGCTCCATCCGGCACACACACTTCTAGGGACTCTGGTTCTGTCTCTAAGAAAAGTCAGTCAAGGCGACAAGAGGGTGGGCGTGAGCGTGGGGGAGGAGGAGAGAGGGAGGGCCGACGAGCAATTCAGAACAAGTTCCCTCCGAAGTCCAGTAGCCCTCGGCTCTATTTTCCCGTTGAAAAGCGCCGAGTATCGGGAGGACGGGCCCCTTGTCCCTACAACGCCCCCCAGCGCGGAGCAGAGGTCACGGAAATGTCAGCTCAGCCCAGGCGCTCACAGGCGCTGCAGGTCGGCCGCTCCTCCCACTCCGCTGGCTGCCACCCTTGCAAGGAAGCCACCTTGTTGTCTGGCTCTGCCGTAAACCGGGGTTAAACCCCAAAACAAAACAAACAAAACAAAGCAAACGAACAGACAGAACCTGTGTCGGTTCCCGGAGACTCCGTTTGTCACCGGCAAAATGAGGAGGGTTTTAGCTTTAACCTGTGAGTGCGTTTATCCTCACATCCTCTAAAAGCCCATCTACCGCTCCCGCACTGGATCTCCCCTTCTAGGAGACGCCTCGATGAACCTTCCAACGTCCTCTTCCTTCACCCTTCTACGCCATTCTCTCTGGAACCTAAACACGTTTGCCCACCATGTGCCCACAACTCGCCACCCACACCCCACTCCTCCCTTGACCAAATGAATGCGTTTTAAAACCATTTACTGTTTGGTACAGCTCCTAAGAGGCTTTGCCAAGAGACGCCGGGTAGCACCAGAGGGTTGCTGCTTTCCCCGAGATTCTGACCCCCATTAACTAATTCCTCGGAGCTCAACGTCCGGGAGCTGAGAGGCCGGGCAGCGCCTGGTGCGGTGAGCGAGCGCGCGCCGGGGCTGGGGGTGGGGTGCGGCCGCAAGGACGGGGGCGGGGGGAGGTAGCCTCCGTCTCCCCAACGGCCCCCGGCGCCCCGGCCCCTAATGAGCTGCTGAAAGGGAGCGGGCTCCGGTGCGCGTGGCTCGCAGGCCTCCCGGAGTCCGGGGCGCCCTGATTGGCCAGCTGCGCCTCGCGACCTCCATTCATTAATAAATTAGCGGCACGCTCCAGCCGAGCGCGAGCCACCAATCACAATGGGCAGCGGCGGCGACAACAGCCGCAGCTTGAGCTGAAGCTGCCACCGCGGCTTCAGCCGCTCCGACCGCAGCCTCGAGCTCCAACAGGAGCTTTAGAACCATTTTATGCTGATTAGATAAAGGGGGAAAAGAGAGGCGGGGGGCGATGGGAGGAGGAGGATGGATGGCAGGGCCAGGGAGGGGGGAAGCGGGTGAAGAAAGAGAAAGAAATGAATGATGATAATGCAATGAAAAGAATAAGCCGGGGGAGGGAAAAGCGGGGGAGAAGGGGGGCCTGCACAGGGGGGAGGAGGAGGCGGCGGCAGGGGTTGGGGGGGAGGTGGGGGCCCTGGGGGCACATCTGATTGTTTTCTTGGTGGTATATAAGGGGTTTTAAGGAGAGTCGTGTGCCAGACACGCAGCCACTGAACCACAAGCAGCTTCGCTTTAACTGGAGTGCCCGGGAGTCGCGTGCCAGGAGCTGCACGGCCGAGGACTGACTGACAGACAGACACGCACCACCACCACAACACACGAGACCCGGGCGGATCGCCGCGGCCTCCGGGGCTCTTGGCAAACTCGCCAGTCGGAGAGGTCCCCCGCGGAGCCGCGCCAGATCCGCCGCTTTCACGCTAAGAGAAGGACGCAGCGCTGCGCTCCCGGCAGCTCGGAGAATCGCAGCACACGCCAAAGTAATAGCTTCGCCGAGACGCACTGAGGGAGCGAACTACGTAAGTATCCGCCGGTGTCTTCCAACTTGGAAGGGTGTTTCCAGCACTCTGTTCCACCACGTCAGAGCACCCTTTGCAGGCACAGAATCTTTGTCCCAGGGGCTGCTGTCTCTTTCCGGGCGGGAACACAGCCGCGAGGTCGACCAGCCGAGGGCGGGACCCTGTTGGCTGGAGACTGGCGGGGTCTCCTCCCTAACTACGTTCCTCCTTGGCGCCGCCCTTCCGAACCAGTCCTAGTGGGTGCGCGCAGGAGTACTTCCCGCTGGCACCAAGAACGTGCCACTGCTTCTGTATTTACATCTCGTTTGGTTCTTTCTTCCTCCCCGCTCTCCCCGGTAGGATGTTTGTCAAATCCGAGACCTTGGAGTTGAAGGAGGAAGAGGACGTGCTGGTCCTGCTCGGCTCGGCCTCCCCCGCCTCGGCTGCCCTCACCCCGCTGTCGTCCAGCGCCGACGAGGAGGAAGAGGAGGAGCTGGGCGCGTCGGGAGGGGCGCGACGGCAGCTTGGGGCCGAGGCCGGGCCCGGGGGGCTGGGCGGCCCGTCGGCCGGAGCTGAGGGCTGCCGGCCAGCGCGGCTGCTGGGTCTGGTGCATGAATGCAAGCGGCGCCCCTCCAGGGCGCGGGCCGTTTCCCGCGGCGCCAAGACAGCCGAGACCGTGCAGCGCATCAAGAAGACCCGTAGACTGAAGGCCAACAACCGTGAGCGCAACCGCATGCACAACCTCAATGCGGCGCTGGACGCGTTGCGCGAGGTACTCCCCACGTTCCCGGAGGACGCCAAGCTTACCAAGATCGAGACCCTGCGCTTTGCCCACAATTATATCTGGGCGCTTACCGAGACCCTTCGCCTGGCGGACCACTGCGGGGGTGGCGGCGGAGGCCTGCCGGGGGCGCTCTTTTCCGAGACCGTGTTGCTGAGTCCGGAAAGCGCTAGCGCCTCCCTGAGCAGCAGCGGAGACAGTCCGTCGCCTGCCTCCACCTGGAGCTGCACCAACAGCCCGGCGCCGTCCTCCTCGGCGTCCTCCAACTCCACCTCCCCCTACAGCTGCACTTTATCTCCTGCCAGCCCGGCTGGTTCTGACATGGACTATTGGCAGCCCCCACCTCCCGACAAGCACCGCTACGCACCTCACCTCCCCATAGTCAGGGACTGTATCTAGAACTGCCATCCTTGCTACCCGCGCCAGGCCTTAGTGGGTTCCCTTTCCTGTCCTGGACCAAGGCCTCCCACCCCTCTCCTGTCCCCACTTCCACGCCCTGGAAACCATCTCATTTCGCAGGGCAGATGTAGCCGTTCTGACTCCTGGGTTGTTTGCTGCATTCCTTGGCCAAGGGTTTCCTTCCGTCAGACGGTCTCTAATTTATTGAAGGTGTGATGGAGCTTATTGTCAAAGAGGAGGGTAGAGTTTGGGGGGGAGGGGGTGTTTCTTAAGGCTAAAAAAGATGCTGGGAAGCAAAGAAGGTGGCCAGTCTAAAGAGTTTGCAGAGCGGACTGACGCTCCTCCCCCTCTCTGTAACACCAGAGGGACCCGGCGCAGTGCGTGTGAATCTCCCAGGGGGAATGCAACTGGTTCCTCTGATCTCTTCACCTTTGCTTCTACATAGAGATGTTAATGTCGAGTAGAAAGAAATGTATCTTAGCATCTGAATGATTTTACCGGTAATAATATTATCCACAGATTTGCAATGGCTGGCATCTGCTTTATTCCCATTGCTGTCTGCGGGCTGTGGGAATTTCACCTGTCAAACCAAACTTTCCCTCTCTGATGTGCACTTTGTTCTGTTTCCCAGATTCGTCACAATGCCTATTGTCCCGTCCTTCTCTTTCCTTTTTCTTCTCCATTTTGCCATCTGTCTCTTATGATTTATAAGGGGGAAAAAGTTGTTTTGTTAGAGGGCCAGGTTAGAAGTCATTGTATAATTTGTAGGCTTTGTAATGATTGAATGCAAGCGTGGAAATTTAGGCTGAACTCTCTATCAAAAGGAAAAATGTGGAGGAAAAGGGAAAAATCAGGAGGGAGGATTGCTTCATGCATTATTTATCTCGACCTTTTAGGGGAGAAGGAACTCCCCCAGTCTTTCAAGAGATTAAAAATAAATCAACAGACTGAAAACCTAAGCAGACACGGAGCATTATCAGGATCAGCCACACACGTGTTCCCTTCTATTTATTATAAAGAAATTTTTCATGGGAAAAGTATGTATTTTTTGTATATTCTACAGAGTTTATTCTAGTATGTATTTACATCTTGAACAAAAAAATTGTTCTTGTGATTAAACTATAAATAAAATATATAATTTTCATAATTTCTGTGTGTTGTAACTTTTGCCTGCTTATGTGGTTTTTAGAAGAATGTGTTGTGTGTTTGTGAAATTCTCCTTATAGCAAACTGAGTAGAGTCCTTGTATTTTTCATCAGTGTTTGTGTGTAGAATTTCACTGACACATAAGGTCTAAGAAATCATAAGAAGCTGAATCATATTTGAGACACTAACACTGACATCAGAGTGTTGCTCTGCATACAACCAGAATTTGATTTTTAAGAAATCAATTTCTGAGCATACAAGATCAGTAAAAAAGGGTTGGGGTGGGGATTAAAAGATAATTAAATCACGGTAAGTTCCAAAGTTCAGAAACCTTGATTTAAAAAGGGATAGTGAGGTTGAAATTTCTTCTTAGAATGTGTAAAAATGTGGTGCCTACACTTTGAGTCTCAATTATTATCTGTAAATTGTAGGAATTAGACAATGACTTCTAAGGAAGGCCCCCTTCCAGTTCTAGCATTTGTATTGTATTTATAATTCATTATCAGAAGCTGATTTTGTATTAGCTGCTTTAACAAGCTTGTTGGTTTGAAAAGCAAACTCCTGGAGAAAAAATACTCAGAGTGAGCTGGGATAAAATTGTATCTAAGGGAAATAGCTCAGCTTTCATTTTTTGTTAGAATAATTACATAGCCAAAACTTCTTCAAAGAGAAAGCAAAAATGGTTTCCTAATCTCCAAAGCACAAAACTCTATAACTTGCACTTCAATCTCCAAAGCAGAAATGAATAGCACCATGGGTCAAAGATGACCAAGTGGGATGGGCACTGGGTGTTGTATGGAAACCAATTTGACAATAAATTATTTAAAAAAAAAAAAAAGATGACCAAGTGAAGGTTGACCCCATTCTAGATTTAAGCCCCTTCCTTGGGGGGAGGGTGTCCACTGGACTACACAAGCTTAAAAAAAATCACCTTGGCAAAGAAATGGTCATTCTGCCCAACTCCCCCACCGCCCATGAACTTCATATCTGCTTCTGGTTTGGGTTAAATCCTCCAGTCCTCTGCTTCAAGCAACAATAACTTCTCCTGAGATATCTAAATGAAATGACTCCTCCTGTCTATCCATATGGAAAATATTAAGTGTTTAATATCTTAATGACTCCATTTTTTATCAAAGGAAGAACCGAGCCAGGGTTTTGCTTTGTTTTTCATAGCTGGACATAACAGAGACCTGTTGGAATACCTTTCTATTTTCAGGCCTGTTATTCCTAGGCACTCTTGATGATCTGATATGAGAAAAAAGTGCCATACCTCATATTTACATTTGTAATTCTAATGTTTAAGAAGCCAAACAATTGTAAGCAAAACAATTGTAGTATGTATGGGCGTTTTAAAATGTCAGTGATAGTGACAAATAATTGTTCTCATCATGACGCGGCTTATGTTGCTACAAGATGCTGCCTTCAGAAATTTGCCAAAGAAACAGTTCATGGCACAGGTCTGTGGAGGCAAACTCTCAGGTGCAGTTACTCTCCCAAGACTAGGGGAAACCTCCTCAGTTGGTGAGGTGACCCCATAAACAGGTGACACTCATTGTTTACTTGGAGAGGCATGGTCAGATGGTCCAGTAATCACAGCTTTGAGTACGAGTAATACAGCGAAGACTAGACCCGCTCCTTTGCTCAGCCTAGCAGCCACCTCCACACGGCACCAGAGAGACCCGTTTAGCTGGAGCTTGTCGGTCCCCATAGACGTCAGTGGTCACACATGGCCAAAATTCCATCCACCATTTGTGATCTACACTCAGGCTTTCCCTCCCCCGTCTAGAGCAGACCTTATTTTACACTAAATTGGTGCAATTATTTTTTTATGGCGTCCAATCTCTCTTAGTGCTTAAGAATGATGTTCTTTCTGCCTCACTTCGCGCTGGAAGTTCTCCTCCCCAACCGACAGCAACTTCCACAGCGCGTGGGCTGAGGCCCCACGGCCCTTTCCTCGCCTCTGCAGGAATGAGAATTACACGGTTGAAGCCGCTGCTTCTGCAGTAGCGAGTGTAGTCGCTCTTCCAGTTTCTCCATTTCCTCCCCACGCTTTGACCACACCATGAAGAGCTGGTCTGTCTACACCGAGAGGGCTCGTGGGCCGCCGAGCGGCCATTCTTTTCTGGCAGCTATCTGATGGCATACGTTTCAAACTAGGCCAAGGCGATGTTCTTCCGACTCCAGTCCCGCACCAGCAGAGTTGCTAGATCTTTCCAGCGTGCCAGCCCGTGAGCTGCGCGTGTTTACCTAATGGCTGAGAGGTGTGAAGCCTGGTTCTCTCCTCTTTGGAAACGTGGCTTCGACGCCATCAGGTTTCCGGCACAGGTTATATTTATTTGTTCTGAACTGCCCAGGACTTGTTAACAGCCTTATTATTTCTTCACCAGATTTTATTTTATTTTATTTTATTAAAAAAAAATTTTTTTTTCAACGTTTATTTATTTTTGGGAGAGAGACAGAGCATGAACGGGGGAGGGGCAGAGACAGAGGGAGACACAGAATCGGAAACAGGCTCCAGGCTCTGAGCCATCAGCCCAGAGCCTGACGCCGGGCTCGAACTCACGGACCGCGAGATCGTGACCTGGCTGAAGTCGGACGCTTAACCGACTGCGCCACCCAGGCGCCCCTCTTCACCAGATTTTAAATAAATCCAGCTGAGGGCCAACAAGGAGGAAAAAAAGCAGAGAGGTGGGCTGCCAACTGCTGGGCCCGCCGCGGGACCCCGGCCCAAGCCCAGCCGAGGTTAGAGGAGCCCGGGGTCCCGCCGCTCCTGAGCAGGAGTTGAGCCTTGCAGGCTGAGGCTAGGGCAGCCGAAGGCCCAGGGCGGCCTTGGCCGGGAGAGGGCGAGGGGTCGTCGGTCCTTCTCCGAGTTTAGCCCGATTACGCACGAAGGACATCCGGGCCCAAGGCCCGCTTTAGCCGCGCACACCCCCGGGTCCTGATGGCAAGGGCTTCTGGCTGCGGCAGGCCAGGGCTGCGGGAGAGGCTGGGAGCTGCGAGTCTCCCACCCGTCTCGCCCTCCGCCTGCCGCCGTTCGTCGGGCGCACCCCCTGCATTGCACAGCCTTGGGCAGGTTCTGACTTCTGGGCACCGACACCTGGAACCCGTTAAAAGCTCCTCCTCCGCGTGCCGGGCCTCCTCACCCCCCGCCCCCCACAATCCCCCGGCGCAGCGCCCCCTCAGTTCTTGGGCTCCCAGGCGAGCTTTGAATGTATTAATTAAATAAAGCAGGCAGCCCTTGAATCGCACCGATGCAGGGCGCTCCCGGGAGCGTGAAAGTCCCGGCCTCCGAATCCGCAAAAGAAAATGTGTGAAAAGAGAATTAGTGAAATTAGGTTAGACCAATAAAACGTGAGGGCTCCAGCAACCCCCTTCCCGCTCCCCCAGCCTGGGGCTAGAAGGGCTATCTGGTCTGATCTATTGTTTCCCTCCCTGGCAGGGGGTTCATTGTGTGATAAATAATTCCCCTTCCATTTTATTCTTAAAAATAAAGGGGGGGGGGTATTTGCATAATCAGTGCTTTGATGTGGCCAGAAATCGGAGGCTTGGTCTCCCCAAGTCTGCTATTGGTAGCGAAGCAACAAAGCTCGGTCCAGATCTTTCACTTCGCTAACTGTGTGGGGCAGATTGTCAGAAACGGCAGCGTTAAGCTGCTGCCTCCCTTTTTTAAAAATTCATTTTAATGATTACACTTAAGGAATGTCAAAAAAGGGGTGTGTGTGTGTGAGTGTGAAAAACGGGGGTTCTCACCCCCCACCCCCTCTCCCTATCCTCTAGGGTTCATTGCTCTGGGCAGTTTCTTTTCCAAAACCTTTGGGTGTGGATGTGGAGGTGGGGGGGGGGGGCGGTGCGGCTCGCTAGGGGCCGCCCCACGTGGCACACAGTGGGCACCCGCAAGGTCCGGCCGGGCGGGGAGGAGCGAGAACTGCAGGAGCGGTTCTCCTTGCACCCCTACCCCCACCCCTACCCCCTGGTTTTCTTTTTCCAGTTTGCTTTATTCAGCCTGGATGAGCTCCTCTTACCGAGGAAGATGAAGTGAGTTGCTCTTTAGTCCCCGAGTCGGATCCGGGGGGGGGGGGGGGGGGGGGGGGGTCTCCTGGGAACACCACTTGGGGGCAGTTTTAGATGGTCCCCGACAGGAGAGAGGAGCAAAGAAATGCAGTCATCCGGAAAGCAGAACTGGAAAGCCAGAGTGGCCGAAGCTATTATTTTCCTGCAAGGTGGCGTGAGTCGGGAGGATGGAGTGGGAAAGGATCCCGATGGTGTGCGCACTACAACAAATGACCCCCCCCCCCCCCCCCCCGGGGCCACGGGGGGGGGGAGAGGGAGGGCGACAAGAGTGCTCCTGTCTGCTTTCGCTCGCACCAGGCTTCTCCAGCCACTCACAGCGCAAAGGGGCAAAGTCAACTTGGATTATCGACCAGGAACACCCAGTGAAAGGCCGGGACTTCCTGAGCACCCGGACAGGGGCCAGCTCTGCGCTCCACCCAGCAGATCTCTCACCTTCCAAAAGGGCTCAGCCTCCTGGGATCAGAGCGCCGGAATCCCTTAGGGTTGGGGGTGGGGAGCTGCAGGCGGGAAGGAAGATCCGCAGGGCTTTCCTCTGCCTCTCTAGCCCCCGCCTCTCACCGAGCGGACTCGGGGCCATTACTCATCAGGTGTTCTAACCAGCTTTGGGATCTCAGAGCTTCAGTGGTGGTTAGCTCATTATCAATCCTCTTTTTACTTATTTTTCCCTTGTACTTGTCAAGGCTGTAACTGTGTCAGCATTAGGTTTTCATGTCAAGTTTCTCACCGTACAAAAGTCGCATTTCTTAAGAAATAAAAGGATTTGGGATCTAAGATTCCTCCCAGTGGAAGCATACTTTTAATTTTGGTTGGACTTTGGGGGCAGTGCTTTTAGATTCATGTGACCTGGTAGGCACTGTAGTTAATAGTGTACATTGAATTCCAGGGGTGTAAGAAATCTAGTTGCAAAAAGTTAAATTTCTTTCAAACGACACGTCTCCAGGAGAGGCTGTTTGCACTGTAACTGGCTTTTCAAAGGTTTAGAAACGAGGGCGTATCTTCTCTGATCTTGTTGAATTGCAGGGAGCAGACTGTGCCACCAAGGTCTTTCCACATTCCTCCTTGCTTTCTCATGATACCATCACCACCTCTTTCTCTTCCCTCCAGTGCCTGGACGAGTACCTGGAGATGGTCAACAGCGGGGCCAAGAACCAAAACCTTTCACCTATTTTATTTGATCCAGCAACAATTAAATAAAAGTGCTGAAGTCCATGTAACATGGAAACAGGAACCTTCAAAATAAGCAGAGGGAAACTCAGGGCTGGTTTCCATGGCAGCAGCTTGCAATAAAGCCTAATTCCTTGTGACAAAGAGGTCATCTTCCTTTTCAAACGTGTTTATGATCCCTTTGTGCATTGTATTTTGGCATAAAAGCTTCTCCGCACCGTCAGGGCTCCACGGGCAGCTCCATGACTCTCAAGGGGGTTTATTGCCTCCTCGGTATAAGAATAGCAGAAAGAAGCCAAACTAGTGCCAGTGTGACAAAAGAGTAAGCCCACAGGCTTGCCATGGCTTGCTTTCTGTAGTACATAAATCTTGGTATGCCTTGAAACAATTAAAAATGAGGGATTCTGAGTATAACTTTAATTTGATTTTGTTTTTTCAAGCTTTTACATCTAACGAAACACAACATGCAAACAAATACAAGAAGATTGATTCAATGTGAAGATATAATTTTTTTCCAGCTAATTTGAAAAAAGAAATCATGTGGGGTTAAGACCTTGAACATATCTTTGAAACTATGTGGAGGAAAGTGTAACCATAACCTTGGATAAGTATGGTATTAATGCATTAATACTTCTTTCATATCACAGTGCCTAGAACATGATCAAACATTAAAAAAAAAAAATCAAGCCCATCTGAACTAGTTTTATTTTCCTTAACTCTCAAAGATTGCCATGGCAGAAACTTGGAAATAGGGAAGTGAAACATCGTTTTCCTGGTGGAGCAGAAAAAGGAATCTTTTTTTTTTTTTTTTCAACATTTACTTATTTTTGGGACAGAGAGAGACAGAGCATGAACGGGGGAGGGGCAGAGAGAGAGGGAGACACAGAATCGGAAACAGGCTCCAGGCTCTGAGCCATCAGCCCAGAGCCCGAGCGGGGCTCGAACTCACGGACCGCGAGATCGTGACCTGGCTGAAGTCGGATGCTCAACCGACTGCGCCACCCAGGCGCCCCAAAGGAATCTTGAAAGTCCTGAATTCAAATCCAGTGCTTCTCTTGAGTTGGAAGAAAAATGATTTCACCATATCCACATGGCAGGGAGTATGTACACAGGCAAGCCTTTCCCAAGCTCTTGTTGGCATTGGCAAAAGACGCTCCTGTGCAGGAAACTTAAAGAGTCCACCTGACAACGTCTTCGGTCTGGGAAGTTCAGAAAGAATGCAGTGAAAAATGAGTTTTCTTTTTTGTGACCAAATCATTTAAAAAGCGATGAGTTCTCCTCATGTAGAACAGTTCTAGAATCTTAGACTATTCTGCTCTCTCATACCGGGGGGAGTTTTCTAGACTCCCTAGAGTTTTTTCAAAGCAAAAAGTTCTAAACTATACAGAGGAAGCTGATCTAATGATTATTCAAAGCCCGTTATTTCATTTCATTCCATCTGACAAAACCCTGCTGCTGGATATTGTGGAGGACATGCCTAGTCTCCACCAGTATCTGATGTTCTAACCCTATTGGGCATGTTCAGGGCCCTTAGTATTGGGTGGGGCCCCATCTGTGGTCTCTATCTTCCTCTTCTCTTGACATGGTGAGGACAAATAGTAAAGCTGGTTGGGCTTTTGAATGGCCATATAAGCAGCAGTGGTCCTCCTGAGTCACCTAAACTTGCAGTGGATGTTGAGTGACAGAGAAGAAACTTGTGAGTTAAAAGCCACTAGGACTTGGTGGTTATATGATTGCATTGTAATAGCCTACTCTGATTAATACGCATGTATATTTATTTGGGGACTACATAACTTACTTGCAGCAAAACAGTGTCTTGTAGTTGACTAAAACTTGGTAACTAATCTCTGAAAAGCTTGAAGATTCTGTTACAAAAACCATTCTAGTTTTTATTTACAGCCGTGCAAAAAAAGCTTTAATGCCTGGAAATCTATAGCCATCCTAAAAGTGATTTTTAAAATCATCTTAGCCATTTTGTAAGCCTAGTAGCTTTAAGTATATTTACATTGTTGTACAAGTAATCCCCATACTTGTGCATTTTGCAAAACTGAAACACTGTACCAATCAAATAACAACTCCTATTTTCCCTACCCTGGAAACCACTATTCTTTCTATGAATTTGCGTATGTTACATACGTTATATAATAAAAGCTGTTTTCATTTTTGAAGCACATGTTATCCCTGTCCCTACTTTTCTCTATCTCATTTTAATAAGATTTAATTTTATTTCTCCACACTGCTGATGTAGAAACGAACATTGTATAAAGTTCTATTGTTTACCACACCTACTCTTTCTGCTACATTGTGGGAAATAATTATTAATATGGAGCTGTGCTCTCCTTTGTATAGTAGTGACTGATTGAGGGCAATTTTGCAGGGAGGGCACCCATTATCTGGGTACCCGTCCCTCTTGAATGAAGCCACCTATTCTTGAGAGAGCCCTGAAGGTAATTATGTTTTTGCCTCATTCTATCAGAATGTGATTGAAGTGGTTTGATAGATTCTGGAGATTCATTTGAAGAGTAGATTGATTCCTGGGACACTATGGATAAAACTCACTGTCATAATGTCATTTGATCCTCTTGTACCCAAGCCTATAAGGGGACACACAGGTAATTAAAAAAATTTTTTTAATGTTATTTGTTTTTGAGAGAGAGAGAGAGAGAGAGAGAGCGCAAGTGGGGGAGGGGCAGAGAGCAAGGGAGACACAGAATCTGTAGCAGGTTCCAGGCTCTGAGCTGTCAGCACAGGGCCTGATGCAGGGATTGAACTCGTGAACCATGAGATCATGACCTGAGCCAAAAGTCAAATGCTTAACTGACTGAGCTACTCAGGCACCCTTTATCTCAATGTATTTTTTAGAAAGATTTACTTTTTAAAAAAAATTACTTTTTAAAATTTATATCCAAGTTAGTTAGCATATAGTGCAACAATGATTTCAGGAGTAGATTTCTTAATGTCCCTTACCCATTTAGCCCAGCTCCCCTCCCACAACTCCTCCAGTAACCCTCTGTTCAGCATATTTAAGAGTCTCTTATGTTTTGCCCCCTCCCTGTTTTTATATTATTTTTGCTTCCCTTCCCTTGTGTTCATCTGTTCTGTGTCATAAAGTCCTCATATGAGTGAAGTCATATGATTTTTGTCTTTCTCTGACTGACTAATTTCGCTTAGCATAATACCCTCTAGTTCCATCCACGTAGTTGCAAATGTCAAGATTTCATTCTTTTCGATTGCCGAGTAATACTCCATTGTATATACATACATTTGTATATATATACATATATACCACATCTTCTTTATCCATTCATCCATTGATGGACATTTGGGCTCTTTCCATACTTTGGCTATTTTTGAAGGTGCTGCTATGAACATTGGGGTGATGTGCCCCTTGGAACAGCATTCCTGTATCCCTTGGATAAATACCTAGTAGTGCAATTTCTGGGTCATAGGGTAGTTCTATTTTTAACTTTTTGAGGAACCTCCATACTGTTTTCCAGAGTGGCTATACCAGTTTGCATTCCCACCAGCAGTGCAAAAGAGATCTCAGAAAGATTTATTTTTAAAAGAGCCATATTGATTTCTAAAAATGGATGGAGAAACCAAATTTTAAGTTGCCTTTAATAAATGGGTCTTCAAAAATGGAAACTGGAGGTTTGAGGAAGACAATTGAAAAGTCCCTCAAGCTAGGCTATTATTTCACACTGACATGTAAGACTTGCCATGCACCTTGAATCCGATCTTTTTTTTTTTTTTTTTTTTTCCATTCAACACTTGGCACTGAACAGAAGCCAATCATTTTAGGTGGGGAAGAAAAGCAAACCTTTAAAAAAGATTTCTGTCTTTTAAGCTGCGTCCAGGCAGAGGATGACTATGTCTTTTATTCAGGGACTCATATTCCTTCATCTGCCTCCTTTATTTCTCATCTTTAAAAGCGTCTCTTGATTTGGACATCATGGATCTATAAACACATAACGTAAGTAATTTAAAATTGTTCTTCTTGGGGGGAAAACAGATTAAGTCTCAGGTCCCCATGAATAGCTCTGCTCTCTCCATTTTAATAAAGAAGAGTTGGACCAGTGCTGATGGCATATTTACCTTCATGAGTTAAAAAAGAAAAAGAAAAGAAAAAAAAAAGAAAGAAAGAAAAAAAAGTTAATTACTGCTCCGAGCAAGTTAGTCTGGCTGTCCTGAGCTGTCTTTTATTAGCTGTCCCCTTCATTAATTTCCCTCACTGGATTTGCTGCTAATAGCTGCCTGGTCCCAGTCAGCTCAAAGCCGCATCTGTGCCATTGAGCAGAAAAGTAGGAGCCTGGCCAAAGGGGGGTAGAGATGGGGTGAGGGAGACGCTATTTACAAATCAACTCTTATTAACATGACGGTCTGGTTTGCTGAAGAAGGGAGAGGGTGGGCCTCAGCGCAGAGAGTTGTAGAACAGAGAAAGGTAGTGAAATCTGAAGTAACCAGCCCCAAGCAGGTCAGTTACGGTTTTTACTTCACTCCTATGAACTAGTGTTCACCTAGCATCAACTTAGAATAATACTTTGTTTCCAAAGGCTAGATGAAGTCCTCTACTCTGTCACTGAACTTCATGAAAAGTAACAAAAGTATCCATCTTTTCCTAAGGAGGTTTGATTTTCCCTTCATGATGCAGAGACTTGGAGAGCTCCAAGTCAATAAATGACCTTTATAAACTTGTAGCTTATTTTTAGGTACTGATTCAGTTAGACAATATATGAAATACATTTATGATTTTTTGTACTCTTGTTCCAGTTACATTGTACCTTTACTTTGGAAACGCCCACCCATCGTTATTTTTCTTACATGAATCACCAACAAGTAACTCGTTTACATTGTCTTCCCTCATTAGAATGCAAATGCCAGGAGGACCCGTGTTTGTGCGTGCCTACGTGCATGCGCGTGCTTTGTTCGGTGCTATCTCCATCACCTATAGTAGTGCCTCCCACACGGTAGGAGCTCAATAAATATTTGTTGTGTTAATGTTGATGAAGAAAATTTTTTTAATGTTTATATTTGAGAGAGAGAGAAAGTGAGCACGGGTGAAGAGCGGGGGTGGGGGGGGACAGGGGGCAGAGGATCTGAAGTGGGCTCTGTGCTGACAGTAGAGATCCCAACGTGGGGCTCAAACTCAAGAACTGCGAGATAATGACCTAAACCGAGTGGGATGCTTAACTGACTGAGCCATGCAGGTGCTCCATGAAGTAATTTTTTATAGACAAAGAATAGTCAGTTCTAAGTTCCTATTTATCTATATACTCAATTAAGACACATCTCAATGTCCCTTCCCCCCATTGAGTCCTTGATAAGAAGAAAGTTTGTTCAAATGTTAACATTTCACCCAACCTCTGTCATAGATGTGGTCATAAGTGGGTCTGCCTAAATTCTAGTTTTTCTTCTTTACACAATAGTTCAGCTTTTCAAGCTGCATCTGGAATCTTCCAGAGCTAAGAAGAGCATACTTACAATAATATTGTGAAGTAGTGAATGAGGTGGGAGTTAGGGGCTCAGATATATTCTATATAAACACAATTGTTTGAAGACATTAAGAGTCAATAGCAATGCCTTTCTACCTGCATTTTAATATACTTGAGTTTCCATTCATATTGCTATCACAAGAAAATAAAGTGAAATTTGAGGGGTGCTTGGGCAGCTCAGTTGGTTAAGCATCTGACTCCTGATTTCGACTCAGGTCATGTTCTCACAGTTTTGGGATTGAGCCTCCCCCTTCCCCATGGCGGGCTCCATGTTTGGTGTGGAGCAGGCTTGGGATTCTCTCTCTCCATCTTTCTTTGCCCTCCCCCCACCTTGTGCTCTCACTTTCTTTCTCTTAAATAAAATAAATAATTTTAATACTGTGAGTATTACATGCTTGGTTTGGGAATCAATCAGCTTGAGTTCAAATCCCACTTCTAATATATGTTGCCTTTGTGGTCTTAAGCACCTTAATTTTGAGCTTAGTTTCCTATTTCTTTAAAAAAAATTTTTTTTAATGTTGATTTATTTTCGAGAGAGAGACACACAGAGTGCCAGCAAAACAGGGAGAGAGAGAGAGAGAGGGAGACACAGAATCCGATGCAGTCTCCAGGCTTGGAACTGTCAACACAGAGCCTGATGCGAGGCTCAACCCACAAACTGAGAGATCGTGCCCTAAGCCAAAGGTGGACGCTCAACCGACTGAGCCACCCAGGTGCCCCTAGTTCCCTATTTCTAATAGTTAAATGAGCTAATGCATGTCATGTGTTTGGCACATAGTAGGTCCTAATAAATGATTGCTATTCCACTATTTTCTTGAAAATTATGAGTACCAAATGTACATGGTATTTTAAGTATAAAATTATACAGGCTTTAGAATTTTAGTTGTTTCAAAAATTACATCAGGTTTATGAAAATATCAAAGAAAAATGTATACATTAAAATCTTGGATTGCAAGTAACTTGTTCTGCTAGTGTTCCTCGAGACAAGCAAGCATTTCTAATAAATTTTAACTTGATAAATGAGTGATATCTTCCAGGAGTAGTATGTGCCACCAAACACCGCATGATCACAACTGAGCCAATGATTCTCTCTCCCTCCCTCTCTCTCTCTCTCTCTCTCTCTCTCTCTCTCTTGCTGCTGGGTTGTGGTGATGGTCTCCATGCTCAGATTCCCGGTCTCAGGCCACAGTGTTTGGCAGAAATCAGTGGTTTTTCAGAACATTGGTAGGTGCCCACAACAGGCACTAGTGTATTTTTTGTCACTTCAAAGCACCTATGGACAGTCCTTTGCTTTTCCATACAAGAGTAAGCATAGGAATGCTTTGCCTCATTCTAGGCCAGGCTGCCTGCAGATATAGACCCTTTCCTCTGCTGCCTAATTGCCAGTTACATTAAATACAGTCGATGACAAGAGGTTAGTCAATATCTGTGCGAGTGTATACAATGGCCCCCCATGCAGAGAAAGGTTGAAAAGAAAGGCGGTGGTGAGAAGGAGATGGAGGTTAAGTTGGAAATTAAGAAGGAAATCATCAAGAATATGAATGAGGTACGGAAGTGGCTGAAATTGCAAAATTTTATAAGAAGTCTACATCTGCCTCTCATCTGCAGAGGAGAAGAATAAAAAGGCGGAGGAACCCTTCACTTCAAATGAGATTAGGGAGATGTGTAGAATGTGGGGAACAGTGCAAAGTCTTGTAGAAAAAAACGTACTACCAGAATAAAGCTGTAGCAGTGCGAACAACGAATCTGTTTAATGACAATGTCATATTTCGGTGAAATCCTCAGAAGGAGGCCAAAGCAAGTGTTATGGGATAGGTTCCTTGTTAAAGCTGCAGGAAAAGAAAAAAGATTCCATGGAGCCAAAAGATGCAGTGATTCCATTAGTGACAGTGAAAGTTGTCCTGTACAATAAACCTCTCTCTTGTCTCCCTCACACCAGACACGAAGGTTTTCAAAGTAAGCACAGGTTAATTTGTTTATTTTTCTTTATATTTTGTATTTTCTTTGTTATTTTGTATTATATTCCAGTACTGTAATAATTTTATATGAATATTTTTGGGTTGTGGAAAGAATCACCTGAGTTTCCATGATTTCTTATGGGGAAATTTGCTTTGATATACAAGTGCTTTGGATTACAAGCATGTTTCCTGAACAAATTATGTTTGCAAACCAAGGTTTTACTGTAGTAGTAACAATTTAGAATAATTGTAACTACCATTGACTTTATATTGAGGTAATTTACAGTTAATAACTACAATGAATATAATTCTTTGGAGAGGTGAAATAAAATACTTCATCCTTTGATAATATATTATGGGATAAGACAGGAGTCTATATAATGTGGTTCTGGACGAATTGTTTCAAAAATCAAAAAGCATATACTGTTAGAACCAGAAATTCCATTTTTAGGAAGTTATCCTACAGGAACTCTCCCATTGTCTCTCTGTTCTTCACACACACACACACACACACACACACACACACACAAATATTTATGATAGTGTTGCTAATAAAATAAAAAAGTTTGGAAGCAATTTAAATGTTCATCAGTAGGGAATAAGTTACCTCATGCCTGGCACATTCATGTGCTGGAAGAGTATACATCATCACAAAAGAATGGAGTATTGCTAGGTGAACTGACTTGCTCGGTTCACGAGCTCATCTCCCACTACTAACACCGGTAACGTGTTCTCCAGGAAACACTGACGGTTTCATTATCTACAAACCTGGCTGATTGCCAGAATCACTTGTGTTATATTTTATATTTATATGTGTTATATTTTATAGATTCCCAGCCCTTTCCTCAGACTTATGGGATGACTTTTTTGAAGCAAGAAACCAGAATCTGTATGGTTTTTAAAAAACTGAAATGATTTTGAGGCAACGACTTTGGCATCAGTCTGGGATGGACGTTAAGGAACTGTGAAATAAGACAATAAAGACACATGTGAAGGGTTATTCCCAGATGGCTTTAGTATGCAATTTGGGAGGGCTCTTTTGCAAGAAAGTTGTATTAAGTTATGGTAATGCTTCCCATTTACATTATTCCTGGGAAAGTCTACCTTGGGATAAACTAGGAAGGGGTAAATTGCCCGCAATATCTTAGTAGATGAAAATACCAAGTTATAGAATATTATGTACGGAATCATCCAATCTTTATTTTTTTAAAGAGAACTTTTATTCACATGTATTCCATGGCATTCTAGCTAAGAATACAGAATAGAGGCTGGACAAACAACAAAGCGAACATAGCCCAGGGGCCCTCTGCCATCCAGAAAAATAGAACAGCTTCTAAATTGCCATATAATCCCCCAGTTAAGGGAAACCACTAGAACACACTAGACCCTTAGCATTTGGGGATTTAGTATTTCCAGTTCCATCATCTGTGAATGACTCCAAGGGTTGAAGACATGTTTTTGAAACCTAAGTGCTGTAAGGCTGGAGTGTGGACAAGTCACCAAGCTGATGAAGAACAGACCCACTGTCAACATGGACTTGTTATTTTCTACCTGCCTTCACATGTCAGGAGACCACATTGTCACTATAACCACGCACCTGAGAATTCACAAAGAACTAGATGATATGCTGCCCATGAATGTCACGAGCAACTGGAAATCAATTGGTTCCAGTTGGTCATGATCTCACGGTTCGTGCATTTGGACTCTGTGCTGACAGCTCAGAGCCTGGAGCCTGCTTTGGATTCTGTCTCCCTCTCTGCCCCTCCTTCGCTTGTGTGTGTTCTCTCTCTCTCTCCTCCCACCTCAAAAAAAACTTTTTCAGATGATAAACACACTCCCATGATAATATCCTCTCTATGTGGATACACTTGTTGTGGTCACAAAGACCTTGACCCTATGTCAAGCATACGCTCAAGGGATATTACATACACCTTAACAAAGGGAAGACACACAAGTGGAATAAGTGTCTAGAAAGCAATGACAGAGAACTAAACTTAAAAAAATTCCAAGTTACTTTCAACAGCAGTTTCCAGAACAAGACAATGTTTCTAATTACATTCTGTGCTTTTTTGTATCAACTCCAGACTACCACACCCTTTTCCAAAACTGTCAGGGACACACATACACATTCATGTCCTGCACTTTGGATCTGCCTATCAGGCAATTTTAGCCAGCCATTTCTCCAGGTCCTGGTTATCAGTGGAGGCAGTGTCCCTTCTTTCCACCCTCGGGCACTGCACTCCAGGAACTCTGGTTTGAGGGGCAACTGTGAGAATTCAAATTCTTTGCCTTT
>NW_024412376.1:73408759-73652009 GCF_014898765.1 Herpailurus yagouaroundi
GGGGCAACTGTGAGAATTCAAATTCTTTGCCTTTCTTTCCCTGCAGGGGTCGGGGGGGGGGGGGCGGGGCGGGGGGCGGGGCGGGGGGGGGGGGTGGGCAGTGCAGGGAACTGTCCAGTGTGCTGGGGGCAGCGGGAACAGTAACTCAGTAGTGTTGAGTTCTTTCTCAAGCTGCGGCTGAATTAGCTTTGTGGATTTTGTCATTGTAATGTCTTGCTTAATGCAGGCATGGGATCATCCAATCTTAATAAAAATATCCACATATTTTTATCTATATCCACTTGTTCACATGAACATAGGAAAACATATGAAAGAATATACACCAAATAGTAACAGTAGCCATTGGGGTGTGGGGTTGCATTGGTGGGGTAAAGGAGGCCCGTATCCTTTGTACTATATACAATAGGGTATACAATTTTGTGAGGTTATATCACCCAGGTAATTAAAAAGAACCAATAAACACATGAAATATAGTCAAGACAAGCCTCCTAAGCTTCTGTCAGGACATATATTTGGTCCTTGTGAGATTGGGCTATAACTCTCTCTTTTTTTTGTTTTTATTTACTTTGAGAGAGAAAGAGCATGTGAGGCAGGAGAGGGGCAGAGAGAGAGAATCCCAAGCAGGCTCTGCACTATCAGTGTGAGCTGGGTATGGAGCTTGAACTCACAAACTGTGAGATAATGACCTGAGACAAAATCAAGAGTTGGACACTTAACTGACTGAGCCACCCAGCAACCTGGGGTTTGACTCTCTTCTTTAAGCCAGCCTTACTTTGCTTTGACAATCAATAAAGGGACAGTAATTTCAGGACACCCGGAGACCTGGAGACCAGTCAAGGGATAATCTTGCTGACCCTTTATTTCCTGCTTTAAAATATTCAAATTAATCCAATCAGTTTTAGCCTCTTCCTTGAGAAATTTCTTTCTTTCTCATCTATCTAAGCAAATCTAGACTCTCCAGTAGGGTTTGCTCTTAACCTGGCATCTGCTTCAAAGTCACCTTAAAGTCATCCAAATGCTTTTGCTCCGGCAAATAGGATTGGCAATGAGAACATCTAGTCCTAACTTCATTGCCTCATTTGAGTCAAGGTGAATGGACAGGTTACTCTCTCTCTTCTTTGGCAGTCACATTAAGCTGTAAGTTGGTATAGTTTTTGGAGAAGAATTACTCAAAGGAACTCGACAAATATTACATTCCATTTGTTACCATGTTGTGAATTATTTTTCTTTCTGAGGAATATGCACAGTGATCATGGTGGGACTATCCTGAAAATAGTTTACAATGTGTTATTTCATTTTTTTATGAAAAAAGGGAAAAAGTCATTACATATATTTTGAATATTAAGGGGATTTTAGGCCTATGAAGTGTTATTTGACAAAAGTTCTTCCAGGATAAGGTGAACACATATTCAAAACATCTGTTGTGCACAAGGCTTCTGATCTGATGATGATTTGAGAATAAAGCAGGTACATGTGTTGGAAGAAGTTTCTAACAATGGGTTTCTGCTGGGACAACAGGTAGAGGGGACAGTGAGAATTCCTACAAGCTGAAAAAAGTTCTAAAGTTTTATCTCTCAAAAAATTCGATGTCTAACAAAAGACCCTTTTGCCTATACTGTACTGATGGTTAAAGGTTTGATAATCAAAAGGAGTATATTGAGAGAAAAAGCACAGCATTCGTAATGAGCAGATTGGGTTTGGGTTTGAGTTCTTTGTGTAATTCTGAATAAGTTCTTTAGCCTTTCTGAACTCTTGGTTCTACACCTGTAAGCTATATTTCCTATCACAAGGTGTTTAGACTATTTGCAGTTTTTCTCTAGCTGATACAAAGCTGTCATAAATAATAGCACTGTAGCTAAACTATGCACTCACATTAATTTTCTTACACTGAAGAGTGCACAGGAATAAGACACCACGTGTCTTTTTATTCACATCGAAGTTTCTTTTCAATATATCATAAGATTAAAAGGAGCAGATTACAATAATGTGTGCAAAATTGTCACACACTAGGTATAATAATATCTAAATTTCATCATGTGCTTACCACGTGTGAAGGCCATTGCTAAGTCTTTTACGTAGATAGTTGTGTAAAAAATCTTACAGTAGGCACTATTGTTATTCCTGCTTTATAGACGAAGACATTCAAACTTTATATATTCATAGTAATCTGTTTGGATTATGAATGTTTAAAAATTTATAATTTTTGTTTATTCGACATTTTCTATTTTTCAACATTGAACCCATATTACTTTTTAAACATAAAACCTACATTGTAACCACTTTTAAGTACAATTAGCAGCATTAAAAGATTCACAATATTGTGCGACCATCACCATTATCCTCCACTTGCAGAACTTGCCCATCATCCCAAACAGAAACTCAGTACCCACTAAACAACAGTTAAACTCTCACCCTTTTAAAATTTTAAAACATAACCAGAAAGACAGAACCTCTGTTTCCTTACAGGCTAATAGAGGAAGTACTTTGTACTAGATGAACCATAACAGAACATGGCTACATAGAACTCTCTGTATCAGCTCTATAGCCATTAAAGTGATTGAATGTGCATCTCACAACTTTCTCGCAAAAACAAACAAACAACAAAAGAAAATTCCAGGCACAGTTTTTACTCATGAGTTCTTTCAAACATTTAAGGAAGAAATAATCTCAAATCTACACAAACATATCCAGAAAATAAAAGAGATTGGGATACTTCTCAACTCATTCTGTGAGACCAGGATTGCCCTGATAATAAAACCAGACAAAGACATTACAATAAAAGAAACTTATTTCTATTAGATAATTAGTTTTTAAAATGTATTTTATTAAATACATAATTAAGTAAAGAAAATAAATGACAAATACCCCTGATGGATATTGACACAAAACAGCTTTACAAAATTTTAGTAAATTGAATCTAACAGTATATATATATAAAATGCCTCAAGACCAAATAGGGTTTGTCCCAAGATTGCAAAGTTGGTTTGACATTTGAATATTCATCGATGTAATTCACCATATAAAGAAACTAAAAAAGAAAATCCTCACGACCATTAATAGATGCAGAAAAAGCATTTGACAAAATTCAACATCAATTCATCAGAAATGTTTCCAGAAAACTGGGAATAGAAAGAAATTATGTTGGCAACCCAATAAAGGACCTCAACAAAAACCCTACAGTAATTATAGTTAGTGATAAAAGGCTGAATGTTTTCCTTTTAAGATTGGAACAAAGCAGGGATATTTACTCTCACCACTTCTATTCACTATCAAACTGGAGTTCCTAGTCAGTGCTAATGGCAAGAAATAGAAATTCAAGGCATAATGATTAGAAGGAAAGAAGTAAAATACCACTATACACTGTTGACATGTTACCTATCTACACAAAAGCTACTAGAACTAAGAGAATTTAGTAAGATCAGAGCATATAAGCACATTCTACAGAAGTCAGTTATATTTCTTTTTTATATTTTATATTTCCTTTTTTATCTTTATTTTACTTATTTTATATTGATAGTAATCTGTACACCCAATGTGGGGTTTGAACTCACGGCCCAAAGATCAAGAGTCTCATGCTCCACTGACTGAGCCAGACGTACGCCCCTCCTTTTCTCTTCTTGTGGTGAGAACACGAGCTTTACTCTTAGCAAATTTCAAATATACATATTGTATGATTAAGTATAGTCGCTATGCTGTATATTAGATCCTTAGAACTTATTTATCTTGTAACTTCTACCCTTTTGCCAGCATTACCAACATTTCCACACTTCTTCTATCCCTCAGCTCCTGGAAAACACTATTCTACACTCTGGTTTTATGAGATTAACCTTCCCCCCCACCCCCCACATAAGTGATAACCATACAGCACTTATCTTTGCCTGGTTTATTTTACTTAATGCCCTCCAGTTTCATCCATGTTGTCCCAAACAGATGGGCTACATCAAACTAAAAAGGAAAGGAAAAACAAAACAAAACAAAACAAAACAAAATTAAAAGGTAACCCATGGAATGGGAGAAAATATTTGCATACCATATATCCAATAAAAGGTTAACATCCAAAATATATAAGGGATTCATACAACTCAGTAGCAAAAAGATTCTCATTTTTTATGACTGAACAATACTGAATTTTCTGTCTATTATCTTCTTTATCCATTCATCAGTAGATGGGCATTTAGGTGGTTTCCATATCTTAGCTATTGTGAATAATGCTACAATGAACATGGGGGTGCAGATATCTCTTCAAGATACTGGTTTCATTTCCTTCGCATATACACCCAGAAATGGGATTGCTTGATTATATAGCAATTCCAATTTAAATTTTTTGAGGAACTTCTATACTTTTTTTATAATGGCTGTACCAATTTACATTCCTTTTTTTTTTTTAATTTTTATTTTAAAAAATTTTTTTTCAACGTTTATTTATTTTTGGGATAGAGAGAGACAGAGCATGAACGGGGGAGGGGCAGAGAGAGAGGGAGACACAGAATCGGAAACAGGCTCCAGGCTCTGAGCCATCAGCCCAGAGCCTGACGCGGGGCTCAAACTCACTGACCGCGAGATCGTGACCTGGCTGAAGTCGGACGCTTAACCGACTGCGCCACCCAGGCGCCCCCCAATTTACATTCCTATCAACAGTGTACAAGGGTTCCCTTTTCTTCATATCCTCACTAACACTTGATATCTCTTGATATCTCTTTTTGATCCTAGCCATCCTAAGGTGTGTGAAATGATATCTTATTTTGGTTTGATTTGCATTTCTCTGATGATTAGTAATGTTGAACATCTTTTCATATACCTATTGGCCATTTGTATATCTTCTCTGGAAAAATGTCTAGTTCTTCTGCCCATTTAAAAATAGTATTAGTCTTTATTTATTTGCTTGTTTTTTGCTACTGAGTTGTATGAATCCCTTATATATTTTGGATGTTAACCTTTTATTGGATATATGATATGCAAATATTTTCTCCCATTCCATAGTTTACCTTTTAATTTTGTTGATTTTTTCCTTTACTTTTTAGTTTGATGTAGCCCACTTGTTTATTTTTGCTTTTGTTACCTGTGTTTTTGGTTTCCTATTCAAAAAAAAAATCATTGCCAAGACCAATTTCAAGGAACTTTTCCTGTATGTTTGTTTCTAGGAGTTTTATAGTTTCAGGTCTTATATTTAAGGCTTTTAAGATCCATTTCAAGTTAATTTGGGGAAGTAGATAAGATAGAGGTCCAGTTTCATTCTTTTGTATGTGAATATCCAGTTTTTCCAAAACCATTAATTGAATAGACTATCCTACCTCCATGTGTGTTCTTGGTACTACTGTTAAAGATTGGTTGATTGTATTTTATTTCTGGGCTCTCTATTCTGTTCTAGTGGTCTATGTATTTGTTTTTATGGTACTAACATAAAATCATAAAATGGTAACATACCCTAGATTACTATGGTTATGTGATATAGTTTGAAATCAGGAAATGTGATGCCTCCAACTTTGTTCTTCCTTTCCAGATTGTTATAGGCACTTGGGGTCTTTTGGGGTTCCATAAATTTTTTAGGATTTTTTTCCTATTTTTATGAAAAATGCCATTGGAATTTTAATAGGGATTGCGTTGAAGCTATAGGTTACTTGGGGTAATATGGACATTTTAACAATACAAATTCTTTCAATCCAAGAATGCAAGATATCTTTCCATTTATTTGAGCTTTTGATTTTTTTCATCAATGTCTTATGGTTTTCAGTGTAAAGATTTTTTACCTCCTTAGTTAGACTTATTCTTAAGTATTTTATTTTTTGATGCTATTTTAAATGAGATTATTTTCTTAATTTCTCTTTCAAATAGCTCATATTTCTGCTGAACTTTTTATTTCATCCCTGTGTTGTTTTACTGAGTTTATTGTATTATCTATCTCGTGTTTTATCTATCTGAGTTGTACTCATTGAACTTCCTAAAATAATCATCTCATTGAATTCTTTGTCAGGCAATTCATAGATCCCCATTTCTCTGGGGCCAGTTGCTAGAAAATTATTGTGTTCCTTTGGTGGTGCTGTGTTTCCTTGATTTTTCATGTTCCTTGAAGTCTCACATTGCTGTTTTTATTTTTAAAGAAGTGGTTACCTCCTTTAGGAAAACGACTGACTTTTGGAGAGAGGTACCGTCACGTATTAGTACAGCTAGGGATTCTGAGGCTGTTTCAGATCTCCTCTATGGGTGTGCCACTCCATGCTTTTTGTTCCCTCTTAGGGACAAATTACTAAAATTGTATGCCTTCTCTTAATCTTGCAAAACTGGGTTTTGGGTGCTGAGAATCTCCCATTTTTCCCTGGGACGGTGCCCTGAAATGCATGCGAGAGTTCTCCTAATCTCGCACAGAGTTAGTCTGGCTTTCTGTGCTTGCTTGCTAGTCAGCTGCAAAGTCTCCTTCTCACTGTCCATGGAAGCTGGCCATGCAGGGAGAGAAGAGTGTGGATGATGCATGAGAAACATTAGAGATGGATGTGGGGCAATTGGGGCCCACGTTTGGGGCATCCACGGTTTTTTGTGAGTAGGCTTCCTAATGGAGTTTGTGAATTGGTTAGTAGCAGAACTATGAAGCAGTTAGTAAGATCGTTTTGATGAGTTCAGAGCCCTGGCCGTTTATACTCTTAACTTCTTCCAATCCCTGAGGCTTGCAGATCACCTCAGTAATCTGGGTGAGGTAAGAAAGAAATGGGTCTCTTGGGCAGCATCCTGCATGGCTAGGGAAGGCAGGAACTCCGTTACCTATTCTCAGTTTTCCCTGTGGGAGGAATCACATCTGCAGAGGTGTCTCCTGGCACTGAGCCAGCCTGCCTTGGGGGACGAGTGTTGAGGGCAAAGTGAAACTGTTCCTCTTACCTTCTTCAATGCATCTATTCTTGGATTATTCTGCTCTAATTGTATGCAACTCCTCTGCTGGACTCCCAGACTCCCATGAATGGACTCTTGCCTATGGGTGACCGCCAAAATTGATGTATTATGGAGGGATGAAGGTAGAAAATGTTTACTCTGCAATCTTGCTGATGGCATTTGAAGTATCCTCCATGAACTATTAAAGAACAATTGAAGTTGACATAAGAAAATAACACTATATGCAATACCATAAAAAATATAAACGACTCAAAGACAAATATAACAAAATATAGGCAAGATGTGCATGCTGAAACTAGAAAACTAAATGTTTTATGGGAAACATTAAAGAAGAGGTAAATAAATGGAAAGATGTGTGGTACTCATGGATCAGAAGATTTGATATTGCTACGATGTCAATTCTCCCCTATTTGTGATCAGCCTGCAGATACAAAATTTGGATGTAGAGACTGATGATGCCACACATTCACCAAGAGTGTGAAGAGAGTATCGTTCATATAATAAAACTTTCTGGGGGGAACAAGTCAGGCTTCCAAACATGTCTAAAATGGCTTGAAAGAATGGGTTTAAAGTTATGTGGTATTTAGAGGGAGGGGCTCGTTAAAAATCCTTTTAAGGGGTGCCTGGGTGTCTCAGTCGGTTAAGCGTCCGACTTTTGGTTGTGGCTCCCGTCATGATCTCACCGTTCATGGGTTCAAGCCCCGTATTGGGCTCTGCTCTGGCAGTGCAGAGCCTGCTTGGGATTCTGTCTCCCTATCTCTCTGCCCCTCCCCCTCTCACCTTGTCTCTGTCTCTCTCAAAATAAATAAATAAATTAAAAAAAAATAAAATAAAAACCCTTTTTTTAAGTTGGAATTGGCATGCTTTTAACTTCTTGCTGGTGCCAAAAGAGAAAGCACCTGGGCTTTCTGGTTGCCTTCTCTGGATGGGAGGCAGAAAGGTAAGAAAGAGTGGTGGGGCTTCAAAGCGGTCAAGTAACAGCTCAGAACCTGGAGCCTGCTTGGGATGCTGTGTCTCCTTCTCTCTCTACCCCTCCCCTGCTCATGCTCTCTCTCTCAAAAATAAATAAATATTAAAAAAAAAAAAAGGAAATCATCCTTTACATATACATTTATATTTATTTATTTCTTCTTAATTAATTAATTGATGATAAACATTTCTTCCACTCTTTGGTTTTTGTAGATTCAGCTTTCTGTCTGTATCATACTCCTGCATGAGGAAATTCCTTTAATATTTCTTGCAGCGGTTTTGCTTGTGAGGAAATCCTTTAGCTGTTGTTTATTTGGAAGTATCTGTCTTCATTTTTAAAAGAGATTTTTGTTGGGTATAGAATTCTGTTTAACTGTTTCCCCCCCAGTACCTCAGATATATTTCTCCATTGTCTTCTGACTTGTATAGTTTCTGGCCAAAAATCTACTATAATTCTCACCTTTGTTTTTCTTTATGTAACACCCTCTCCATCCCACCCTACTCACACTTACTATCTGCTTTCAAGACATTATCTTTTTTTTAAAGTTTATTTATTTATTTTGAGAGCGAGAGAGCAGGGGAGGGGCAGAGAGAGAGGAAGAGAGAATCCCAAGCAGGCTCTGCACTGTCAGCACAGAACCCAACGGGGGGTTCAAACCCATAAACCACGAGATCATGACCTGAGCTAAAACCAAGAGTTAGATGCTCAGCTGACTGAGCCTCCCTGGTGGCTCAAGATTTTATCTTTATCTGTGGTTTTAGCCATCCTACTACAAGGTGTCTAGGTGTGACTTCTTTTGGTATTTATACTTTGGGGGATTCTCTGGGTGTTTGGATCTGTAGAGTTTTGTCTTTTATTAATTTTGGACGTTTCTCAGAAATTATCTCTGCAATGTTTCTTCTGCCACATTCTCTACTACTTCTTTTTCTGGAAATCTAATTACATGTATATTATTCGTTCTTTTGATATTGCAGCACAGCTTAACCCTCTCTCTCTTTCTCTCTCTTTAACTCTTTTTACTCTTTGCATTTCAGTTTATGTAATATATACTGATTGAACTTCAAATTTACTGATTTTTTTTTTTTTTTTTTTTTTTTTTTTTTTTGCTTAGTCTGCTGATAAACCCATCTAGGGAATTCTTCATCTCTGATAATGTGTTTCTCTTTTTCTTTATGTAAAACTTCCATTTAACTTCAAAAAATTATAGTTTCTATGCCTCTGCTGAAATTTCCTATCTGTTCCCATACGTGCTATCAACCCTTGTTAAATTTTTAAAATACTAATCATAGCAATTAAAAAATCTTCGATACTTTCAACATCTGGGTCATCCTTAATGACTACTTCTATTGATTGCTTTATACGTTAACAATAGATTGTGTTTTATGCTTTTTATTAAAAAAATTTTTTTTTTTAAAGTTTATTTATTTTTGAGACACAGAGAGACAGAGCATGAACGGGGGAGGGGCAGAGAGAGAGGGAGACACAGAATCAGAAGCTGGCTCCAGGCTCTGAGCCATCAGCCCAGAGACTGACGCGGGGCTCGAACTCACGGACCGTGAGATCGTGACCTGAGCTGAAGTCGGACGCTTAACCGACTGAGCCACCCAGGCGCCCCGCGTTTTATGCTTTTTAATATTGCATACCATTTCAACGAAGTCTTGATATCATTTATCGAAGAGTAAAGGGAGCTGAGGGAAATAATATTTAACTCTGAAAATAGACATGCCTCTTTTGTCAGGCTGTCATGTCAGAAGTTGAGTTAGTCTGGTCAGAAGCTCAGCTGGTTTTGGGTTTCGTTGTTACCCTCATTTTCTTCATTGCAGAGGTGGCTCCGGTGCTTTGTACCTAGAGCTGGGCGGGCCTGGACTCCTGGAGGACTGTGGGTTTTCATTTTTGTTCTTACTGCTCCTGCCCCATTTTCAGCGTCCCGTACTCCCTGCGTGCCTGTTTCTCTTTCCATGTGCTTCGTCCTCCTTCTACCGTGAGCTAACATTTCTTGTTACTATGCACTAGTGTTGCAGGATTTTTTACCTCCATGCCCGGGGTTCCTTGTCTCCCCACTTCGAAGAATGGAGAGGTGGACACAAAACAAAATGAGCAGCAGGCAGAAGTTTAGTAGAGTATAAGATCAGAAGGGAAGAATAGTATGAAAGCTGTCTTTACAGAGAGAGGGTATTTGAAAGTGAATGCCTCGGCTATATGCAAGGGACTTTGCTCTATAGGATTTTGGTCGGGCCCCTTTCTTTCCCCCTTGTTCCTCCTCAGGTTTTACCCCTATTGGCCAGGTAAGTCGAAGTGACTAGTCATTCCTTTTTGATTGGCTCGTTTCCATTGTAAGAGGGGTGGTCTATGGCCATATTGTTCCTTGTGGGTCATATGTCTTATGGTCTACTTATTTTTAGCCAGGTCTTTTGTCAAATTCCTGAGGGAAACCTGAGGGGGATAGGCAATGTCTGTCACATTCTTGAGAGGAATTTACACCTGAAGGAGTTTGCTTGAGGATGTTTCCAGAGGAAATATTTTAAAATATGTGTTTTTCACCACCCAGGGACCTTTAAGCCCTAGCCTCTCCCTTTCTGTCTACTGAATCTTATCTTTCCCTGTTGTACTAGGCTTATGGTACGAAAGAAGGAATCTTTATTTTTCTGGGATTTTAGTCTTTGGCAGACTCCCTGTGCCTGATTGTCAGGAATAGGATTTTATCAGCATTTCTTACCCCTCTTCCCAATGCCTGCTGAATTCTTACTTGTAGGTCATGGATAGAAAAGAGTTTCTTGTGTATTCCTGGAAGTAGTACACCCATCCTCACACCAGGGCAGGATCCTGAGTCCAAGAGTTTTCCTGCTTTTGTGTAGAGGCATAGGACCTTTGCTTCTATTCATTCCCTAGAAGCAATAGGTTTGCCCCTTCCTCCAGTAGGTTCAACCTTTTTGCTTTTTATGAGAGAACGAACCAGGTTGCTGGGTGGGTTTTCACACTTTTGCCACAGTGACAGCGAAAAATTTCCTATATGTCTACACCACTGATCACCTCCTGCATGCCCGCTCTGACTCTAGCTTTTCTTATGAGACTCCAGTGGAAAAGAACTTGTGGATTAGGGCAAAGTCCTCTTGTCTTCAACTCCCAGCCATTCCACACTGATACTCTAGTCCATACTTGTCCTTTAAGACTTTATCAAACTTTTAATTTTTTCCTTACTGACTTATATAGTGGTCATGTATTTCTTTTCTGTTTTGCCAGAGGTAAAGGAGTTTGTGTTTCCTGTCTCTCCTTGGAAGGGCTTGCAATTATTTGGGAGTTAACTTGTTTGATTGGCTTGTAGCCTCAGCTCTCATATGGGCTCAAGAAAAGTTTGTAGATTTTCTAGCTTTGTTTGGTTGCTAAGGTGGGAACTGTGTTTCTCTTCTGATTTTCCACCTCCTAAGTAGAAGCAAACTCTAGAAATCTAAGCTTAAAGACAGAAAGAAGTCAATCAGTGACTTTACATGAAACTACTTCCTTATTATCTCATGTGGACCCAAATTAATTATCTTAAAAAAAAATTTTTTTTTCAACGTTTATTTATTTTTGGGACAGAGAGAGACAGAGCATGAGCAGGGGAGGGGCAGAGAGAGAGGGAGACACAGAATCGGAAACAGGCTCCAGGCTCTGAGCCATCAGCCCAGAGCCCGACGCGGGGCTCGAACTCACGGAGCGCGAGATCGTGACCTGGCTGAAGTCGGACGCTTAACTGACTGCGCCACCCAGGCGCCCCCCAAATTAATTATCTTTAAAGAGTGTCTGTTCTTTGCAACTAAAAATTTTAAACAATGTCATGACGTCCAGCATCTCAAAATCAGGAGAACCAAATTCACATTGTGTGGTATGCAGGATTTTAGAGACAGACTCCCAAGTTTCTCATACCTTGGCTATTCAAGCCCTTATCTAGGTACTGCTCTAAAGAGATTTCACAGATATAAAATCCCAAGGCAGCTAACTTTAAGATCTGAACATTTTCAAGGTGAGCGTGACTCAATCAGGTGACTCTTTTTCAAATAGAAAGTTTTCTGCAGCTGGTAGCAGGAGAAGTTGGAGAGATTTGAAGCATGAGAAGGATTTCACTGTACTTTTGTGGGCTTTGAAGGTGGAGGGGGCCCTGTGCAAGGACTGGAGAGTGGCCACAAGTAGCTGAGTGCAATCCTTAGCTAACAGGCAACAAGGAAATGGGATCTCATTTCTACAGCTGCATGGAACAGAATTCTGCCAATAACAGGCATGAGATGGGAAGAGGGACTTAATCTCCAGATGAGAACTTACTTAGCTGACACATTGATGTTAACCTTGTGAGATCCTGAGCGGAGCTCCTAGCTACACCATTCTGTATTTCTGACCTATAGAACTGTAAGATAACAAATTGCCTTGTTTTAAGATGCTAAATTTGTGGTAATTTGTTACATAGCAAAAGAAAACTACCACATGTTGATTTCAGGGGAACGGAATCCTCAGAAGCTGTGCAGTCCTGCAGCTTGATCATAAATGACTGTGTGACCCTATATTAAATGACCCTATATTACCAGAATAAGAGGCTTTTGGAAAGACAGGTTTTCACAATCAGGATGGAAGATTCATGATGTTGAATGGGCTTACAGCAGAGACTGAATCATAGCAAACATGCAGGAAATACCATGAAACCATATGTGGATGCCTGGGGAGGTAACTATGCAGAAACCAGATTCTATCAGTAAACGAGAACTAGAGCAACTGGCCTTCATCTAGAAACTAGCCTTAGCTCTAGAGGAAAGCAAAGCTAAAGTACATAACGGTGGTTCTGCTTTGGTTTAGAGAACGAAACTATGGTGAATAAATAATGATGATGAAACAAGAGCAACCATTTATGGAATATTTACTCCGCGACAAACACCGTTGTAATAACTTTATGTATGCTTTTTCTAATTCTTAAAATCTTCCAGCTTGATACTATTCATCTTTTAACCCTTGGGTGTAGGTAGTGAAGAATGATCCTGAGATTAACCAGGAAAAAACCAGGAAACAATGGCAGCATCTTGGGACAGAAAATTTAAGTGCCTGTTGTAGTTTTATAATGTGCCCTTAATCTCAGTAATGCTTATCTCCTCTGGCTAAAGAAGGAAGTGAACTCTTTAATTCTTAAAACTGAAAAATACCCTTCTTTTTTATTATTTATTTATTTTTTTTAAAATTTATTTTTATTTAAAAATTTTTTTTTAACGTTTATTTAGTTTTGAGACAGAAGAGACAGAGCACGTGTAGGGGAGGGACAGAGAGAAGGAGACACAGAATCTGAAACAGGCTCCAGGCTCTGAGCTGTTAGCACAGAGCCCGACGCGGGGCTGGAACTCACGGACCGCGAGATCGTGACCTGAGCTGAAGTCGGCCGCTTAACCGACTGAGCCACGCAGACGCCCCTCTTTTTCATTTTTTAAGTTTTTATTCATTTATTTCCAGAGAGAGAGAGAGAAAGCATGAGTTGGGGAGGGGCACAGAGGGAGAGAGTATCCTAAGCAGGCTCTACACCGCCAGCACGGAGCCCAACCTGAAGCTTGAATCCATGAACTAGGGGATCATGACCTGAGCCAGAGTAGTTCATGCAACCGACTGAGCCACCCAGGCGCCCAGAAAAATACCCTTCTTAATGCACTTAAAAGCACTTGGTGTCTGAGCCAGCACCAATAAATTAGGCCTTCTTTATTTCTAAAGCAATTCGTGCTTTATTGAAAGCATATCGTGTAATACATATAATGTGAGTTTATAGCAACATTTATTGATCACCGTTTGTTTTTTAAGAATGTAGGGCTCCCAATGTAGGGCTTGAACTCATGAGCCTGAGATCAAGAGTCACATGTTCTACTGACTGAGCCGGTCGGGTTCCCCTATTGATCTTTTTTTTTTTTTTTTTTAACATTTATTTATTATTGAGAGACAGAGAGACACAGAGTGTGAGCAGGGGAGGGGCAGAGAGGGGGGAGACACAGGATTCAAAGCAGGCTCCAGGCTCTGGACTATTAACACAGAGCCCAATGCGGGGCTCGAATTCACGGACTGCGAGATCATGACCTGATCCGAAGTGGGGCACCAACTGACTGAGCCACCCAGGCGCCCCTCCCCTATTGATTGTCTTAAAAAATTAGATCACTAACACGTTTTGCCCGCACAGTTGTAGAATACACCTAGAGATAATTACACCTTATCATTAGAGTCCAAGAACAAATCATAATAAATTCTCCAGAGTTATCAAATTTGCAGATATACAAAATAATAATAAAAATCAACATTAATACAAGGAACCATTGTCTTTTACCAAGTTTAATTTGTATACCGCAAATAGTTTGATTTTCTTAATTAAATAAGTAACTAAAATCAAAATCATAGATAATAAGAGGGGACTGAATCTCCCTAAATGATGGCGCACTCAAGCATTTTTACTTTTGCATGCAGACAAAAAATCCAAAAACAAATAACAAATAAACAAACAAAAAAAACCCCTGTCCACCCAAGAGCTAATCCATTTTCCACGCTCATTATCATTCAGATGAGTCTTTTGTAAGACAAAGATGTCGGCATAGCTTTTTCAGTGTCTGAGAACGCCTTTCTTATTTGGATTGTACAAATAAAGAGGACCCTCTGGATCTAATTAAGAGATTTTTCACCTGCCATCATTCATTCATTCAGTTCACAAACATCTATGGAACACGTGCTATGTGCACAGCACAATGTTAAATACTGTATTACACTAAGAGATATGCCACAATGGGCCAATCATAAAACTACACTCTTAATTAATCTTGTGATTTTTAATGATTTACTTCTTTCATTCAACAAGGCCTTATTAACAACCAAGTGCTAGGCTAAGCCTTGAGGCTGACGAAATGAACTCGGTCCCTGCTTTCACGTGCTCATAATCTGATGGGGGAGGCAGATACATAAACAAGAAGTTACTGTGCAGCTGAGGTCCCACCATAGTGGTTTGTGATGGTGTAATGGAGCCTCTGTGTGTGTGTGTGTGTGTGTGTGTGTGTGTATGTGTGTGTGTGTATTACTGGAGGGAAGTAGGAGAAGAAGGGCCAGGGAAGGGCTCCCTGAAGAAATGACAAGACCAGGGTCTTGACTGACAAGGATTTCCAAGGGGAGGGAGGGGAAGATCTCCCAGGCACAGGAAAGGGCCTTGGGAAACATTTGTGGGAGGGCAGGTCACACGTGGGGAGCTGCAGCCAGGTGAGGCTGGAGGCTGTAGGATAATCTGGAAATGAGGTTGGAGAGAGATCAAATGAGAGGATCATGTTTGGGGATTATTTAGGTTGAATCATATGAACTTGCCAATATAAATTATTTAGGCTTAAAACAGCAATTTGATATGGTTTAAATGATATCTCAAGATGACATAATGATGAATGAGCATCAGTAAATAACTACCTGAACTCTGATTCTATTGTTGGTGGTGCTGTTATTTGCACTTCTCACTCCCCAGTCTGATCAGAAAGGGCTCCTCCCTAGGACCAAGACTGTTCTGGTGTCTGAGGGAGATTCTGAGGTTACATGGAAGGAAGTGGTCTTGGCCGCCAAAGTCAGTGAGAGTGGGACTGGGAAAATGAATTCTGCAGGACTGTACTGGGGAAAGAGGGCGCGTAATAATGGTGATAAAACCCTATTCCTTACCGAACACCGACGTGTGCTGGCTACCGTGCTAAGTCCTTCACATGCGTTATCTTTTATCCTCACAACAGCACCCCTAGGAGTGTCCTTTTATACCTATTTGACATACTGGAACTCTAAGGCTCTGAGAGACTGGGTGCCACCTTCCTAGCACTCAGCAGAGCTAGGACGCCTTCCTGTGATTTCACTGCACCTTACCCTTCGGGGGGGGGGCCTGACGAGAGTGACCGCACGTAGAACCAGAAGGGACTGAGCACCAGTTAATGTTTATGTATTGCCCAGAAGAGCGACGATGAGAATACGGGTGTAGCCACATGAATAACTTCGGTGTCAGAAGTCCATACTTTTTAATTGGAATTATTTTGGCCCCAGGGAGGTAGAAAGGGGCAGAGGGGAAGCAGCAAGAGATGAGGATGCGGGTGTATAGGGTGTATTTTGGTGATATGGGAAGAAAAGGGGAGGCAGGCTGTTCTTTCCTCTCTAACCTCCCTGGCAAGCCACCAGCTGGCTCTATAACGTAACTCTTTGTTAACCGTGGCAAGAACAAAGCACATTCTGCTTAGTGAAGTCCTTCCTGACAACAGCTACATAACAGGGGGAGAAAACTGTGTGGACATCATTTGATGAGACCATTTCCCTCGATTTATCGCCCTAATAAATGTGCATAGAAAGGAATAGGTTGTCAGGAAAATGCAAGACCAAAACTTGAAACATGTTACTAAAGGAGTGTTCTCAGCTGGGCAATTGGAAAGTCAGACGTCATTTCCATCACTTTGGGATGGCCATCCAGTTGAGACTGTGTGGTTCCCTGTGGCCTTGTCATCTCTAAGCCACCCAGCACACTACAATGCACAGTGGGAACAATGCCTCAGGGGGCCCTTGCGACCCATGAGTACAGCATCTCATCTATTATCCAAGTGGCCTATTCGAGAAACCATCTTTTGGGTGTGTCTTTTCATTTGTTTCTTCTGTCCCACATGCTGAGAGTGATGACAAGGGTCATTTCTAGTTAATGTTGTGGACAGTGCACTCAAAGTGACCTTTCCAACTGTGAAGCAGCCATTCATAGTCTGGATTTTTAAACAGTTTTCTCAAAAAAAAAAAAAAAAAAGAAAGAAAGAAAGAAAGAAAAAAAAAAGTGACTGTATTTTCTTAAAGTTCACGTGTTTGGATTGAGACTTAGGTGCCTGTCTGAAGCTTATCTCTTTTCATAAGAAACATATGATTCTGTGAGAGTTTGAAAGAGAAAATCACTGTAGGGTTATTTTGCAGGGGCAGAAGAGAAGCCATTTTCAGCGGAGTGAATATATAATTAATTCTCCCAATGGAAAACACTACAATAAATATGCAAACTTCTGAGTAGGATCCTTCTTTCTCTCTTCTAGAAATTCCATGAACCAGCTATACCAAACTATAAAATGCTTTCTGAAAACAATATTTTCTTGATAACTTGAACTTCAAAATTTATAAAACATTAACTTTCCTAAGTACCTTTTCTAGTTCATTTTTTTTTTTTTAAAGCACTAGAGATATACTCTGGTTGATAGATGTTCTGAGCATGGTAGTTTGGGCACGTTTTTCAAACACCGTCAAGGCAGTAGAATAGTTAACATATACCAAATGACCAAGCACTTAATTCATCTTGATCTGTATTTTAATTCAATTTTTAAGTTACTGATGACAAACCCTGGCATTCTCCTGACGTTCAGAGTGATTTGGAATTTTCTGTCTCCCAGTCAGCACATACTGTGTAGCCATTGAACAACAAAATTGTTGTCAGCCTATGTAGGATGAATCTGTTTTTTAAAAAAATGTTTGTGTGTGTGTGTGTGTGTGAGAGAGAGAGAGAGAGAGAGAGAGAGAGAGAATGTGCTAGTGGGGGGGGGGGGCAGAGAGAGAGAGAGAGAGAGAGGGACAGAGGATCCAAAACAGGCTCTGCACAGCACAGAGCCCAATGTGGGGCTTGAATTCACAAATCACCAGATCATGACCTGAGCCGAAGTCAGATGTTCAACCAACTGAGCCACCCAGGTGTCCCTATGTCGGATGAATCTTAAACAATACTCCTCTTTTTGGTTGTTTGCATTTCCCCCTCGTTTCTGGTAACCAAGAGTTGAGTATAAAAAAAAAAAAAAAAAGCTAGTGCTTGGCAATGCAGTTTCAGAGATGTCAAGTTTAATTCACTTTTATATGTGATCACACTGTCTCCAGATACTTAGGAATAATTTTTGTTTGTTGAGTGTATGTCCTTCCTCAGCTCAGACAATGCAGAGGCTGTGTTGCTGGGATGGAGGGACAAAAAGAGATGGGGGGCTGGGGGGAAGGGGATGAGCTTAGATCTGTTTTGCAGTAGGTTGCCATGCTGGATTGTAAAGCCTGCTCTAGTATCCAGCTCAATCTCTGGTCATCTTCCTTGGTGCCTGTCGAAAGTCCTAGGACTTGAATATTAAAAAAAAAATTTTTTTTTCAGTGTTTATTTAAAAAAAAAATTTTTTTTTCAACATTTATTTATTTTTGGGACAGAGAGAGACAGAGCATGAATGGGGGAGGGGCAGAGAGAGAGGGAGACACAGAACGGAAACAGGCTCCAGGCTCTGAGCCATCAGCCCAAGCCTGACGCGGGGCTCGAACTCACGGACCGCGAGATCGTGACCTGGCTGAAGTCGGACGCTTAACCAACTGAGCCACTCAGGTGCCCCTTAGGACTTTGATATTTTAAACTGCCTTTGCCAGAACAATTTATGGCTTTGAATCCTTGCACAAGGCATGCTTTAAAGGCTCTTGGGCTCCATTGCTCTTAACCTTTATTTATACCCATTGAGGGTTCTTGCTAACTTGCCTATGGTGGGGCGAAGAGGACAGCCACCCAGATGGATGCCCGTGTGCCGATCTGGCCTGGCCTGGCTCCTGCACAAATATGCCCTGCAGGCTGGGGAAGGATACAGCTGGCCAGAGGCTCCTGTCCCTCATCTACCATCCTCTCTGATGCAGGTGGCTCAGTGACTGCTGTCCAGCCCAAGGGAACGTTGCACACGACCCAGGTGCTCAGCTCAGAGAGAATGTTCCCCATTGAAAACACATTTGGGAACACGGCCCCTCAAAGCCAGTCGCTGTGGGTCCTTCTGTTATTTGGAAAAGACCATGTCAAATGTCTAACAAAAGTGTTTAAACAGTCCTTCTCCTTTCTGGTGATTTGTGTAGAAAAAGAAGGTTAAATCTGGTGTCTGTCCTTGGCAGAGAAAACTTACATATTCCAATGCTCTCATGTATTCTTACAGAACACTTACATAACATATAGCTGGTTATGGATGCGCAATGTTTGAAAATTTAGTTAAAAGTAACAAAAGAGGGCATTCTCTGATTCTAAATCCCTTTGACTAGAAAAATGGTCTGTATTTTAAGAAAGCATTTGGCAACAACAGTGTTTCCTAAAATCCATCAGAACCTGAAAGAAAACACAGGTCCTTTCTCTTTAACCTGTGTCATTTACGATGTAAGGTCTAAATGGCAAAACACATATTAAACTTTAAAATTATTTTAAGTTAAAAAAAATTTAATTAGAAAGAAATGGACTCTTCATACATTAATTTTTATTAATACACTTATTTAATCTAAAATTAAATAAACCTTTGATACTTATCTTTGTCTTCTCCCTTTTGAAAATCACTTTTTAAAAACAAATCTAACAGTTACGCATTCAATTATTTCAAAACTACTATTTCTGTTATATGGTAAATATCTGCCTGGGCTTGGTAAATGAAGGCAGTCCATTGTGAGCTCATTTCTGTATGAGATTCATCTAAAATTTTATTACTGTGTGGGTCACACAATGGAATAACAGTGTTAATAACTTGATTCTGTAGCTGCAACCTTCTCTTATGAAGCAAACTGCCTCAGGGCCAGCGGCTGCTCATTTATTTCACTATATTTAAATCAATTGCGGAGGCAGTCAGACAATAAATTGTGTGTGCTCTCTGGTCATAAAATTGGCATCTCAAACTGCAAAGGCTTCTACAAAGATTTAACAGCTCCCCCTTTCGGGACGGATTCTTCTTTGTACCATCATGTGCAGGGAAGGTGTGGAGATGTAAATAACATTCTTTTTCTGTCTTCTTGTTAAATTCTGTTTTACCATCGTATAGTTGGGTCCAACTTTTCAGCCTCCGTAAAGCTCCCACTTATTGCTTGAGGCGAATTCTTTTGTCTGAGCAGCGGAACAAGATAACCGACTTAATCTTCCTAGTAACACGTGAGTCGCCATGTATCATTTTAATCTGCAAAACACTAGGGCTGAGTAGTGTCACATGCTGATTTTACTTTTCTATGAGAAAGTGACTCCCTGGTTCAATGATGGATTGCTTGTTCTCTTTAAACAACAGTCAAGATGGTGAATGCCCTGGGGTGATAGACAGAGTGTGCAATGGGAATGGGGGCAAATCTGATGGGCCGGTTCAAGTTCACCTGACAAAGCTGGAGCAGTCTGCAAGCAGCATTCGAGAAAGGATTATTCACACTGGCATTATGGTTTTGAATGCATTTTTCTCCTTGTGCAGCTGCGAAGCTCCCTCACACTGAAGGTTTATGCACCATAATAAAGAGATTTATTTTTTTTTTCTCTCACTCTTGCTTCTTACACTTTACACCTAGTTTCCACTGAACCGTTCAGGCAGAGGACATCTGTATAAGCAAACCATACAGAACAAACATCTTCTCCAGACAATAGCAGTGCTAAAAGACAGTAACAAAAGCCTGATATTTCTGATGTCTGAAGGGACAAAAATTACATCTCCTGAAGTTGAACACAGCTCCTGAAACTTATCATTTTATATATTGTCATTTGATGCTACACACAAAAGATTAAACTGAAAGGTAATTATTTATTCAGATTTAGCAACATGATAATGGAAGTTTTCTAGAATTGACTTGAAAATATCCCAGTATCCGTTTTGCTGTGGGCAATAAGCATTAAAGAATAGGAGTGGGGGAAGAAATTAGAAAAGTTTAAACATAAATTTCTTTATAAATTAGAAGTACAACTGAGGAAATTCTGTTTGTCTTTCTTTCCTTCCAATTTTCCATCCTTGTGCATCCGCTTATCTGTCCTCATCCTACCTCGTTGTAGAATGGTTTCCTGAAGTCTGGAGAGCTCAGACATTCTTCTGTAATTAGGACATAAATCCTTATTGCCTCTTGCCTTATGTAGCAAGAAGTTGTTAGCTAATAAGCAGTTATTGGGTATATAAAATGCATAGAATTAGCATTTGCTTATTCATTTAATTTACTTATTCATTCAATTATTTAAACAAAAATGAACTGTCTAAGCACCAACTATTAAGCAGACGCTAACATAGGCAAGTGCTGTGGTACAACGGGGCACAGGGCTCCGTTTAGGCTGGTCAGATAGTATATCCTCCAAGCCAGCCTCTAATGACCCCTGATCCCTGCCTCCTGGTATTCATGTGCTTTTGGTCTCTCCCACATGGTATCACAGTTGGTCTGTGTGACTAATAGAATATAGAAGTGATGGCGTGTCACTTCTGAGACTACATTATAAAAGACTTGTGACTTCTGTCTCTCTCTCCTTTGGATTTTTCACTCTGATTGAAGCCAGCTGCCATGTTGTGATATGGACTGGCCCAGGTGATGAGGAACCGAGGCCTCTGACCAACAGCCAGCAAGGAAGAGGCCTCCTGACCACAGTCACATGAGAGAGCTTGGAAGTAGATCTTTTGGTCCCAGTCAAGCCTTCAGATGACTGAAGTCCCAGCTGATATTGTGATGGCAACCTTAGGGAGACTCTGAGTCAGCACTATCCAGCAAAGCCACTCCCCAATTTCTGATCTGTGGAAACTTCAAGAGAATAGCCTTTTATAATCTTCTGTATATAATAATCCTTTGTCATTCAAAGCCTCTGAGTTTTGGGTTAATTTGCCATGCAGCAATAGAGGAATAATATAGCCGATAATTATAATTCAGCTACAGTGTAGATAATATGACATAAGTGTATATTAGCTTCCATGATAACTGTGCAGTGATAGTTGCACAATTATTGTGGTAGATCAAAGGAGGGGTACTTAGGTTGTAGGGAAAAACAGAATGGGAATAAAGGACATCAAGGAGGATTTTTTTTGAGTTTACTTATTTATTTTCAGAGAGAGAACGAGAGTGCATGTGCCAGCACGAGTGGGGGAGGGGCAGAGAGAGAGGGAAAGAGAGAGTCTCAAGCAGGTTCTGCCCTGTCAGTGCAGAGCCTGATGTGGGGCTCCATCCCATAAACCCTGAGATCATGACCTGAGCTGAAATCAAAAGTTGGACCTGTAACTGACTGAGCCACCCAGGCACCTCTCAAGGGGGAGTTTTTGAAAGAAGTGTTGGTTGAGGTGAGTCTTCAAAGATGTGAAGACATAGGGGTGACTGTCCTTGTAGGCATAAGCATGAAAACAGTCACCAAGTGACAAAAAAGACTGTAGTGGGGTGGGCAGAGGCAGGGTGCCTTTGGACTGAAACCATTAACAGTTCAGTGTTTCTACAGAGTAGAAGACTACAAGACTAGGAGGAGTGTTGGGCTAAAAGAGAAAGCCCTATATCCTCATCTGATGATGTGGACTTTCTACTAAAAAAGAGAACCATTCGAATTTCATATTAAATACATTTTTTGGTTTAAGTAGTACCTGCTTAATCCAAAAATTATGGAAAATATAGATGACAGAGAAGAAAATATAAGTCCACTGCCAGAAATTCACTAGCCAGGGAAAACTACAATAACCAACCCATACATTTGTATATTTTTCTATGTACATATACATACATACTGATATTGGGAGCAATACTATAAATTTTGCTTTATAGATTGCTAGTTTTTACTTTAAAGTTTATATGCAATTAAATATTTTTGAAAACATAAAAATTTCAATGGATGAGAAACATTTAGCCATGTGGATGCATTATAATATATAATACTATTCCCCTACTCTTTAACTTTTAAATTATTTCATTTTTTACTATCATGAGTAAAGATATGATAGACACATTTGTATTTGTTCACATTTCTGTTCTTTCCTCATTAGAGATTCATGGAGGTACTAGTGGGTCCAAGAATGGACAACATATGTTGTCAAATTCCTTTCCCTAAAGGCTGCTGTAATCCATATTCCCGTTGTCAGAGTTTCTTCCAACCTTTCCAGAATGGAGTATGAACTTTTAACATATTTGCAATTTGATAAGTGAAAGTAGTATTTCCTTTTTGTGAATCCTCTGTTCACATCCTTTCTCTTTTTCCCCTTATTTGCATTTCATAGTAGGAGTTAAAGCAAGTTAATGACATAGGAAGATTTGTATTTAAGAGATACCACCAGTATCTCGGAGGACAATGTGGGGCAACACCGGAGTCTGAGATCATGCAGACCTCAGTTAAAGTACTGGTCATAGAGATAGAGAAAGAACTGTATTCGAGAAGAGCTAGACTGAAGAATGCAATATAGGGGCACCTCTGTGGCTCAGTCAGTTAAGCAATTGACTGTTGATTTCAGCTCAGGTCATGATCTCATGGTTTGTGAGATCAAGCCCCACCTTGAGCTTCTCATTGACAGCATGGAGCCTGCTTAGGATTCTTTCTCTCTCTCTCTCTCTCTCTCTCTCTGCCCTTCCCCCACTCACTCACACATGCTCTCTCTCTCTCAAAATAAATAAACTTAAAAAAAAATAAGAAGGACGTGATCAATTGTGTCAAATACTGCTTATAGATAAGAAGAGTACTATGAATTAAATTATTGGCTAGTAAACTTGAGGTGAGCAGATATAGTTGAGTACCAGATGGTAGACCTTCTCCATGTTTCCTCTAAATCTTATGTTCTTTCTTTTGCTTTTTCCAACCCTTTATCTTTCTTCTGCATGTTGGCTAGTTTCTTCACATTTACCTTGCATTTCAATAATTCTTTCTTGAATTATGCCTAGTTTGTTGTTTAACCTTTCTATTAAATCATAAATATCAATGGCTGTATTTTTCATTTTCTCTAAAGTCAATCTGGCTCTTTTTAAACCCTTCTGGTCTTTATTGTATTTATACAAACCTTAAAAATATTTTAAAAAGTCCCTTTATTATTCTTTTATATGAACATATATGTATAACAACATTTAATAAAAGTAAATGTGTAACAACATTAAAGGGAATGATAACCAACACTTTCTAGGTAGTGATTGCCTCTGGGCAGAAGAGGAGGTGTAGATTAGGGAAAGGTCTACTGGAGGCTTCAACATTAGTATTACATTTAATTTCTTAAGCCAGATGTTGGATATATTGGTGTTGGTGTAAATATATAACAATTTAAAGAGATTCTTAAAATGTAATTTTCTGCAAATTCCCCTCAGTAGTACAATTTGTACTTAAAAGAAAAAGTTTATTTATTTTGAGAGAAAGAAAAGGCACAAGCACAGAGGAGGGGCAGAGGGAGAGAGAGAGAGAGAGAGAGAGAGAGAGAGAGAGAGAGAATCCCAAGCAGATTCTGCAGTGTCAGAATAGAGCCTGACAGGGGACTTCATCCCGTGAACCTTGAAATCATGACCTGAGCCAAAACTAAGAGTCTGACACTTAGCTGACTGAGTCCCCCAGGAACCCCTATTTCTGCTCTTTTTGATATGGAAATATGCATTATTTCATAACCTTCCCTCCACTCAAATCCCTCATGTTGCTAGCCTCATCTCATTCAACAGATAGCCTAGACTGTTGACTTCAAAAAGGAAAGGGTGCTCTGATACGTGCTTTTCATCAACTTCCTTCCTTATCACCTCAAATTTCCAATTTCTTCATCTATTTACGTTACCTGTTTTTCTTTTGTGTTGGTAGAGATACTCACATTTTCTTTGTAAATGTAAAAACCGGATCTTTATTCCTGATCTCTTCTTCTACAACAAGGGTTAACAAACCTTTCCTGTAAAGGCCCAGGTAATAAATATTTTTGACTTTGTAGGACACACAGTCTTTGACGCAACTCCTCAGCTCTGCCATTGTAACACAAATTCAGCCACAGATAATATGTAACTGAATGAGTGTAGCTCTGTTCCAATAAAACTTGGAATGGTGGCAGGATTTGACCTAAGGGGCCATAGTTGGCTGATCTCTGTTCTACAATATCCAGATGGTCATTCTGTCAATCAATGGCTTGTTTTAGCTGTCACCAATCTCTTCGTTATCCTCAGGCCCTCACTCAATACATATTCTATTTCTTCTTGATTTTTCTGCAGGACTTCACACTGTTGAACACTCTTTCTTATATTTTTTCTTGATTAGCTTGTTTGACAAATCACAGTTTTCATCATCTCTACCAACCCATTCTTTGGTTTATCCTTGGTATTTCTTCCTTTTTATCACCTTCCAATGAAAAACAATGACATTTAAAAAATATATGCAAAATGAGAAAGGCTAATATAATGAATACTCATGTACCTGTATCCCTGCTTCAACATTACCAAAAAAGAACCAAGCTTTTTTCACTTCCACCTTCACTTTTTTTTTTTGTTTTTGGCTTTAGTATTGTTTTAAGATACCACTTCACTAATTTTATCTAACACTCAGTAAACATTAAAAATCCCTAATTGTCCCCAAAGTGTTATTATATCATTGATTTATTGTCCCACTTTTAGTGATACAGTTGATTGAGGTGTAAGTAACATCAGCCTGATTCCTCCATTGTAAAGTTCTTCTATCAGTGATCTATCAGTGATTTTTTCCCAGGTCTATTATTTCATTAAGGGGTGTATGGTGATTTCCTTTTGTTTTTTTTTTTTTTTCTTTTTTTTTAGAGAGAGAGAGAGAGAGAGAGAGAGAGACCGTGCATGGGGGATGGGCAGAGGGATAGAAAGAGCAAGAATCTTTTTTTTTTTTTTTAATTTTTTTTTTTCCAACGTTTATTTATTTTTGGGACAGAGAGAGACAGAGCATGAACGGGCGAGGGGCAGAGAGAGAGGGAGACACAGAATCGGAAACAGGCTCCAGGCTCTGAGCCATCAGCCCAGAGCCCGACGCGGGGCTCGAACTCACGGACCGCGAGATCGTGACCTGGCTGAAGTCGGACGCTTAACCGACTGCGCCACCCAGGCGCCCCAGAGCAAGAATCTTAAGCAGGCTCCATGCTCAGTTCAGAGTCTACTGCGGGGCTTGATTCTATGACTACAGGATCATGACCTGTGCTGAAATCAAGAGTCAGATGCTCAACAGACTGAGCCACCCAGGCACCCCCATGATATTGCTGTTTTTTAAAACAAAATTAGGGGAGCTTAGATGGCTCTTAGTTTTGGCTCAGATCATGATCTAATGGTTGGTGGGATTGAGCCCTGAGTCAGACTCTGCCTGCTTGGGATTCTCTCTCTCCCTCTCTCTCTGCCCCTCCTCTGCTAGTGTGCATTCTCTCTCTAAAAATAAATAATTAAACTTAAAAAAAAGTTAAAAAAAAAAAACCCTTTACCAGATCCAGAAAGCTTTCCTTTGTGCTTAGTTTGCAAAGAGATTTTTACCATGAGTTGATTTTCAATAAATAACCTTTTTTTGCATCTTTTGAGACTATGATTTTCCCTCTTTATTTTTAAAAAAAATTTTAATGTTTATTTCTTTTTGAGAGAGAGAGAGGTGGGGGGAGGGGCAGACACACACACACACACACACACACACACAGGATCCAAAACAGGCTCCAGGCTCTGAGCTGTCAGCACAGAGCCCGACGCAGGGCTTGAACTCATGTAGCACTGTAGCACGAGATCATGACCTGAGCTGAAGTTGGACACTTAACCGACTGAGCCACCCAGGCACCCCTCCCTCTTTATTCATGAATAGGATGAGGTTTTTCCCATTTCTTTAATAAACTTGTGTTGGTTTGGGTTGTTTAGGAAGCAGATGCCAAAAAGGGATTAGACATATATGATATTTATTGGGAGAAATGACTGTAAAGGCTCAGCAGTGGGAACAAGAGTACACAGGTCTGACATCTGTGAAAGGAGAAGGCAGACAAAGGAGGGTTCGGCGGGAAGAGTCTTAGAGGACAGCAGTGTTAAGAAGTTTTTGATCAGGCCAGTGGGAAGACTTCATGTGCAGTTACCTGTTTAAAGTGTCCTGGCCTTGCTGAGTCAGTGGCTGAGAGCACAATGGGGAGCGTGACTTCACCATGAACTCAGCAGTGGACCCAGTGGAGTGGAAGCTGGATTCCCAGTCAACCACACTCCCCACAGCAGCAGATCTGAATTGTTCTCACTTGCCCTGACACAGTTGTGAACAGATGTGTGCAGTAACCCCTGAGAAAGCTCTATCAAGCATCCAGAAACTTCACATATGTAAGTCTGAGTCACATCACCAGGTAAACACTAAGACTTGCAGAAGTAATACTAAAGAATGAGGGAAATTTAGAATGAATTGTGGAGGAGGGAAAGGGTGAAAACTAGTTGCAGCCCTAAAGCCTAACTTCAGGAAAGGAACATCTCACCAATATCCATTTTCTAAGTATTTTTTAGCAAGATCCTGGATGAGCTGCCCCCCCCCCCCCAACACCTGTGTGAAGAAGCAGATCTGTGTGCTGTAAGGAGTGGACTGTTGTGGCTGTTAAAATGCACTATTCTTCATTCACACCTTTCACAAATGTAAATGCACTAGAAGAAAATATGGTGGGGGAGGGCCCTGGGTGGCTCACTTGGTTGAGCCTCTGACTCTTGATTTTGACTTAGGTCATGATCTCAGGGTTGTGAGATTGAGCCCTGCATCTGGCTTAGCAGAGCCTGCTTGGGATTCTCTCTCTCTGCCCTTCTCCCCTACTCTCATGTGCTCTCTCTCTCTCAAAAAAAAAAAAATATATATATATATATATAAATATAAATATATATATAAATATAAGTACATATAAATATATATATAAGTATATTTATAAGTGTATATATATATAAGGGTATAAGTATATATAAGTATATATATAAATATAAATATAAGTGTGTGTGTGTGTGTATATATATATATATATATAGTGGGATTAAAATAAACCCATGGTCAGGAGGATCTACATATGACATGCAACCTAGGAGGCATAAAATAAAAGATTAATGAATTCAACTGTATTAAACAAATTCTGCATGGAAGAAAAAGTTTCATATGAAGTCAAATGTCAGATGACAAAGAGAAAAAAAACTGTAACTTCTATCACAATGTCCTGAATTCTTTAATATGTACAGAGAACTCCTAAATATTGCAATAAGAAAAACACTCATGGTATCAGCATTGATAGTGACAAAAAACTCCAAAATCTCAATGGCTTAAACACAAAAGTTTATTTCTCATCTGTTTTGTGTCCATGATGGGTCACTTGGGGGCCTTTCCCGTGTTGCCTTCATTGTAGTACTTATGCCGATAAGCAGCTGTCTCCTGACATATTCTTGGTAATTGTGGCAGAAGTAACTCCATAGCAAGTCACACTGGCAATTAAATATGGGTCTGAAATGGATAGGCACTAATTCCTCTCACAAGTCATTGGCCAGAAATAGTCCCACAGCCCTGCCTAAGTCTGAGGGGACCAGGCTTCACTATACTGTGTGTGCCTGGGGGAAGAGAAAGACCCAGCTCCCGTGAATGGCACCAAGCCCATCCCATTACCACACCAGATAGTCTATGACTTATTTGGTTTCTCAGCTGAAGGTCTTGTCAAAGAAAGACGATGGCATATTTCATTACATTTCAAATGCTGGTGATTAAAGAAGTAAAAAATTCCCTTCTTTCCAAAATTGGTAGTGACATCGTTCTGATCAAGAGAGTGAATCTGGGGATCTGTCAGATAGATAAGCCCTTTTCCATTACTAGTCACCCAACCTAAAAGAGAAATAAATATGTATGAGAATTAAATCCTCTACAAATGTCAGTAATGTGTTTCAGAGAAATAAAATGTATATGCTTAAAGAGAGATTTTAAAAACCTGGTCATAATGGTTTACTTTTAATAAATTTCTGCTAAGGGATTTGGTATTGCATACTCCAATAATTGGTTTAAAAAGGGAAACTAAATGCTGAGTAATTAAATTTGTCAGCTATGACATACCTAGATCACCAATTTTCAAGGAATTAGAGAGCAGTAAAATGCACTTAGTTTAATTACTAAGATCACAATATATTGAATATTTATTTCATGATGCATAAGTTTATTTAGTGCCTAACTCATTAATTCATATATTCATCTGTTCATTTAACAAATACTTATTGAGTATACATGCTGTACAAGACACTGTTTTGAGTACTGGGGATTTAGCAATGAATGAGTGAGTCAAAAATTCCTACACTTGGGGTGCCTGGGTGGCTCAGTTTGGTGAGTGGCTGACTCTTGATTTTGGCTCAGGTCATGATCCCAGGGTTGTGTGATGGAGCCCTGAGTCAGGCTTTGCACTGAGTGTGGAGCCTCCTTAAGATTCTGTCTCTCAGGGCCCCTGGGTGTGTCGGTTGGTCGTTGGTCGGTAGGTCGGTAGGTTAAGGGTCAGACTTCAGCTCAGGTCATGATCTCCCTGCTCATGAATTCAAGCCCCACATAGAGCTCTGTGCTGACAGCTCGGAGCCTGGAGCCTGCTTTGGATTCTGTGTCTCCCTCTCTCTCTGCCCCTCCCCCGCTCATGCTCTGTCTCTCTCTCAAAAATAAATAAACATTAAAAAAATTTTAAGATTCTCTCTCTCTCTTCCTTCCCCACTCATGCACATGCACTCTCTTTCTCTCTCTCAAAAAAAAAAAAAAACCAATAAAAAATATCCCTACACTCATTGAGCTAATATTCTGGTGAAGTGGGACAGATTAAGAAGCAATATAAGTACGTAAAATATACAATATGGCAGAGAGTGATGATAAATGCTACAGAAGGGGAGTAGACAAAATCTTGGGGAATGGTCATAGAATCATTATTAAAAATAATTATAATAAACCTCATTTATCATTTAAATGAAGTGAAGAGTATTGGCTCTTATATCAGTATAATAGTTCTGATAAATAAAATACTAGATGAACTGAAACAAAATTAAAATATAAATGCAGAAAATTTTTAAAAAGTCAGATTTTTGTACACACAACTTTCTGTTCCATAATGATCACCATTTATGAAACCCAATATCACACTTGTAATAAGGGTAAAGGGCTGAAGAAATGAAAGAGTGGAAAGATTTTCACATATTAAAACATGCAATATTAAAAAACCTACACCACTCAAATACACTTAAGTGAAATTTTAAAAAGCTGTTGTGGATTTGCTCTAGAATTAAGCTCAACAGAATGTGAGGCAAATCTTCTCACTGATTATGTATTACTCTAGACACTTGTAGAACCTTTACACATTTTTTTTTCAGACAGCACTTGCTACATATAGTAAAATCAATTTATTAAATTTATTTATTTATTTTTAAGTTTATTTCTTTAGAGAGAGAGAGAGAGAGAGAGAGAGAGAGAGAGAGAACAAGTGGGGAAGGGACAGAGAGAGAAAGAGAGGGAGAGAATTCCAAGCAGGCTCTGCAAGATCAGCACAGAGTCCGATATAGGGCTTGAACTCACGAACCATGAGATCCCGACCTGAGCTGAAATCAAGAGTCAGATGCTCTTTATCCACAGGATACAGGTGTGCTGTTTTGAAGGGACACATGCACCCCCATGTTTATAGCAGCACTATCAACAATAGCCAAAGTATGGAATGAGCCCAAATATCCATGGATGGATGAATGGATAAAGAAGATGTGGTATGTGTGTGTGTATATACACACACCACCACCCCCTGACACACACATACACATTGGAATATTACTTGGCAATCAAAAAGAATGAAATCTTGCCATTTGCAACTATGTGGATGGAACTGGAGGGTATTATGCTAAGTGAAATTAGTCAATCAGAGAAAGGCAAAAATCATATGACTTCACTCATATGAGGACTTTAAGAGACAACACAGATGAACATAAGGGAAGGGAAACAAAAAGAATATAAAAACATGGAGGGGGACAAGACAGAGGAGACTCATAAATATGGAGAACAAACTGAGGGTTACTGGAGGGGTTGTGGGAGGGGAGATGGGCTAAATGGGTAAGGGGCACTAAGGAACCTACTCCTGAAATCATTGTTGCACTATATGCTAATTAATTTGGATGTAAATTTAAAAAAAATAAAATAATAAAATAAAAAAAAAAAACTAAGAAAAAAAAGTCAGATGCTCAACTGACTGAGCCACCTAGGCACCCCATAAAATCGATTAATTTAATTACACATAGTAGTCTAGGCACTGAACAATCTATTAAATAATGACTGGAAGAGCTAGTTACAAGATCTCATATTTACATATGAATAACACTAAAAGTAAAAAAATAATCCCCAATTTCACATACCTTGTAAATCGACCACAACATCTCTATGATTAGAAAACTCGTAGGAAAAATGGCCGTATGCCAAGCCATATTCTGTAGCTTTGTATTCTGTTTTAACCACTTTCGCATTATTTGATAATTTTACAAATTCTCCCAGGATATAAGGTTCCACACTTATACATCCCTTTATTGTCTTGCCTTCCAAAATCTGAAAAATAGAAATGGGAGACAATATACCACAATGGCTAGGAAGGCTGCAGGCTCTGGGGTCCAGTAGACCTCACTTTGAACCCAGGCTTTGCCACTTAGGAGCTTTGTTATAGATTTTGGTTTGCCCGCTTGTAAATCAGGTATTATAAGAATAGCCCCTATAGGAGTGTTAAAAGCATTATATGAGAAAAATGCATGTAGGGTGGTTAACACATTATGTGATATATAAGAGAACCTAAAATTATTTTTATTCTTTAAAATGCTCACATAAAAATAAGGCCATGATGGGACCTACCCTAGGGAGTTAGCCCGTTTGGATATGTGGATAGATCATGTTCTGGGACGCGGGACTGGAATGTCAGCTAAGCGTTTGTGTGTATCATCTATTTTGCAGAGTTGTTTCAAGGGTTAATGTGTTAAATGTCTGGCATAGTGCTTGACGTAAAGAAAGTGAAAAATGGATGATAGTTATTATTAGTGGTAATAGAATATGGGTCTAAAAATGTCTCTGGCCAAAGTAAAACAAAATCCTTTAGGTGTGAATGAGCTAAGGATTCGATATAGTTGGGGAGGCAGAATATTCTTGATCCAAATAAGAGAAAAGTCAGTGGAGGCGGATTGTTGCCTGTCTATATTTAAAGACATATCTTAGTGAAAACACATTGGTCTCGATGGCCCCAGAAGGTAGAGCTGTAATTCACAGGTAGAATTCAGAGGAAGACAGATTTGGGCTAAATCTAAGAGCTTTCTAACAACTAGAATTATTTGAAAGTGAAAAGGTAATAATTATCTTTCCTTACTAAAGGTGTTTAAGCTATGACTTAGTAATCACTTGGTCACCAAGGGGTGGGGTCCAACAGATGTGAAACAGGGAATGAATGCATCGTGCTGAGGGAATAATTTGTACTACATATGATCTTCAGGGTCCTTCTTCTCTCGTTGAAAGTACAGACAGTACACAAAGAAAGGATACTACAAATGCCAACTTGACCATGTATGCAGACCAGATACCAGAATTAACAGAGTGATTTGGGAGAGCCAAGATCCAAATTGTATATTCAGGGTAGAGAGGGTCTTAGTTCTGACATGTCTAAGTGGATAAAGCAGACGAAGTAGATGAAGGAGTCTGGTAACTGAGTTTACTGGATTTTACCAGAAATCTCACCTGACATATATTTATAGGCCTGTTTAAGCAAACCCTTACTCCCTTTAATCTCACCAGTAATACTGTGGACGGGATATAGAATATCTGTGTTGGGATCTTTTGTTCATAAAGCCTCTTGTTAAATTCTGTCACGTAGTGCTGTGCGGTCATTTGCCGTTCCACATCAGTGAAGTGGTGCCAGAGCCCCTTCTGCTCCTTATATTCTTTCCCAACATACCTATGACCAGAGGAAAAAAATACAAAAAGAAATGCAAAAGTGATCCTACCATAGAGTAAGAGAGCAAAGACCAAAGAAGATACACAAAACTGCTTGAAAGATGTTACTCTTTCTCTACCTTAGACAGTCAATATTATCTTGAATTCTCCTATGACTCAAATAATCTTGTGAGAGCCTCCTGAACAACAGAACATAATTCATGCTAGGTGACTGCGATGGTTAATTCTATGTGCCACCTTCACTTGGGCATAAGGTGCCCAGATATTTGATCAACCGTTATTATGGGTGTTTTTGTGAGGTTGTTTGGGGATGAATTTCACATTTGAATCAACGGACTGAGTAAAGCAGATTGCTTCCCCTAACGTGGATAGGCCCAATCCAATCAGCTGAAGGACCAAATAGCAAAGGACTGACCTTCTCCCAAGATAGACATTCCTCTTGCCAAACTGCCTTGGAGCTGGACATGGGTCTTTCCTGCCTTTGGACTTGAAGGGAAACATCGGCTCTTCCTGGGTCTTCCGCCTGTTGGCCTTGGCAACTACACCATTCATTGTCCTGGGTCTCTACCTTGCCAACTACACATTTTGAGATTTTCCTGCCTCTATAATCATGCAAGCCAATTTCTGACAATAACTCTCGTCTATATATGTTTGCATCTTCTTGGCTCTGTTTTTCTGAAGAACCCTGTCTGATACACTGATCCAGGATAATACTGATTATAGAGGAAATCTCCCCTTAACGAATCAGCCTGCCAGGCTTCCTTGGTAAGCCAAGGGAGCCAGGATGGGCACCAGAAAGTGCAGACTCTGCAACCAGATCTTTTACTACCTGCAGCGTGGTCTTAAGCAGGCTAAGTAAACAATCTGAAGCCTTCCTCTACCCCTTCCCCTTGCGAGTCCTTCATCTCTACAAATATTTGTTTGCATCATCACCTATTACGTGTATAGCATTGTGCTAGCCAGACCTGAGTGTTTCAAAGAAAGTATGAAATATGTATATTTCAAGGACTTAGGCATACTTGGAGACAAAATAAATGAGGCAGTAAATGATTAAGTGTTGAAAGGAGCAAGAAGTAACTATCACACTTTACTGTGGTTTATATTTGCTATACGTTGGTGTGAATTCATGAGTAATTCACATGCGTCCAGAGCGACCTCCAAAAATCAAAGGGAACTGTTAGAGTTACAGGCCTCAACTAGAGAAAACTCTCTCCAGAAGTTTCTGAGTCCAATAAGATCATGAAATCCACGTTGGCTGCAGTTTTGGCCATTCAGCCTCCTGGGGATCCGAAAAGAAACCTGACAGGGGTGGCTGCAGAGGAGGAACCCACATGGCATCAGAAAGCAGGCTGCAGGGGACCAGCTGTCCTAATAGAGGTATTCCGTCAGTGCTGTGAGCATTTCTGCTATGGACGGACCTCTGGGCTGCAAGAACTTTGAACCCGTTTGGAACTTTGAGCAAACCTTGGTACAGGATCATTTCCCAAGCATTCTGTCAGAGGACCTCCAGTGCTAGGCACAGGATCATCAATCTGGGAATGTAGACCCATTCTTTCTGGCATCTTATGCCATTTTGCTGGGGTCATTTTTCTTCAGTAAAGATTTAGTAAACTCTTTTTTCTTTGACTGCTTTTTAAGATTGTTTCTTTGTCCTTGGTGTTCTGAAGTTTGACTACAATGTGGCTAGAAGTGGACTTATGATTGTCTCCCTTCCTCCCTCCCTTCCTTCCTCCCCTCCTCTCTTCTAGTTTCTTCCCTCATTCCTTTTCTATCCTGCTTAGGATTCATTGTGATTCCTGTATTTGAAGATTAATGGGTTTTGGCAATTCTGGAAAATCATCAGATATTATCTATTCAAATAGATATTTGCTTTGTTATCTTTTTCTGATCAGACATATATTGTGCCCTCTCACTCCATCTTCCATGTTTCTTATTCTCTTTTATTTCCCATCTCAGATCCTCCTATGATGCATCCTGGTGTATTAGCTTCTTAGGGCTGCTGCAACCAAGTGCCATAGATTGGGTGCCTTATACAACAGAAATAGTTTCTCTCACAGTTCTGGAGCCTAGAAGTCCAAGATCAAGCTATCAGCAGGGTCATGTTCCCTCTGAAGGCACTAGGGAAAAATGTTTTCCAGTCCTCCCTCCTGGCTTCTGGTGGTTCCTGCCTTATGGCAACAATAACTACAATTTCATATGCATTCTCCTTGTGTGCATATCTCTCTCTTGTTTTTTAAGGTTTATTTATTTTTGAGAGATAGAGAGACAGAGTGTGAGTAGGAAGGGGCAAAGAAAGAGAGAGACACAGAATCGGAAGCAGGGTCCAGGCCCTGAGCTGTCAGCACAGAGCCCGACGTGGGGCTCCAACTCACCAACCGCAAAATCATGACCTGAGCCGAAGTTGAATGCTTACCTGACTGAGCCATCCAGGCACCCCCACGTGCATGTCTCTCTTTAAATTTCCTTTTTAGAGCGGTGCCTGGGTCCCCTCTGTCCCCCTCTCTCTCTGCCCCTCGTGTGTGCAGGTACATGCACATTCTCTCTTTCTCAAAAATAAATGAACATTAAAAAAATAAATTTCTTTTTTATAAGGATACCCATCATAGTGGACGAAGGGCCCACTCTACTCCAGTACGACCTCATCTTAACTAAATAATCTGCAATGACTCTGTTTCAGTAAGATCCTAGTCTGAGTACAACGGGTTAGGGCTTCAACGTATGAATCTGAGGCTGAGGGCACACAGCTGTTAAAAAGTCATTCAACCCATAACCCATGCAAGTTTCTTAACATCTCTGCACCTCAGTTCCCTCATCTGTAAAATGGGGATAATAATATTAACCTCATAGGGTTTTGTGATGATTGATTAGATTAGTATAAAAGTGACTTAAAATGAGGCTTGGCAAGTATATGCTTGGTAAATATATTTATTGTTTCTACTATTATTATCATCAACAACCTTTTCAAGAAATGTACTTCCACTTTTTAAGAATCACCCAATTTCTCTCTCTCTTACTTCCTCTCTTCCTACTTACTTCTTAAATTATTTGGATTTGGATAAAGAGCAGGGTTCACCTTAAAATTCTTGGCTGATAGGTCTTTTCCAATACACAGATGATGTAAAAGTAGGCCTCAGACTCCACGGGGAAAAATAGTAACATGGTTACTAATTTTTCAAGTAAGTTTTTGCTTAAAGTTGTTGTCAAGAACTAAGGCCAAATTAAAAATTTTCCAGGTGTTTACCTCAATGGAGTTAGTATTTTTTTAAGAAAACTTTTTCCTTGAGGACATAGCCATTCCTGAATCCTTGCTCTATATGGATGGATGGTAGCTAAACTCACTCCCTTCCATGTGTAATTTTTATTACTAGCTGCCGTCTCATCCTACCCCTCTCAAAACTTGTACAGAGTGTCCTAGGGGCTCGGTATACATTTATATCCCTGGATATGCTTCATATCTGTAGGCTCAAAGGATTTTACTACCTTTTTTGCAGGCTCATTTATTACTTATAAGTGGAGCTTTTGTAGTTTAACTAGATTTTTTTTGTCAGCATTTTTTAGTGGGAGCGCTTAAGGCTCTCTGTCCTGCCACATGGTCAGAAACTCCATTTTCTTATCTGTACGATGGGGATAATAATGTTTCCCTGATAGGTTTGACATCATGTATATCTATGTAAAATGGCTGACATAATGGTGGTCAATGTGTGGTAACTGCTATTAATTAATTAATGAGTTGGAGGAAGGAGTAGACATCTGAAATATGTATTTTGGCCAAATTTTTCAGCTCTTTCAAAATTTCATAAATGATTAAGAGAAAGGCATAATTAGCCCATTTTACATTAGTGGTATAGATGTTTTAAAGAAATACCTCCCCAGAGTTTCTTCTTGATGAAGATGATGAACCCAGAAAGCGTTTCTTTGTCTGCCTTTCTTCTTCACATTCAGGTAGTTCCCCAAATACACAACAGTTTCCTGGGCTGTCCATAATTCTGATTTTTTAGAATATTTTAATAAAAGAGCATCTGGAAAAAAGGTAAGAAAAAAATGGATGTTAATTGTATTTTAAAGTTTAGTTTAATTTTTTAATTTTTATTTTTTTATGTTTATTTTTATTTTTGAGAGACAGAAACAGAGCATGAGCAGGGGAGGGGCATAGAGAGAGAGGGAGACACAGAACCCGAAGTAGACTCCAGGTTCTGAGCTGTCAGCACAAAGCCCGACATGGGGATTGAACCCATGAACCGTGAGATCATGACCTGAGCTGAATTCGGACACTTAACTGACTGAGCTACCCGTTTATTTTATTTTGAGAGAGAGAAAGAGAGAGAGAGACTACACACACACAAGGGTGGGGGGCAGAGAAGGAGACAGAGAATTGAAGCAGTCTCCAGGCTCCAACCTGTCAGCACAGAGCCTGACGTGGGGCTTGAACTCATGAACCAGATCATAATGTGAGTGGAAGTCAGACGCTTAACCAGCTGAGCCACCCAAGTGCCCCTGGATGTTATTTTCAAAGGGATGTTACAATTCATGAATAAATTTGAAGTGACACAGATCCTAATCCAGCTTGTCTGAAATCATTAGCTTCTTTAGACATTTTCTCAAATTTTAGCCTTCTCTATGAATACTACGAAAAAGTTAGTGAAGTACAATAAAAAAGTAAAGCTTTGCAAATATAATGAAGATTCACAAAACCTTTCTCTTGTGATGGAGAGGGATTAAGGCTAGAATTTCTGTATGAAAGCAGTGGAGGGGCACCTGGGTGGCTCATTTGATTGAGCGTCCCACTCTTGATTTTGGCTCAGGTCATGATCTTATATGGTTCATGGGACTGAGCCCTGTTCCAGTCTCTTCATTGGCAGTGTGGAGCCTACTTGGGATTCTTTCTCTCTCTCCCCTGCTCCTTCTCTAAAAAAAACAAACAACAACAACAAATATATATATATATATGTATGTGTGTGTGTGTGTATATATATATATATACACATATATATATACACACACACATATATGAGATACACATATATACACACATATATACATATATATACATATACATATATATACACATACACATATATATGTATACATACGCATACATATACATATGTATACATATGTACACATACATATACACATACACATATATACACATACATATATATACATATACATATATATGTACATATATATATATACACACACAAACACACACACATATATGAGAAAGCAGTGAAAAATAAAGGGCTTTTTAAACAGTAAAATGCCAGAGTTCATATTGGAACAGTGATACATGTTTGCATCTTCTAATTATCTGGGGGGCCCAGATAATGGAGGCTACTACGTGTGCCAGACCACATAGATAGAAATAAATGAAACAATTATACCTCAGAGATTCCTGGAAACTCCAGAAATCATGGTTACATATTAAAGTGCACCTTAATTTTCTCTGAGTTGTTTTGTTTAAGCTGGGAAAGTCCAGGAATTACTTGAGAAAAAGAGCTACTGTACGAAGATGCTACTCAATTGAAAAAGGAAAAGATAGGAAGGAAAAGTAAAAACTGTCTCCACCAGAAGGAAAGGAGGAACAGTGCTAGCAAGAAAGCATTTCTTTGAGGGGGAAAGACATGAGCCCTAAGGAAGAAATGCAACATTTTGGGATCCAAGTTAAGATAAAGTGAACAAGGACCTTCTGCATCCAGGTCATGTTAATGGATGAATGAACAGAAGACTCAGGAGAAAAAGTACTTAAAATAAGATAAACTCAGGGGTCTGGGGTTGGGGAGGGAGATGACTGGAGGCTGGGGAAGATAGTGACGAGGGCTGGGCAACTCAATCAGAGAAGCTGGCGTTGGAAACAGAAGGTGGGCCTCTTGCACACATACATAGGAAGGCTAAGTGAATTGAGGGAAGAAGAAAGGAGGAAATGTACAGCTTGTTTTGTTTTTCCAACTTTGGGCTTCCTCTCTTTTTCTTATCTGTACACCGGGGATGATAATGTTTCCCTAATGGGTATGAGATCATGTACATATGGCTTTTCACCTGTAAACTGGCACATGACAATAAAGCAGTTACGTAACTCTAAGGAATGTGATTCTGCACCTTCAGAGTCCCTAAATAGGGAATAGAAAATAGGGAAACCCTATTATAGTGGAACGTTTTGCCCTTTTTTGTAACAACCTGAACTGTCTTTTTAGTCTGAATTCAAGGCAGCAGGCAAAACACGGGAATACCCTGAAGCAAAGGTTATTGACATTGGCTTTATACAAAGCCACTGGAGGGCTCTTAAAAAATACTCATGCCTGGATCCAAACCCCAGAGCTATTCGATCAGAATCATAGATACTTCCTGAGGCTGTACCTACTAGAAAGGTTGTACTTACTGTATGCTTGGTGCAGTTGATTGGGCTTAAAAACTCCTGTATTCTCCAGTCTCTGTAGGAGCCAATCATGTCTCACCCCTGCCAAAAGTTTTTCAAAGTCATCAGGGAGCAGGGTTCGAGCCTCTAGGATCTCTTGCCTTGTCATTCCCGGCAATGAAACAAAAGAACTTCCACTGGAATTCAGAAAGGACTGCGGGTTTTCCCCCTCAGAAGAACCGCTGGAAAATGCTGGTGATTTCAACCACTCTGCCGAGGACGAGGTGGAGTTCTGGCTGCAGTTTAGCATGTTTCCTAGTTTGTTTCCCTCCTCCGTGGTAGTGCAGTCCTTGCTAAAATCAGAGGAGGCAATGTTACTGCTTACAGAGGAGTTGGGGGTTTCAGGCCATTGACCACGCGACTGTCTCAGAGCACATAGGCTGTAAGAGCCACGTCTGCTTGTGGGGTGAACATCTGTGCTGTCGAGCCATTGGCCCTCCTCATCCACTGTGGAGGCATCAGGGTCGATGCCCTGCTCTTTGACTGAGCCACTGCTCTTTCCTGAGTCAGGATTTTGAACAGGCCAATGAAGAGTGGAAAAGCTACGTGCTGTCCTGGAACGTTGGCCCAGGGAATCCTCCATGACTATGTCAGAGTCTAAGGGCATATCCTCTTCTTTTTCTGCTGTTTCTCCTTCCGGGTCAACCCAGGCGGAACTTTCTTGAAATGTAAGGCCTGTGCCTCTTTTGATTTCCTCTCCATGCCTTTCTTCGGCATCATAGTTGATTTCTGGAAATTCATCAATTAGTTCAAAGGTTTCTTCTTCTTGGACCAAAGGGTATGTGGCTGTGTTCTTGGGCCAACCAGCATCAAAAGAGGACAAAGAAGCAGAACCAAACGAGGGTCTGGAATGAGCAGAAGTATTTCTGGATCCCCTATTTCTGGCTTTCTGCACATCTTCTGGAACTCCTTCTAACAGCCCCGCCCCAGACGCTGAGAACATGCCTGTTGTGTTATGAGGATGGGAGGTTTTCAAGGGCACGTGGCTGTGTCGTTGACTTTGCAAAGACTCTAAACTGTCATCCTTGGACACTTGGAGAGAGAGACCGTGAAGCTCTGAAGATAGTGGATGTACAGGTCTGGTTTCCTCATTGATGTCTTCAGACGGGGCAGCGGAACACTCAGTATCCACAAGGTGCACTTCTTTGCAAGGCTCTTTTCTGGTTGACCTATCGTCCACATAATTCACTTCCTCCCAGCTGGTAGAAGAGCTAACCACCGATAATTCGCTCCAAGAACTGGAGCACTGGCTGTCACTCAGAGACTTGTTCAAAACAGCTCCTTCACCATGGCTGTGATCTGATGACTCAAACTCAGTTCCCCCATCTTGATCCAAGGAGACTCGAAAGGCATCAGAATGGGTCCAGTTTTTCCTTGCTATCCTCCTGAGTTTCTCCTGACCATTCTTAGCCTTGTGGGAGGAAGATATTACGGTGCTTTTTTGAAAATGTGGTTTGTCTTCAGTGGTACACACAGTATCTATGTTTTTTGTCTCTGTTTCTAGAGTAGTGATACAGACTCCCGTTTTCGTATCTTTCTGTTTATCTTTGTTGTTCCCACAAGAGCCCTCAAAAACTTCGCACACTGAAGTGTGGTGCTGTGAATAGGTTTCAAGGATTTTTTGGAAATCTACTTGCCCATGCAAGATGGGTTTATCCAACCCGTGCTTGAAACTCTCTGGAACATAAGACTTGTCATCTAAGTTTGAGAAGCTTTGAATTTGTAAATGATCCTTTACCTGGGTGATAACTGACATGATCTCCTGAGAGAGAGTTTCTCTCTCCTGACTTTCAGAGGAAGTACTGAAACTGTACAGCTTTCCCATAGCTTCATGACAGAGCTGACTTGCTGTACGGACCACCTCTGTCTCCCCATACAGTCTTTGGTGCACAGTGGTGAGGCCAAAAGCAGCTTTGAGAAGACTGTGAAGCTCTTGTTTTCCACTAACTCGTTCATCATATCTCTTGGTGAGGAGGCCAATTTCAAAGGCCTCTTTGGCTTCACACAGATATGAATTTTTCATTTCCACAGGACAGTCATTAGAGCTAGTATAGGACAACAAGCACGTGCCACGGATATTCTGAGGAAAATACCAAGCACAGAATCAGACACTGAAATAGAAACTGGAAGTGAATCAGGAAACACTTCATTCCTGGAGGACAGTGATTAGAAATATTATAGGAAAATAAACACGTGGCACAGATATTCTAAGAAAAATACACAATCACATATTGAGTCAAGGACCTAAAGTCTCTTTGGTGAATCAGGGAAAGGGACTGGGATGGATGTGATTGGCTGGCATGAAGGTGTAAGAGATTAGTTTTAACTACCATCTTAGTATAGGCCTGATACTTTTTAAAAAAAGTTTATTTATTTTTTTAGTAATCTCTGCACCCAAAGTGGGGTTCGAACTCATGACTCTGAGATCGAGAGTCACATACTCTTCTGACTGAGCCAGCCCAGGTCTGATACTTTTTGATCAAAGATGATAAACTTGTTGTTGTTGTTACTGCTGTTGTTAGTTTCAGCAAACAGTCTATACATGGGACAGGGACACAGTAAGTTTCTCTATGCAAAAGAGAAATAAGACTGCTATATATAAACACATCATTTATTTAACAATAATCAAAACAACAGAGTAGTGGCTTCCAAACCCCTCTGTGCACCTGGGCAGTATTTCAGAATAAAAGATTTCCGAGTACTAATCCCAGACATTTGCATTTAGTGGGTCTAGGGTGGATCAGGAATGTGCATTGTGAGAAGACTCCTTGTGTGATTCTGCTGTGCTTGGGAACCATTGGCCTCAGGCAGACAACATCAGACCCGCAGGCTGAATTAATTTAGCTTCCACCAGGATGTCACTACCCTGACTGATAAAACCTTTCCATACATGAGGTCTGATTAGAATTCTCTAATGAAGTGCACAAAGCCTACTTTAGGTTAGCCCTTTTCCTCTCACTGGTAGCTTCCATCACTGGGGAGAGGTAGAGTGTGGGGCTGCACCCTGCTTACCACAGCCGTGAGCACGAAGAGGGGTGTATAGGGACTGAAGGCAGCTGCCAGTTTGCAGGCTTCTGCGGCTGAGAGCAAATGGTGGTCAAACTCCTTCAGCAAACCCTGTGAGAAAACAGGCCAAGTGTTGTGTTGACAATTATTTATCCATTAGCAAAAGTCAGGCTATGAAATTCCTTTACTTTTCTTTCAGGATTCTGAGGGACACCCTGCCCTTTACCACAACAACACCCGAACAGTGCCAAGAAAGAGTTAAGCGTCTCAAAGGACCCTAGGGAATTGAGTGTCCTATCCCCCAACACCCATACACAGTCCATCCCCCTCCCTCCCCAGAGTGGGCCTAACGTGTGCAAAATAATTCACACAAGTTTCTCTGCAGGATCATGCAACTCTTTGTTCACAGAAATCCCCCACATTTTGCAGCCAAATTAGCTGATGATTTCTGCACTGTTCTTGGCAAAGGGCCTTTTAATGTATGATTTCACAGCAATTAAGATTCATTCATTCATCCTAGAAATATGCATTGAGAACCTCCACGTGCCAGGCACTGTTCTAAACACGAAGGAGATAGCAGACAGTTGAGCCTGCGGTAAATAAGCTTGCTTCCTATTGAGCGGAGGGGATCAGTCAATACGCAAAATGAGTAAAATGCATATTATCTGACACGGTGACAAATAGTCAAGAGAAAAATAAAGCAGGAAAAGGTCAAGGAGCTCCACGGTGGGGAGGCAGTTAGCAATTTTTTAAAAATTTTCTCTTTCTTTCTTCCTTTCTTCCTCTTCCTTCCTTCCTTCTGTTCATCCTTCCTTCCTTTCTTTTTTTTATTTTATTTTATTTTTTTTAATGTTTATTTATTTTTTTGGGACAGAGAGAGACAGAGCATGAACGGGGGAGGGGCAGAGAGAGAGGAAGACACAGAATCAGAAACACGGTCCAGGCTCTGAGCCATCAGCCCAGAGCCCGACGCGGGGCTCGAACTCACGGACCGCGAGATCGTGACCTGGCTGAAGTCGGACGCTTAACCGACTGCGCCACCCAGGCGCCCCACCTTCCTTTCTTTTTTAAGGTAAGCTCTATATCTAACGTGGGGCTTGAACTCATGACCCTGAGTTCAAGAGTCACATGCTCTACCGACTGAGCCAACCAGGTGCCCTGGCAGTTTACAATTTTAAACAGTCATCAGAGACAACTTCACTGAACTAGAGATATAACCCTTTTCTCGTGTGTTGGTCTGACAGCACAAGCAACATTTTGTTAAAACTCAGATTGTTAGCAGCAAGCTGCAAGCCTTCTTATGCCACACTCATTACTATTAAGTACGGTTACTATTGTCACTTTAGTATTTAACAAAAAATGCCAATCTTTGTGATACTATTAAAAATCTCAATATCGGGGTGCCAGGTGGCTCAGTCTGTTAGGCATCTGACTCTTGATTTTAGCTCCAGTCATGATCTCACCATTTGTGAGTTCGAGCCCCGCATTGGGCTCTGTGTGCCAGCGTGGAGCCTGCTTGGGATTCTCCCTCTCTCCCTCTCTCTGCCCCTCCCCCATTTGTGCTGTATCTCTCTCAAAATAAATAAACTTAAAAAAATAATTTCAGTATCAGTGCAGTGCAGGAGAGCAGCTCAATGTCTATGTTGATGCTCCAAACTGGACAGAGACCTGAGTTCTGCTCCTAGTTTCCTTCCTACCTAGTGTGCAAACTATAGAGGTCACTTAATTTGTCTGGACCTCAGTTTATTTTTCTCTAAAATCGGAATGATATATTTTGCTCTACCTACTTCATAGGGTTTTGTGGAGCTCATATACATATATACATGTGTGTATATATATATATGTATATATATATACACACACACACACATACACTCACATACTTTTTGAATCATAAAGGAATGTATAAAAATTAGTAATCATTATTTAAATTTTTTTAAATGTTTGCTTTTTGAGAGAGAGAGAGAGAGAGTGTGAGTGTTAGGGGGGGTGGGGTGGGGGGGAGAAGCAGACAGAGGGAGACACAGAATCTGAAGCAAGCTCCAGGCTCTGCTCTATCAGCACAGAGCCCAACGCAGGGCTCAAACCCACAAACTGTGAATTCATAACCTGAGCTGAAGTTGGACGCTTAACCCACTGAGCCACCCAGGCGCCCCAGTAACCCTCATTATTAAGAATAAGAATCTAGACAAGTGACAGATGCTCTGATTTGAACAGAGGGCAATTAAAGTTTTATAATTGTTATCCCTTTACTTTATCACTGAGATGGGCCAAGTGTGGAAACCGAATTCTGTGATAATCTGAATTAGAGGTCACTTAATTTGTCCGGACCTCAGTTTATTTTTCTGATTTCTTTCTGAAAGAAATCAGTGGGGTTCAAAGCATTTATCACTTTGATGATATTTATTCATTCTTTTACTTGTCATTTTTAATTTTTTTAGTACCCTCTGTATGTGTGGTACTGTGCTAGGTGCTAAGATAATCAAGCCAAATAGGACACCATAGAAATTGTCCCCAGGACTGTTCATGTTACTTGAAGAGGGGAGACACTGTGCTCCCTGACTCCTGGAAAGAGAATGAGATTGATAAACCAAGCACCAAGAACGTTGGCAGTTTTGTAGGTGATGCCATTCTGGACCAAGTGATAATTACCAAGTTAATTTGTGGATTGTTTTTAAACTTCTCATAATCATTTTTGCTCATGGAAACGAAGATGTCTGCCAGTATACCTAGTGATGTGGAAATACCCTGTAAGAAAAATACAAACAGAACACAGATTAGGAATTCAAGGTCCATTGCTGGTCTCATCTCAAGGCCTGAAGGCCATGACTAGTCCTCCATATGAAATATTGTTGCTGCTGTTGCTGCTTCTGCTTCTCTTCTCTTCCCCCTCCTCCTGCTGCTCTCCCTCCTCCTCCTCTTTCCCCTCCTCCTCCTCCTTCTTGTTATTCTGACAGCGGAAATACTTCTAAACTGGATGCCACAGGCTTGAAAGATCATCAGATCCTGAGTGTAAACACAGCTATTTCTTAGTTGGGCTTTACTGGACTGTCAACACTAACTTCTTCATACTGCTAGAGGCTTAAAGGATTGGCCCAAGCATGCGTCCTCGCATCCCATTCTGTCTGTGTGGGAAAAGGGTTGTAGGCGGTGGCATTGCTGATACAGGTGATAACGCAGTGCTCCAGTTGACGAGGAGAATACTCTTACAGAGGTACAGAGAATGAAAACATTAAGTAGGAAAGCAAATGGTGCCTCTCAAATTTCTTGGATTGGAGTCTGCTCACTCAACGGAGGGAAAATGATTTTACATATAAGCAGCTTGGTTATCTCAACTTTGCTGTGGAATCAGGCAAAGGCTAAATATATAATAAAAGAAATGGATAAATGAATAATAGAAATAAAAATATAAATAGATTTGGCTCAGTCGGTTGAGCGTCCGACTTCGGCTTGGGTCATGATCTCACTCTCCGTGAGTTTGAGCCCCGCTTCGGGCTCTGTGCTGACAGCTCAGAGCCTGGAGCCCGCTTCAGATTCTATGTTTCTCTGTCTCTCTGCCCCTCCCCCACTCTGCTCTGTCTCCCTCTGTCTCAAAAATAAATAAAAACATTTAAAAAAATTAAAAAAAAAGATAGTTAGAAATAAACGTGAAAACACTACATACATGCCAGGAGTCTGGCTGTAAATGGTGACGGAGCAAGACACAAGAGGAAATTACCAAGTGTTCGTGGTCCTATGCCCATGTAGAATCAGTAAAAATAGGACCGATAAAATTGATAAACAATACACTGCATTATGCCACAAGGAGATAATCATCCAAAGACAAATGTAGGATAGGAGAGGAAAAAAAGCACTAGATAAACCACCTTTCTATCTGGCTGAGGAAGGGCCAAATACCCTATGATTGAGGCCCATATTACCTCTGCTGCTTCGTACCACATCCCTGAAAAAAAAAAAAGGAGCGAGATGAGACAAACTGCTAGTATCTGTGCATTGTGCTAGAAAATACTTTTGAAAACTGATACAGAAAGAAGATTCACTGGCTCCCGTTAGGAAAATTTAGGGCTGGATTAGATTGAGAACAATCAGCGAATGCCAATCTGCTGGAAAACAGCAACATATTTTTCCAGCTGATTTAATACAGATAATGCTTCCCTTTCACAGGAAAACAGTAAAAAAATATCATATATCATATATAATATATTAACATAAAAATAATTAAATACAGTATTTACAAGAATAATTACCATTCTATGCTAACATTTTCAAACACCTTAGTTTGCATTTTATTTAATTAAGTAATTTATTTGAGCACCTGCAGCTCCTTTTTATTTTTCCTTTTTGTTGTTTTTTAAAGTCTTCCACGTTCAGGTGAGCAAAGGGCTTGGGGACAGTCTAAGAAGCCCACAGGGCCCCCAGCGGCTCCCCAGTAGTTCCTTCTTCCCTCCAGCTGACAGCATAGCCGCTGCCCTGTGTCCCTCCTCAGGACCCCTCCTGGGAACCTCTGATGTTCAGGTTGCCCTGTCTGTGGGGACAGTGCCAGAGACCCTTTCGTGGGCTGTTGGCAAGCCACTCAGGCTTGATGGACCATAAACAGCAGGGTAGGGCCATGCATTTTAAAGCACAACTAGAATTCTACGCATTTCAGGTGTACTTGCCTCGTGGCCCATCTGAACCTGAGGTCTAACAGTTCTGAGCCTATTACCGCAGAGCTCTTGGTAATTGCTGGCCGTATTATCTTTTTACCTTGTTTGTTTTCCCTCCTTTTAACCATCCTTTGGGAGCTTTAAGGGCATTTTTTTTAAGGTATACCCTTAACATTAAAAGAGAGAAAAAAAAATAAAGCACAACGAGCATTCTATAAATTTTGCCTTACAACCTGGGGAATGCCCTCTGAGGAGTGAATGGGTAAGGTGTCAGGGTGGTTTAGAATAAGGTGTCCCTCTTATCACATAGAGTCCTGTAGAACTGAAAGTCAGATGCCAGAATTATTACCAAGAATCCTATGGTTAATAGCACAGTGTACAACTATACATTTCTTTAACACAATTCAACAGAAAATATTTTGTTTTGTTAATGTTCATAACACTCCTGGGATCTCAAATGTCATTTTCTTTTCGATGAGGAAACTAAGTGAGGATTAGCAATTTGAACCAGATACAATGAGAAAATTCCACAGTAATATCTCATAGCCAGACTTTGTAAATGAGCCCTGAGAGCAGCGAATGTTTGATGACCGTACCTAGCTTTTGCAGAATTTGCCCTCTGATCTGTATGCAGACTGACTGCACCAGGATCTTGTCACTTTCGTTTCGGTACAGCCAGGTACCTACAACAAAAGAGGGAAAAAAGAAAAGTAGTTTCAGCTCCTAGTTATCAAGTAAAGAGCCTGGTAAAACGAAACTAATTTCACCGAAGCCTTCATGAGCACATGTGATACAGGTTTGAGAGACATCTCTTCTCTACATTGAGAAAGGTCCAAACTCCTTGCTATAACATACAAGCCTTCACAGAGCTTGTATGTGAATACCGAGAATCCTACTTCTCACTTGAACTCCTGTCTGGTCTCCAAGTCTCCCAACTGACTGTGCTCTGCCATGGCATGGTTCCTGAGGAGACCAGCTCCTTCTACTTCAGGTCTCAGCCTCAATGCTATTGCCTCCAAGCCCCCCAGATTGATTTACCATAGTACTACCCCACTGTCTTGTGGTTGCCTAATGGAGGGTGGGATCCTTTCCATCCACCCAAAATTTAGTTTGTAGGTTGAGACTGATGGTTGTGCACACACACACACACACACACCCACACACCCCAAGATATGAAAAGATTTAGTACTCACATAATGAGTCTTTCTCAGGAGAGGAGACAGGCACCCAAGCTGGTTCATTTGACTTGTGTGAAGAGAGTGGTGAGTGGCTTTGGTTTTTATTGTGATTAGGGTGTGGGCTGGGGTAAAGTCTCCCACAAGCTATGCCTGGTTTACTGCTGAGTAGGTTTAAAACAAACCAAAAAGCAACCCTCCCCCCCGCCCCCCGCCCCAGCCTGTCCAGTTGTGGGACAAAGTGGGTGGCAGAAGGCTGGGGTCTGAAAACTGTCAGTGGGCAAACACCAAAAACAGAATCAAACTCATTACTATACCCCCTTGATTCTCTGTCACATCACCCTATTTTCTCCCCAGCTTTTAATCTGTGTGTGTGTGTGTGTGTGCGCGCGCGCGTCTGCATATGTGGTGTAGAAGATGGAAGTGTGTATATCATAGGTTAGTGATGGTGGACACAAATGATGGGTATGTGGTCAATATCGATATTCCAAACCACCTCTTCACTGGAATGTCTACAAGTTTCATGGTGCTTGGGACCTTATATCCAAGCAGACTGAGCTTAAAAGTCTACTGGAGGTTGTGTTCAACTTACTGGGAAACTTGTTGTCTTTAACGCCCAGAATTTCAGACAAGATATCTGAAGGAATAAATGATTTGTTGCCCAACTATTAGTACTTGCTTCCTTTCATGTATGATTAAATATTGAAAGAAATCCATTTCAAAATAAGTTTTTCTGAAAGTACATACATAGCAAAATCAAATTTACTTTCCAAACCATTTAAATACATAAAGCCATAAATATATTTTTCTCAACTTACAGACTTTATCTCCATTTACAATTCTCCTAAAGGTTGCTACTGAGCCCCTCCTGAGGCCCACAGAGTTACCTGCTTTAACAGCATATTGTTCTTAGATAGTACACTCTACAATAAGCCCAGAAGTTTAGGAGCTTCGGTTGTTCTGTTTTGCTTTCATTTTTAATTACAGAAAATGAAGACACAGAGAAATAAGCTCCTTGACCAAAGCTACTTCATTCACTAATGGCAAAGTCAGTCCTAGCTAGTTCTGGAGACATCTGGTCTACAGCAACTATTAGGTCATTCAGGTGCTTGTAAACTAGAACTCCAGAAGGGACTGCAGGTGAAGGTCGTTGTGAAGATAGGAAAGCACCTTACCTGTTGCTCCATTGTTGCTTATTAGACTGCTCAGGATATATTCTGCTTTTAAAAGTTTCCCTGAAAAGAAGCAACCAAATGCCACACAATTAGTACCTGAACATGTGCCTTCAATACTACTAGTAGTTTAAGCTCTAAGGTTAACACACTGTTACCTCTCTTGGAAACATGCTATTTTAAAATTTAACAGCAATAACGACATCATATACCAAAGTGAAGAGAAAGATGACATTTCCAGGAATCGGTGAGATGGGAAGTTGCACAGTATCTGAAATGGCAATTAGATTTACACACACACACTCATTCATATAGAATAAGGCTTGAAAAGTAAAGACAAACCATTGTAAAACATTGTGTCTTCTTTCTGTGAACAAGACTATTGAAAAGAAGGAAGGAAGGAAGGAAGGAAGGAAGGAAGGAAGGAAGGAAGGAAGGAAGGAAGGAAGGAAGGAAGGGGGGGGGGAAGGAAGGAGGGAAGGAAGGAAGGAAGGAAATAAAGACGGAAGGAAGGAGAGAAGGGGAAAACCACTTTCTGAAATCATGAGTTAGGTCCTGATTAAAATTTATTCATTCCAATGTTTGGAAAGAGAGCAATAACTTGAAATACCTATGTAAATAAATTTTACCAAAGGTATCTTTCTTCTTAAAAGTTATATTTTCTAATTAGGTTTTGCTGATATATAAGGATGGGTAGTTTTAAAACATATTGATTTGTATTCGCCACATTTGCTGAATGTCTTAATTCTAATAATCTGTGTATTTCTTGAAGTTTTCTATGTGGGCAACACACTGTGCACAAATCCTGCTAATCGTGTTTATTCATTTCTAATCTTTATACCTCTTATTTCTTTTTCTGCTTTCATTGCATTGGGAGGACTTCCAGTTTACGATCAAACAGAAGTGATAACAAGATGCATTTTTTTCTTGACTTGATTTTAAAAGGAATATTCCCAATTTTCCATCAGTAGTTTTGCCAAAGGTTTCCAGTTGCTTCCTTTTTATCAGGTTAAGAAGTTCCCTCTTGTGCAGCTATCAGCTTATTGCCTTTCAGCTTCAAATTCATCCTTTATTGCCTGCTTTGCAATAATGGGGATGGACCTTGTAAATATTTCTCCTTTGCCAGCTTTGTCATTAGACGGTGTGGAGAGAGGGGGCTCCTGGGTGGCTCAGTCGGTTAAACGTCCGACTTCGGCTCAGGTCATGATCTCACAGTTTGTGAGTTCGAGCCCCGCGTCGGGCTCTGTGCTGACAGCTCAGAGCCTGGAGCCCACTTCTGATTCTGTGTCTCCCTCTCTCTGCCCCTCCCCTGCTCACACTCTGTCTGTCTGTCTCTCTCTCAAAAATAAATAAATGTTAAAAAAAATAAAAGATGGCATGGAGAGACACTGCAAGGGGAGGATGCTTCTCTTCCTCATGTAGCGTGTCATTCTTGCCAGGCTCCTGCCGTGCATACAGCTTCTCCAATGCCTGCCTCTTGTGGCGATCCTGGCTTCTCCTGTGCCTTCTTCCTACAACACAGGTGGCTTCTCCAGCACCTGGCTCCTCAAAGGTCAGCGGCACCCAGCAGCCAGCAGGTTCCTGCAGCATCCTCTCAGGTGACTTCACAGTGGAGTGAGTGCTGCCTGCCAGTGAGGCACGGCTCCATGAATGTTTCCCCCTGGTGTTCCATAAGAGCTGCTTTGTGGTGGCACCTCTCTGTGGATGGCGTCCCTCGGCACCCCAGAGGGTGGATTTCCAGTGAGTTCTGCTGGCATGGAAACTCCTTGACCTCTCTACCATCCAGTGAGTCATGGCGGTGGCTTCTCCAACAAGGTCTTGATCACGGCCCTCGTGTGCCTGGCTGTGCTCTTGTGAACTTTTTCTCATATGCTTTCAGTATAAGGGATAGTGGCTCCTCCTTATAACTGCTTATCCTGTATTCTTCAGAGTCTTCTTTACTACTTACTAGCCAATCCCTCATTAATCTCCTGATATAGTTAATAACTCTTATATACTGAACTTTCCTTTTTCAAATTATTGTGTTGTTTCTGACTCCTGACTGGAAGCTGACCAATAACATCTCTAACTCTAGTTTGTATTTTCAATCTAAATGGGTTAACATTTTATAAAACACTTCTCACATCAATTTAGGTGAACACATAGTTTTCTTGTTTATTCTGTCCATTAGGTGAATTGAATGAGTCAGTTATTATTATTATCATTTGTAGTAAGCCCTACACCCAATGTGGGGCTTGAACTCATGACCCCAAGATCAAGAGTCACATGCTTTACCAACTGAGCCAGCCAGGCAACCCTGAATGAATCAATTTTTATTTATTTTTTTAAAGAAATTTTTTGTTCATTTATTTTTGAGAGAGAGAGAGAGAGAGAGAAAGAGAGAGAGAGAATGAGTGGGAGAGGGGAAGAGAAAGAGGGAGACACAGAATCCAAAGCAGGCTCCAGGCTGTGAGTTGTGAGCACAGAGTCCAACGTGGGGTCTGAACTCACAGAACTGCAAGATCCCAATGAGCTGAAGTATGATGCTTAACCAACTGAGCCACCCAGGAGCCCATGAATGGATCAACTTTTAAACATTAACCATCCATATGTTTCTGGAATAAACAGATAATAGCCTTCCTTTACTGTAATGTATTATTATTAATTTAATACAATACTGGTCAATTTGATATTATTTTAAGATTTTTGCACCTGATAAATTATGTAAATGATACTACCATATAATTTCCTTTTATTTTGCTTTTAGTTAGTTTGACCTATGCATTTACCAATTCTTTCTTTACCATTGCTTTTTGAATCTCCTACTCAATCTGTATAGATTCAACTTCCTCCTTAACAACACACGTTCTTTAATGTGTGTGTGTGAGAGAGATGTCTTGAGAATAATAATTTTTAGTCTTTGTCTGAAAATGTGAATTTTGTCCTCACTTTTGAATGATGATTTTGGCTGAGTATAAAATTCTAGGCTGAAAAGCTATTTCCTCTCAATTTTTTTTTTTTTTTTGGTAGATTTCATTGCTTTCTGGACTCTTATTCCTGATAAGATGCTTTTTTCAGTCTAAATATAGTTCCCATATAAATAATCTGTCTTTTCTTGTTTCCTTTAAGATTTCCTCATTGTTTGATTTTCTGTAGTTTTGTGTCTGGGTGATTTTTTATTAAAAATTTTTTTTGCTCAAGGTTGGGTCCACCTTTTGTGCTCAAAGACACATTTTTTCCTTCGATTCCAGTCAATTCTCCCGGAAGTCCTATTATGTTTTTTACATTCTATTTCTCCAAGTTTTTATTTTTTTTTTATTTTTTAAATTTTTTTAAATGTTTATTTATTTTTGAGACACAGAGAGACAGAGCATGAACGGGGGAGGGCCAGAGAGAGAGGGAGACACAGAATCTGAAGCAGGCCCCAGGTTCTGAGCTGCCAGCACAGAGCCTGACGCGGGGTTCGAGCTCACGGACTGTGAGATCATGACCTGAGCCGAAGTCGGACGCTTAACTGACTGAGCCACCCAGGCGCCCCTTCTCCAAGTTTTTAAAATGCCGCTTTCATATTTGCATCCACCTAACTCTATATGCTTCATTCTCAGGATTTTCCTTAAATATAACACCCAGGTCCATCATTTTCTCTCCCGCCGTTTGACCTGCTGCAGGAACACATTTCAGGTAGGTCAGTTAGGGGGATGGAGCACCTGAGAAACTGGCCTAGGAAATTGATCTTTACTGGGAGGTTGGTACCACTCACCGGGAGCAGGCGGGCGCATATTTAGAGTCTTTGGATAGTCCTTTGCTGGTCAAGTGAGGTTCGGGGAACAGCAGCATCAGTGTTGTCTGGGGGCTGGTTGGAAACGCAGACTCTGAGACCCTGCCACAGACCTACTCAATCAGGATCTGCATTTTCAGTAAGCTCTCCAGGTGCCTCATCAAAGTTTGGGAAGCACCGCCATTTGTGAGTTTTTATCATTGATCTGAGATGAGATTAAGTGAAAAATGGAGAGTGAACATTTAGAAATTTTTTTTTTATCTTTTGCCAAAGTAATGTTGTGACTCTTCAACCTAATAATAAATACTTTGGACTTAAAGTTTTAGGTCTCTTTTGTTTTTTTTTTTTTTTTTCCTTTCATTTTTCTAATAATCTATTTTATTGAATTCACCTCAGTTTAAGCAGCTTGTTTGGCAGGTGGTGTCCTTATCAGCACTTGAGATTCGGAAAGCATCACCGCCAACTGGGAGAGCTGCTGGGTTTTTGGCTCTTTCTAGCCATCACTGTATGGTTGCAGTCTTGTAGCCCGTAGCTACAAAAAAAGAAACTTATATGCTGTGCCTGCCTTGTAGGCAATTTCCTACCAATTACTAAACTTTCTGACAACCACACTGATTTTTAATTTTAATTGCTGTATTTTTTTTTCCTGAAAGCTCTCTTAAGTTCTTTTTAAAAACAGTGAATCATTTTCTTTTCCTGTTGTGTTCTTTTTATTATTATTTTTTTGTTTATTTACTTTTTGAGAGAGAGAGAGAGAGAGAGAGAGGCAGAGTGAGAGTGGGCTAGGCGCAGAGAGAAAGGGAGACACAGAATCTGAAGCAAGCTCCAGGCTCTGAGCTGTCAGCACAGAGCCCGACATGGGGCTCGAACCCGTTAACCATGAGATCATGACCTGAGCTGAAGTCAGACACTTAACTGACTGAGCCACCCAGGCACCCCTGTGTTCTATTCTTTAAACATATGATTTTTTTTTTGTTAACGTTTATTTATTTTTTTGGGACAGAGAGAGACAGAGCATGAACGGGGGAGGGGCAGAGAGAGAGGGAGACACAGAATCGGAAACAGGCTCCAGTCTCTGAGCCATCAGCCCAGAGCCCGACGCGGGGCTCAAACTCACGGACTGCGAGATCGTGACCTGGCTGAAGTCGGACGCTTAACCGACTGCGCCACCCAGGCGCCCCGTAAACATATGATTTTTTAAAGTCATATGAGTCTTGGGGCACAGGGGTGACTTGGTTAAGCATCCAACTCTTCATTTGGGCTCAGATCATGATCTCATGGTTTGTGTGTTCAAGCCTGATCCACGTTGGGCCATGCTGCCAGCCCGGAGCCTGCTTGGAATTCTTTCACCCTTTCTGCCACTCCCCCACTCACACACTCTCTCTCAAAATAAATAAATAAACAAACAAACAAACAAACAAACAAACTTAAAAAAAAAAAAAGAAAGCCATACAAGGGGCTTTGGGCTCTGTGCTGACAGCTCGGAGCCTGGAGCCTGCTTCAAATTTTGTGTCTCCCTCTCTCTCTGCCCCTCCTCTGCTTGTGCTCTCTCTCCAAAATAAATAAATAAATAAATAAACATTTAAAAAAAAAGCCATATGAGTCTTTTAAGTTGTCCTACTTTTATATTTTGTTTTGGAGTGCCACGTTTCCTGTGTATGGTACACAATGTTCTTCTCTCCTTCATTTCCTTCGTTGCTTATGCAGTTTAATCCGAGGGCATCTTCAGCAAGTAATATTCTCCTGTGGAATTCCTACGCTCCTGGACTGTGGATGTTTCTCTAGAGCATAGCTTTGTACTTGATATTCTGCTGGGCCCCCAAAATGTAAGTACTAAACTGTTTTTTTCTGTTAATTACTTGGGGGGATTCCCTCTCTTACGGTAGGGTAAATTGAGACTCCCTAGTCACGTTTGGCACACTCACGTCTTGGGGTTTTCATTTGCTTGGGGAGATTTTTTTTTGGCCTCCACCCAGAGCTTGGGCAGAGAGCAAGCTTCCTTGCCACTTCCGTGGGAGATCTGGTGGAACTGTTCAGTCCCCACACATAGCTGTGCACACCTTTAAGAATTCCAGCTTTATGTAAATATTTCACTCCTCACATAGGCCCAAGGTGCTGTCTCTTGTCCTTGCATGAGGATTAAAATGACAGTCCCTTCCCCTAGGACCACATCCAAGTGTAAACCCCTCCGGCTATAGTGTCATGAGCAGTAGTCCACTGTTACAACTTTGAACACTTTCTGTATTTCCAGCGCTTAAAAAAAAAAAAATTATTCACAATATTTATGTAATGGGAGAAGATTCTATGCGTGCTTACTGCTCCATGTTGATGGAACTGGAAACTTTAACCTTTATCTCTATTTATGGCTTAAAAGGTTTGGCCTCCTAATTTTAGGCAAGAGTGAGCTGAGCAGGCTCACGATGCCCTCCATTGCCTGTGAAACCCCACATGTTGAAATGCCCCCACCCTTGGAATGTGTTTTGGGTGGATATCAGGAAGGGTAACAGTAGGGCCGTGCTGTCCCCTCATATTGCCTTTATTCCTCTTCCTTACTCCTTATAATATCATATAGGCATCTCACTCTTCTGACCCAAGAGTCCCAGGTGCTGAGGATGGAGACCCCTTTCCATGGCACCTTCTTTACCAGGACACCACCCCTGCTCTAAGTCTCTCTCTCTCTTTGAGACATCTGGTGTAGGGGGAGGCTCAAGAGTTGTTTGAGGGCAGAAATTCACAAATACAGTAAAACCTTGGATTGCAAATAATTTGCTCTGTGAGTGTTCCCCAAGACAAACATTTCTAATAAAATTTAACTTGATAAATGAGCAATGTCTTGCAATACAAGTAGAATGTCACATTATCACAACTGAGCCAATGGTTCTTCTCTCTCTCTGCGGGACTGTGGGTGATCTTCTCCCATGGTCGGAAGCTAGGTCTCAGACCATAGTGTTTGGCAGAAATCAGTGATTTTTTAGAACGTTGGAAGGTGCCCACACCTGGCGATAGTGTATTATTTGTCACTTCAAAGCACCTATGGATAGTCCTTTGCTTTTCCATACAAGAGTAAGCTTAGGAATGCTTTGCTTCATTCTAGGTCAGGCTGCCTGCAGATATAGACTCTTTCCTCTGCTGCCTTATTGCCAGTTACATTAAATATGGTATATGACAAGAGTTTATTAATGCTGTACTGTAGTTAACATCCATGCGAGCATATACAATGGCTCCCATGCAGAAAAAGTTTGAAAAGAAAGGTGGTAAGAAGAAGGAGATGATAATGGTGGAAGTTGAGAAGGAAATCGTGGAGAAGGTCAAATGAGGTATGCGAGTGGCCAAAACTTCAAGATTTTATAAGAAGTCTGTGTCTTGTCTCGTCTGCAGAGGAGGAGGAAAAAAAGGCAGAGGAATCCCTCACCTCAAATGAGATTAGGGAGATGTGTAAAATATGGGAGGCAGTGCAAAATTTTACAGAAAAGCACCACCCAAATAAGGCTGTAGCTGTGTGAACGATGAATCTGTTTGACAACAATGGGATGTCACATTTCAGCGAAATCCTCAAAAGGAGGCAAAAGCAAGTGTCCTTGGATAGGTTCCTTATTAAAGTTGCATGAAAAGAAAAAGATTCCATGGAGCCACTAGATAGCAGTGATTCTGTTACTGATAGTGAAAGTCATCCTACACAGTAACCCTCCTCTAGTCTCCCTCACACCAGCCATGAAGGTTTTCAAAGTAAGTACAGGTTAATTTGTTTTTCTTTATATTTTGTATTTTCTTTATTATTTTGTATTCTATTCCAGTACTGTAATCATTTTTATATGAATATGTTTGGGTTAGGGAACGAATCATCTGAGTTTCCATTATTTCTTATGGGGAAATTCGCTTGGATATACAAGTGCTTTGGATTACAAGCATATTTCCAGAACAAATTATGTTCGCAAACCAAGGTTTTACTGTCTTCACTTAACCAAGGCTGTGTTTGTGTTCTTGTGGCTCTTGTGGTAGTTTCTTTGAGGAAAAGACAACCCAACTGTTGGGGAGTAAGATCTAGGATTTTATCTAAGGTGTACGATATGTGAACAGAGGAGCATACTGCTCATGACGATATCTAGGCTTAGTTGTTATCATAGTTGGAAGCCTGAGAGAAACAACAAAATGAACCAGCGAAAAGTTCGGTTTGGCTGTGTAAAGCAAAGCTATCAACAGGCCTGCTTACCACTTGACCTCAATTTCTATGTCCCACCATAGCAATTCCGTATACCAGAAACGAGGTCACATTAACTCTTCCAAGTTCCAACAGAGAAGAACCAATATGGAAGTCTGCCTGTGCACGCCCGGCCTTCATCATTCTGTCCTCCCCACAGAGTGCTACACACACACACATCATCGCCATCTGATGCCATCAGAAGGAACATTAGTTGCTAGGTTTTCCTCATCCCCCAAACATTATAAACTCAAAACACTGTAAAATGTCCAAGATCAGGGATTTTGGAAGGAAGAAAGTTTTCCTAAGTTCCACTCCGTCCCTGCAGTTACTCTAGAAGAGTAACCAACATGGACACAATTTACGCACAGCTGCAAGAACTTGAAAGTGAATGAACTTGGGCTTTTGAAAAGTTAACCTCCACAAGCCCATTTCTCTCATGTCCTTTTATCTCTGTGCCTCTCTGCATCCAACAATTGTCCCATTTAGTATAGTCAGTACAGTTCCTTTTCAAAGGAAGTGAAGTAAAGATATTTTAACTCCTTGCAGGCCAGGCTTATTAAAAACAGCAACAATAGCTAAAATCAGTTTTAAAAGGGAGTGAAGTAAAGATTTTTTAACTCCTTGCAGGCCAGGCTTATTAAAAACAGCAACAGTAGCTAAAATCAATTTAAAAAAACTGAGCCAGTCCGGGAAGGGCAACTTGCTTTCTACTTCTGTCCTTTATTCTTTCACTCTTAGAAGTGAGAATAGCAGGCTACACATTTCTAAACCTCATGGTTATCAGTAACTTAAATAATTCAAAAATGCTACAGAAGTAAACTTCACTGTAATGCATAGCAGGTCTCTTTCCCCTCCAACCCCCCTCTACATTACATCCTAAGTTAGAATGTCAGCCTCATTTTTCATTTCATTCAAAGTGACAGAAGGAAAAAAAAAGATACTTTAAGGCCTAATCAGGTACTGTACCGGTGTTCCCAGGGATGGAAAAAACCCTCAAATTACTTCAGTGGGTTTGTCAGCTCTATTGTTAGCATAGTCAAGTGGCCCTGCAGAAAGGAGACAGGAGAACTAAGAGAAAATAGTAGAATTTTAATCTGCTTTTTAAAGGCTCTTGGTCAGAAGTATAGCAATTCAGATACCCCTGTTTGAAAGCAGCAGGACAGATTTGTTAGAAGACAAAAGCTCCAATTAGTATTTTCCACACCCTTTCACAATTTTCTCTACCGCTTTTGGCTCTGAAACCCTTTATGCCAGGGCCTTTGTGCTGGCAAGAGGCGGGTGGAAGGGCATCCCGGGCCGGGGGCGGGGAGAGCCCGCAGCTTGAAAAGATGGCCCGCGGGCCCGGGTGCCCGCCGCACTCCCCCGCGGAAGTCAAGTAGCCCCGGAGGGAAGGCGAGCCCGCGGCTGGACGCCCCGGGCCGGCGGGAGGAGGCCTACCTGCGTTGACCGAGAGTCGGGCTTGGCGAATGACCACCTGCGGGGCAATTGGCGTTCCCGGCTGCAACTTGTGGAGCCTTTTGGCGACCTGCAGGAGCTTGCCCGACACGTCGAGCCCGTACAGGAACCGGTCGCTTAAGAACACAATGGCAGCAGCCGTGGCGCAGTCGCGGGCGAGGATGGAGGCTTTCAAGGACGCCTGGAGGGACATCCACGGGACGTCATGAACCAGACAGAAGCCGCGCCCGGCGCAAAAAGAAGGCAGCCGTGACACCAAGCTTAATCTCTAGGTGTTTTTGTTGAAACAAGAGCAACAAAACCCAGAACTAGGGGGAGAAACATACTTTCTTGGGCGGCCGAACTAAAAGAAAAAAAATAAATTTTTTTTGGAAATGGAATAATGGAAAAAAGGAAAAATCCAATTCAACTGGGACAGAAAATATTTCTTTCATTTCCCCCACTACGGTTCTAAAATTATACAAGTGCTAAATGCATATTTCCTGTTATTAGAAAATTCAAACACAAGGTAAAAATGAAAAGTGCCCCTTAGTTAGTCGACTCTTTACATTAGTTTTTACCCTCCTTGCCCCCAAGCTCATTCTCATTCTTCCTCATAATGGTGTCAGAGCGATCCTTCTAGAAACTTCTACCCTTTTATGTGTGTTTAGGCATTAATTGATTCCTTGTCTTGCCTTGCTTTCTCCCCCCCCCCCCTTCTCTTCTCCCTCCTTTTCTCTCTCATAAATGAGATTACACTACACATATTGTTATGCTAGCTGGTTCTTTAAGTCATGGTAACATCTAGAAGAGGGTTCCACATCAATTCACCACACTCTGCTTCATTTAATGCCTACATTGTAATTAAGAGGAAATACAAAATTTTAGGTAACATTTTAAACATTTGATTTATATGTAGTTAACGAATACAACAAGAAAAAGAAGAAAACAGGCAGGAAATGAAAGTGTAACATAAAGAATGAGATAAATGAGGCAGAATTGTGGGAAACATCATCTTTTGGTCTTGTGAGGTGTTACATTAAAGACACTCAAAGCCTTGTAGCTACTAGCATAAATGAGTTTCCCACCCAGCAGTACTTTCTCCGTTTACTAAACTAAATCAAGCTGTGTTCTCTGAGCATGTGAACTCACATATAAAGCCCTGAAAGCCTTGCTTATTTTCCTAGCACGATGTTCCTACATGAAGCACTGCTACATAATCTGAAGTACTGACATTTCTTGGATAAAAACTAGGTACAGTGCAAAGTGCATGCCATGTACTAATTCACTCACTCTTTACAACAATCCTAACAGGCAGGAAACCTGAGACTCACAGGGGTTAAGTAACATGCCCAAGGTCGCATGACCTCTGACTAAGAGGGAGGATTTGAACACAGGAAGTCCAGGTCCAAATCCCACGTTGCACCGACTTTATTTTAAGAAAACAGGAGTTGGACATCAATTATCTGATACTTGCAGTGATGCCATAAATACCAAATTTGTAATCAGTGTTGTTAGAGTTGCTGGTCTGAAGCATGATTTACTTTAACAAATTTAAATTTTTAAAAAATGTTTATTTATTCTTTAGGGAGAGAGAGACAGAGTGTAAGTGGGGGAGGGGCAGAGAGAGAGGGAGACACAGAATCCAAAGCAGGCTCCAGGCTCTGAGCTGTCAGCACAGAGCCTGACGCAGGCTCGAACTCACCAGCCATGGGATCATGACCTGAGCCGATACCGACTGAGCCACCCAGGCACCCCTACTTTAACAAATTTAAGGTAAGAGAGGATACATTCAAACTGGGAGAGAATAATCTCTGCTTTTCAAAATCTGCTTGGAACAGTGCTTTTAGAGTTGTAATTTGATACTTGTGTATCTGTGAGTAACACTGTTCTAAACTTTTATATCTGGCCCATTCCAGAATTCTATCTATGGTGCTTACTCATGTGATTTGGCTTTCGGCATATATGTTTTGGTGTGCTTATCTATAGCATATAGAAAATAACATTTGTATTTATAGGTATTCATCCATCAGGTAAAGCCTACCAATAACCAGTACAATAAGCCCTCTATTTTCATACTGATGCTCTCAACTCATTAAAGCTTTTAAGCTATCGCTGTGTTTATGAAGTCTGGAAAGTGATAATTTGCATTTATATTTATCCTTTTGTTAAAATTGATCACTGCTCTCATTGTGGTATTGATGCCATATTTTAGGGGGGACGATGTCTTCTTTTGATGTTTTTTTTTTCCACGTGAAGGGAGCTTACTTACTGTAGCACACCTGGCCTCTTTCTTTACCCACTCTGCCCCAGGGGAGGTGGAATGACTAATCTGGTAAATTTGGGAAGAAGAAACTGGGCATGTCTGGCTTACCTCCTCTCTCTCTCTCTCTCTCTCTCTTTTGTTTCCTTGGGAACAGGTGTCTAAGGGAAACAGGATTCTCTGCTCTTTCATATCATAAGTCTAATCTAGAAAGCCACCCTTTATGTGGTGTTCTGCTTGCCTCAGTAATTTCTGTGATTGAATGAGGATGTCTACATAATTTAGGGGTTCAGCTAGCAGACCCCTTGTACTCTAATATGAAGCTATATCTTTCTTTCTTTTTTTTTTTAAGTTTATTTGTTTATTTTGAGAGAGACAGCCCGAGTCGGGGAGGGGCAGAGAGATGGGGTGGGGGGGGGGTGAGTGAGAAAGAGAAAGAGAGAGAGAGAGAGAGAGAGAGAGGAAGAGAGAGAATCCCAAGCAGGCTCTGTGCTGGCAGCATATGGGGCTCAAACTCACAAAACCATGAGATGGTGACCTGAGCCGAAACCAAGAGTCAGAGGCTTAACTGACTGAGCCACCCAGGTGCCCCTGAGGCTATGTCTTTCAATTTAGTCTTTATCAGAATTAAAAGTAATGTTTAACCTGATTCTGCCTACCTTTTTTTTTTTTTCTCTCAGCTTGCTCAGAATCCAGGAGGGAAGGAATCCTGGATCCTCTCAAAGATCCCAACATTAATTATTGCCTGATATATCATAACCCTTTCTGAGGAAAACTGCTTTGCCCAGGGTCCCTGCCTTTGAAATAGCTATGCATTTTGCTACTTGCCCTTGACTCCATTTCCCCACCCACGCACCAGCTCAAAGTTAACCCAAGAGTACCCGGCCCCACGACTCTGTGGCCTGGCTTGAAAAAATGAACTTTCAAATCTGAACTAAGAAATACAGAAGGGTAGAAAGAAGCAGAAAATAGAATATAGCTAAGTCATATTTATGGGCAATGGCAGAGTGAAGATTGAAGAATGATGGCTCTGAATCCAAATTTACCTTTTCATGAGGGCCATTTTTAGAGTTACAGGCCTCCTTTATTGTTCCATTATGTTTTCATAATAATGTACACCCCATTTTGTGAATATGTTTGAGCGAACCTCTGTTCTTTCCAACCAAAAAAAAAACAAACAAACAAGCAAAAAAAAACCCAAACTAAAACTGCAATGCTCAAAACTTCTATTGAGAATTGTCAAGTAAATCATCAATCTGAAAAACACAAATCTTGAAGCAAGAACAAGTCAGCCATTTGACATGCAGAAACCGTAAATCAAATGGAAAGGAAAATTTATGGTGTTATGTATGCCTTACTCTGTTCAGTAAGGCCTGTCCCTGATCAAGAGTCCTTCCTATGCCAGGTGTACGTGATACAGTCCGTGAGTTTGCAACCTCAGCTGTTCTCTGCACAAATGGCAGCCTGTTCCACTTCCAGGCTTCCTTACAGGTCTGCTTGGAAAGTGCAGCACTCTTCCTGCAACCCTGCTCATAACTATGTATCCTGCAGGGTACTCAGCAAGCCACAGTGGGTTCCCTCTCTTCGAGGTTGCACTTCGGTGTATGTTCAATGTTTAGTTCTGTTCTCCCTTCTCGTAGGTGCCCCACTTCAGCGTTAGGGTGATTGTTTACCTACATGGGATGCAATGTTTAGTGACAGGCTATTTTCCAAGGGTGATTCTCTTACCTCTCTGATAAAAATGGTTTCCATCATTGTAGCACCATCCAGTTTATGAAAAACATTCATGTGCATTAGCCCAGTTAAACTTAGAGTAACTATAAAATCTAAGTAAGGTAAGGAAACTGAAGTTGAGAGGTTAAGTGACTTTCCAAATTTATAAAGTCAGAGGGTCAGGGTCAGGCAAGAACCCAAATCTGCATCTTTAAAAATATTTTTTTTTATTGTGGTAAACAATATGTAACATGAAATTTACCATCTTCATCATTTTTAAGTGTACAGTTCATTAGTGTTAATCCACATTGTTGTGGAATAGATCTCCAGAACTTTTCCATCTTGTGAATATGAAAGTCTATACTGATTAAACATCTCCTCTTCCCTGTCACAACCCAGTCCCTATAACCACCATTTTACTTTTTTTTTTTTTTAAGTTTATTCACTTTTGAGAGAGAGAGGCAGGCAGAGGAGGGGCAGAGAAAGGGGGACAGATGATCTGAATCAAGGTCCATGCTGACAGCAGGGAGCCTGATACGGGGCTCAAACTCACGAACCTGTCAGATCATGACCTGAACCAAAGTCAGAAGTTCAACTGACTGAGCCACCCAGGTTCCCCTTACTTTCTATATCTATGAATTTGATTATTCTAGGTACTTCAAATAATTGGAATCATACAGTATTTGTCCTTTTGTGGCTGGCTGGCTTCATTTAGCATAATGTCCTCAAGGTTCATCCATGTTATAGTATGTGACAAGATTTCCTTCCTTTTAAGGCAGAATTTTTCCACTGTATATATGTACCAGACCTTGTTTATCCATTCATCTGTTGATGGACATTTGGGTTGCTTCAAACTGTTGGCTATTGTGAACAGTGCTGCTAATGACATGGGCATACAAATATCTCTTCAAAACCATGCTTTCAATTATTGTGGCTATATATCCAGGAGTGGGATTTATGGGTCATATGGTAACTCTATTTTTAATTTTTTGAGAAAGCTCCAGGCTGGGTTTCCTTAGAGATTCCACCATCTTACAATCCCACCAACAGTGAACAGAGTTCCAATTTCTCCATATCCTTGGCCAACACTTGAGGAACTCAAATGTCTAAAAGGTCAGTTTTTCTTCTGCTTTCTCCTTATAGTCTGATCAGGGTGATTTTGCTCAGTGCTTGATCTGGGCATAGGATACTGGGTCTTTGGAGCTAGGTCTACACTCATCACTCACTGAACCCAAAGAGTAGCTCTAAGGAAACCATATCCTTTATTATGATGAGAAAATTCTAAGGGGGGGGGAGGGACAAAAAAAACCCCACAACAATTGAAAAGAGTGTTTTTGTTATGTATTTAAAAAAAGAAAGAAAAGAAACTTTATGGGAGATGGCCTTCACTGTCACTGTTTTGAAATTCTCTAGTTAAAGTTGGTGCCATGAGAGCAAACGATGATTTGGTGATTAGCTAGAAATTATTCCAGCTGGACCTTCTTCACACTGAGCTGCAAAGACACTTTGCAATTCCAGCAGTAACTTCTGTGAGGTGGTCTTCCTGTGTTGGAAAGATGGAGTTTCTAGGAGTCTGGGTAGGTCAAGGTGGCCAGAGTTCACAGAGAAAGGAGCACAAAGCAAGAGGTCCAGAGATCTGAAAAGGTCCTTCAAGTTTTCAGGACACCTCATTCATGGAAAGGCACCACACCAAGCTGGAGAAAGAACTACCTAAAAGGACTAGAGGAAACAGTCCCCAGGCTTCATGTAGGTCTTATATTTCCACCAATCAGAAATGAAAACCTTGTTGTCCACAGGGCATGGAGTATTCAGAAGGGCATCACTTCAATAGTGAGTTAAAATTAGAGTAAAGTGGCTCTTGGTCTACTCTGAAAGTTTAGAAGCAAGCTTGAAAAAGAGCAATTTCCTAACTTGACTGAGTCCCAAAACAAACCTCGAAAATATATTTACAGGCTGGACGCCTGGGTGGCTCAGCGGGTCAAGTGTCCGACTCTTGATTTTGGCTCAGGTCATGATCTCAGGGTTCCTGAGTTTGAGCCCCACATCAGGCTCTGCACTGACCACATGGAGCCTGCTTAGAATTCTCTCTCCCCCCCCTCTCTGTCCCTCCCCTGATTGTGCGTGTGCTCTCTCTCTCTCTCTTTCCCTCCCTGTCAAAGCAAATAAATAAAACTTAAAAAATTAAGAAAAAAAGTGTTTATGGACTTGCAAAATACCCACCATCCAATGTGGTAAAATTTACAATGTCTGGCATCCAGCCAAAAATTGCCAGGCATGAAAAAAAAGCCCAAACTGCAAAGAAAAATAAATCAATAGAAACCGACCTCAAAATGACAGTTATTATAACTGTATTTCGTAAGTTTCAGAAGGTAGAGTAAAAATTAGGTAGAGTTAAAAATATACAAGGGAGATGTGAAAGTTGATCCAAATCAAACTTCTAGAGATTAAAAAATATATAATGTCTGAAATGAAACCACAGATATCTGAATTTGTTTCTTAGCTGGCATTTATTTGTCAATGGCAAATTACTTAACCTCTCGGAGTCTCAAAGACTTCATCTGTGATATGTGGATAATGTTTATTTTCAGTGCTGTATCAGGATTAGAGGAAATGTGAGTCAAATGCTCAGCACAGGGCCTGGCACATGGTGGGTGCTTAATAAATGACAGGGAATACTGTGTGTGTGTGGGGGGGGGGGGGGATAGGAAAAAGAAGTCAGTTCATGCACTCCTTTTCTCCTTACGGCAAAATAACAAGAAAAGACAGGCTCTGAAAATAACCGTCAGCAGAACTTTCAATAGAGTGAAAAGGAAATAATCGATCATGTGTATAACATCTATAAGGCTCATCTCAGAATACAACTAAGCCTCTAATTTCTTTTAATCTCTTTCTTCTCTTCGCCAACTCTAAGGAGTGATGTTGCTAGAAACTGAGAAAAAAAAAGGAAAATGAGCAGGCTTTATGGCAGTTGGTGAAGGAAAGTGGGTTCCTGAAAGGGAGCCTTTGCAGCACGTGCGAGTTGCTTTTGGCTGTCGCCAATGGAGGAATCCCTCCCCAAGCACCTGTAAACTGATGCTGCAAACACCCCATTCTGCATCCCGCATGAACACGCCATATATTTGAGCAGAGAACATTGCCTAATCTATTTTTCCCCCTTCTACTCTTAATAGATTGGAGCACAAAAGCCTGAGAGAGGGTGACCTGCCAGACAAAGGCCCTTTGAGTTCCTTGGAAAAGTAGACTTGGAGGAGGATGGAAGGAATCCAAGTGGCCCTATTATTTCCACTTGCACTAATTAGACATTTTTCTGTCAGCTATTGAGCACTGCTGAGAGGCCAAACTCACTGAATTCATTTCTAAAGTGTTTACAGAAGTTTGCATCTGTTTGTGTCTCTTCAGGAGGAAAATAAGCACTTCAATAGCATTGTGGAAAATCTAAACGAAGCATCCTATTCTGGAGGACCTGGCATCCTCACAGCTGCATAATTTAACTCCGTTTGGGGCTGAGCTTCTCGCATCTCTCTCCAAAACCTAACGATGCAAAATGCAGAGAAGTCAACTCAGGAGAATCTTTTCTTTCTTGCCATTGTCTTTTCTCTCCCTCTTTTGAAACCTCGGCATGCTGTGCACTACATACAGATTTAGGTGGGTATCATTCTTGTCGCCCCTCTCTCGCATTTCTACCAGCACTCTGAGAAATTAATACCCACTTTCATTTGCTGCCAAGTGAAGGGATAGTAAATTCCTCAGCGGCAACGCCGAATACATCACCATCCTGGGAATCTCCCCCAAATGTACGCCCGGGAGCACTCTGACTTCAGGAGGAGGGTAATGAAAGGAGGCCAGAGTGTGTGGCAAGGAAGGACACTAAAAGAGAAAGTTTCCCTACATGGTAAAATGTGCCTGGGTTATGCACAATTAGATTAACATGAAAGAGAGTCCCTCCCCCACCCCCACTCCCCAAAAAAGAAAGAAAAAGAAAACAACACAAAAACCCTAACCCACTGCCTACATGGGCAGTGCCTTTGAAATGCATATTGGTCTACATGGAATTTGATTCAGGGTTCTTTTGTTTGGGTTTGTAGGCCTATGACTGACCTGCCATCACAGAGCACTCAAAAATATGATCTTTTTAGACAATCTCACAGTAGCAGAATTTTAGTTATTGGAAGCAACATAGGATAACTCAAGGAAAAAAAAAAGGAACAGGAATTCTATTCCTTTATCTTTCTTCAGAGCCTGACTTAAGGGCTGTCAGATTGTTCAAATAGCCACCAACTTGTGTTTTTCTTGTTGAGTGATCATGTTTAAATAAAAATATGTGGATGTAGATAAGAGAGTGCTGGATTTCTAGAGACAGGCTTACAAATGAGTGTGTGCGTGTGTGCGTGCATGTGTGCAACAGCCCCACAGTTGTTTTTTCACATCTGTTTTCAGAATGGAAAATATGGGGTTCTAATTGAGTTTATGGCACAAAGGGAACTTCACGGCTAGAAAGCTGAGTCAGGTGGTAAAGGAATTAAACTCCACAATGAGATTTCAATACACAGATGATTGAAAAAATGCTAAAGAGCTTTTTCTAAGGGCTTTTGCTGAACAGCAGCAAGGAAAAGTGTGTGCCGTTTTCATGGTTCCTTGCATTAGTGCTAGCCCCTCCCGATGCTGAGCATCAAGTTTGGGTCCCAGCTATGGGTTCAAAGCCATGATGCGTTTGCAGCAATGACAATGGCAGCTGTTCTCTAGGGGGGCTGGGTGAGGGGACTCAGAACTGAAGCCATCTGGCATTGCAATTGGCAGGAATAGTGGAAAGGGAAATTATTGCTGCATAGCAAATTGGGAGATTGGAAAAAGGCAGGGGAAAGTGGGGGAAGATGTCCTGAGGTGAGGAATTATCAGAATAAACAAATGAAAAATGATGATGCCTGCATAGTTATACATCAATAAGGAAAGCAGAGTGAGAGTAGAACCTGTCCAATTGGACTACTCAAGGTCAACGGAGGACCAAGCATGTCATGCTCTAAATTTGTCCACCCGCTGAAAAGTGAGGAAAAGAACTGAACTTTCCTAAGGTTTATGCCCAAGGCTGGTTAACATTTCACTGATCTTCTTTCATTTTACCAGTAGAACATGCAAGTCCTTTTTGGAAAATAGTTGCATATCTTTTTCTCTATATACCTAAAGACAGCATTTTCAATCATCTCTCCCTGCTTTTCATCCTCTCTCCCTCATATCTACCATAGATGGAGTTGGCTGTCTTTTAGAAGAAAAAGAAAGCAGTTTCAAAACAGATGACCACTTGCCCAGGATCCTAGTGAATCTCATGGTCCCTGAGAACCAGGGACCTGCATGCCTTAGTCTCTTCCACGTTGTGATGGCCACTATCACTCCAGTCACCACTGGTCATTTCAAAATCCACATCGATGATTCACTTAGCACACTGATCTCTCTTGCCACAGCCTCTTTATCTCCAGTGATCTTGCTCTACACCAAGCCTTAGTCCCTATGACTATGATACTCATGACTCCCATGGTCAGTCATAGCCTAGAACTTAAAATTTTGATAACAGCCCAGTTGGAATCTCAACTTAACCATTTGATTCTCTGATCTTTATCTACTATTCTAACTGCCTTTCTCAGTAGCTCAACTCCAACAATTCTGCAACCCTTCAGGGACATCCACACAATCCATTGACCCCTACTATTGTTGTGTAACCAACCCCCTCATGTTCTCGCTTGACTCTTTAAATTCCTGTGGTGCATTGGGGCACCTGGGTGGCTCAATCATTTAAGCCACCAACTTTGGCTCAGGTCGTGATCTCACAGTTTGCGAGTTCAAGCCCTGCATCAGGCTCTGTGGTGACAGCTCAAAGCCTGGAGCCTGCTTCAGATTTTGTGTCTCCCTCTTTCTCTGCCCCTCCCCTGTTTGCACTCTCTCTCTCTCTCTCTTTAAAATAAATAATAAACATTAAAAAAATTTAAATTCCCACAGTGCATCCAAGTAATGACTTAAAAAAACCCATTCTTGATGCCTTTGTCAATTTCTACTTCTGTCACATAAATCTGGCAATTCCAACTATATTTATTGTTAAGGAAAAATGTTGGCCTCACATTAAAATCACTTAAGGGAGGGGATCCTGAGTGGCTCAGTCGGTTGAGCCTTCGACTTTGGCTCAGGTCATGATCTTGAGATTCGTGAGTTCGGTCCTCACATCAGGCTTACTGCTGTTAGTGTGGAGCCCCCTCTCTCTCTGCCCCTCTCCTCTTGCACTCTCTCTCAAAAACAAAATCTCTTAGGGGAACTTTAAAAAGTTCAGATGTCTAGATGGCACCCCAGACCAGTTAAATTGAACTCTCTGGGAATTGTACGCAGGCATTGATTTCTTTTAATATCCCCAGGTGATTCAATGTGCAGGCAGAGCTGGAATCCCTGGGGTAGCCTGTTAGCCACTTTCCTCATCCCTCAATTCCTTCTCTTGCTAAAGGTGGAATGAGTTATCTGATGGGAGGGGGCATACCTGGCTCAGACCTTTCCTCTCCCCTCTCTTTAAAATTTCCTCCCTGTTCGGGGTGCCTGGGTGGCTCAGTTGGTTGAGCGGTTGAGTGTCTGACTTCAGCTCAGGTCATGAACTCGTGGTTCGTGAGTTCAAGCCCCACATCAGGCTCTGTGCACAGAGCCTGGAGCCTCGTTCAGATTCAATGTCACCCTCTCTCTCTCTGTTCCTCCCCTACTTGTACTCTCTCTCTCTCTCTCTCTCTCTCAAAAATAAATAAAGATTAAAACAAAATTTAAGAAAAAAGGGGGAAGGCGCCTGGGTGGCTCAGTCGGTTGGGCGTCTGACTTCAGCTCAGGTCATGATCCCACAGCTTGTGAGTTCGAGCCCCGTGTTGGGCTCTGTGCTGACAGCTCAGAGCCTGGAGCCTGCTTCAGATTCTATGCCTCCCTCTCTCTGTGTCCCTCCCCTCTCTGTCTCTCTGCCTTTGTCAAAAATAAATAAAGATTAAGGGGCGCCTGGGTGGCGCAGTCGGTTAAGCGTCCGACTTCAGCCAGGTCACGATCTCGCGTTCCGTGAGTTCGAGCCCCGCGTCAGGCTCTGGGCTGATGGCTCGGAGCCTGGAGCCTGCTTCCGATTCTGTGTCTCCCTCTCTCTCTGCCCCTCCCCCGTTCATGCTCTGTCTCTCTCTGTCCCAAAAATAAATAAAAAACGTTGAAAAAAAATTAAAAAAAAAAAGATTAAAAAAAATTAAAAAAAAAAATCTCCCTGTTCTACAATAAGGGAAGGAACTTGCCAGCAACAAAATGAGTTTGGGGTAGAGAATTTACCAACTCACTTGTCTGAATACTTAAAGCTACATTCTCCTATCCATTTCAATTTTTTATTTTTAAAAAATTTTTTTTCAACATTTATTTATTTTTGGGACAGAGAGAGACTCAGAGCATGAACGGGGGAGGGGCAGAGAGAGAGGGAGACACAGAATCCGAAACAGGCTCAGGCTCTGAGCTGTCAGCCCAGAGCCCGACGCGGGGCTCGAACTCACGGACCGCGAGATCGTGACCTGGCTGAAGTCGGACGCTTAACCGACTGCGCCACCCAGGCGCCCCTCTTCTATCCATTTTAGAATAATGAAGGCTGCTCTTTTGTATCATCTTTCAGTTGGCTCTGAACACAGGAGGTGACAATGAGTTTTATTTGTTGCTACTTACAATCCCCAAATTATATCTACTTTTCTGCCTAACCTGAGCTTCTACCCAAGTAATTGCATGTGGCTGGAGAAAAACACACAACCATGACACTTTGAATTTATGACCTTAACATGAAGTTGGCCCTCAGCACAGCCTGACAGTCCAGCTACACTCACACCTTCTGCTCTCTTCTCAAGGTGCCACGCTTTCTGTGGACAACCTGGCTTCTTCTTTCACTGAGAAAAGTCAATGAGAAGAGACCTTTCTTATTGTGTTACCCAGATTTATCAACCCTCTTGCAGTGGAACCCATGTTTCTGCCTACTGTCCCTTTGCCAGGGTTAAGGCCAACCTCCCATTTATATACTCAGTTCTATCCCTCCCTCTTTGCTCTAGGACACGATTCCTGTAAACACCCTTTTTCTCTTCCACATCATTAATTTCCTCATCTCTACCGGATCATTCTCATCAGCATACAGACATAGTGTCTTCCATCTTAAAAAATTTTCCCTTAATCATATGTCTTTGTACATCTTTGTCTTAGTTCAGGCTGCTATAACATAAAATGCCATAAACTGGGTGGTATAAACCTTGTTATAAACATCAGACATTTATTTCTCACAATTCTGGGGAAGTCAAAGAGCAAGGTGCCAGCAGATTCAGTGTCTGGTAAGACCCTACTTCCTAGTTCACAGACGCCATGTTTTTCCTGTGTCTCCCTGGAGCCTCTTTCATAAGGGCATGAATCCCATTCATAAGGGCTCTGCCTTCATGGCTCAGTCACCTCTCATAGGCCTCACCTCATAAAAACTTCACCTCGAGGATTAGGAATTCAACACATGAATTTGGGGTAGGTGAGGGGATACAAGTACTCAGTCCACGTCAATCTCTCCCCAGCTCCTATGCCATGGTCTCTGTCTCTGTTTACAGTCAATCTCAAGAGTTGTCTAAACCCACTCTCTTTACTTCCTCATTTCTCATTCTTTCTTAAAGCTGTATCTTTCATCCCCAACACTCCACTGAACCCATCCTTTTCAAGGTTGCCAACAGCCTCCAAATCCAACGACCATTTATTAATCTTCATTCAAACTCCTAGAAACATTTCGTTGAGTCAATTAATCCCTCCTTTTTATTCAAGTGACTTCTGGCATTTTGTTCTCCTGGTTTTCATTCTACCTCAATTGCTTCTTTTCTTCACTCTACTTTGCTGGAGTATCCTTCTCCAGCCTCTGAATGTTGAATGCCCTAAAAGTTCTAAAGCTGCTTCTCTTCTCTAGCTGCACTCACTTAGACTCTCCCATATCTCAAATATCATTTCTGTTGGTGAATCCCAAATTTGAATACCATCCTTGGTCTCTTTCCTGAAATGCAGCCTTGTATATGAGATTGCCTAGATAACAGCCAACTTGTCAATTAGGTATATCAAACTTAACATATTTATTTTCTTTTTTAATTTTTTAATGTTTGTTTATTTATTTATTTTGAGAGAGAGAGAGAGAGAGAACAGGGGAGGAGTAGAGAGAGAGAGGGAGAGAGAGAATCCCAAGCAGGCTCCACACTCAGCACAGAGCCCAACATGGGGCTCTATTCTACAACCTTAATATCATGACCTGAGCCGAAATCAAGAGCCAGACACTTAACCAACTAGGCAACCCATGCATCCCTATTTTATTTCTTAAGTAGGCCCCACACCTAATGTGGGGCTCAAACTCATGACCCTCAGATCAACAGTTGCATGTTCTACCAACTGAGCCAGCTAGGTTCCCCTCAAACTTGACATATTTAAAACAGAGCTCTTTATTTTCTATACTTGCTTGCTTCTCTCTTGGTGTCTCTATCTCAGTAAAACAAATCATCCATTCATTTGTTTAGGACAAAATTTTAGAGCTTTGACTCCAAGTTTGTGACTCTTCTCCTTCTCTTTTCCAATATATCAGCAAATCCTATTGGCTCTACCTTTATGTACAAATGTCTACAATATTTATTATTGATACCAATGTCATGGTTACATGTAATGACAAAGAAATGTCAGAGAAGCCTGAGAAATTAGAATTCTTATTCCTTCTTTTTTAACTATGCAAATATCTCTAAAATCATAGCAAAACTATTTTCTTGGAGAGTGCTTAACCTGGAAATAAACGAAATGAAAAGAAAAATCAAAAGTCTATATTAGTTGATGTGACACTTGACTGTGGACAGAACTCAACTGATTTGGGGCCTATGAGCTTAATCTCAAAAATGAAGGGGAACTCATTATTGCAATACACTCCATTTATTGGGGAAAATTTTGCACGTGAAGCTTTATAATGTAGCAAATGATTCTTGGCATATGATTTACTGAGAATTTATTCATTCACCCAACAAAATATTTAAGATATAAGATGTATCTTATAGGCATTGGATATACAATACTAACAAAGACAGACATGGTGTTATCTGATCTTCAAACATTTTGAATATGAAATTTCCCAGCTCAATATATTGGGTGGTTTTTAGAAAATACAGAAGAGATGAATGTCAGAGTTAAAAACAAAAATTTGGGCTGCCTGGGTGGCTCAGTTGGTTAAGCGTCTGACTTCAGCTCAGGTCACGATCTCACGGTCCGGGAGTTCGAGCCCCGCGTCAGGCTCTGGGCTGATGGCTCAGAGCCTGGAGCCTGCTTCCGATTCTGTGTCTCCCTCTCTCTCTGCCCCTCCCCAGTTCATGCTCTGTCTCTCTCTGTCCCAAAAATAAATAAACGTTAAAAAAATTAAAAACAAAACAAAAATTTAATATTTAGGGATGATTGGGTGGCTCAGTCAGTTAAGCATCTGACATTAGCTCAGGTCATGATCTCAGAATTCATGAGTTCGATTCCCATGTTGGGCTCTGTGCTGACAGTTCAGGGGCTGGAGCCTGCTTTGGATTCTGTGTCTCCCTCTCTTTCTCTCTGACCCTCCCTCCCCCCTCTGTCTCTCTCTCTGTCTCTCTCTCTCTGTCTCTCTCCCTCTCTCTCAAAAATAAATAAACATTAACAAATTAAAAAAAATTAATATTTAGACCAAACATTTAGCATTATAATCTGAGTCAACACATTGAGTTCAAGTCCAAAAATAGGTCCCCAGAAGAAGAGCTATTTGATGAAGAAGATGCATTCTTCTACCTTGTCCTAACCACCTTGGCTCCTGAGGAGATGTCTCCCTTCTCAAAGAATACCAAGTCAGGTCAAAAGCAAAAGTTCTTATCTAACATGGAACTGGAAGACCTTTGTAACTGATGTTCTTTTGTTTCCTGGGAACCGTGTTCACCACATGTGGATATTACTCCTCTTAACAGCTAATGGGTTCCGTGAGTGGTAATAGCAAAGGAGTCTCTGGTTTTGCCCTTAAGGCACTCCAGGGAAGAATCCAGAATATCGGTTCATCACCGCTTATGATTCTTCTATCTCAGTGGCTGTCATCAATGGTTGCAGAGGAAGAGGCCAGCTTAACAATCAGTTTTGTAGTCTGGGGTTCTTCCACAGGTACATTATTTTCTCTCCTTTTTTTTTTTTTTTTTTTTTTTTTAATAGTGGTGGTGTGTGACTGCTGGTACTGGGAGAGGGACTCATTAAGAAGTTCAACTGTCAGATTCACTAACATACTGTTTGGAATGTTAAGTTCTTTGCATTGTTTGAAAGGTTGCCTATATACATTAATAGATAAATCTGAAAAAATTTCAGTCATTTTTGATATCTTGATAGCAAAATTCAGCTAGAGTCTTGATTACTCTATTTGATCTTAGCTTCTGTCTTTTTTTAAAAAAAATTACATTTCATTTATTTTTTTGTGGAGGTAGTATATTCACATAGTTCAAAATGCACTTGGGGATACAGTGAAAAGCCCGACACCCTGGGCCCAGGCTCCTTCCTCCCCTCTGAGAAGGTGATTGACATTATCTATTTCGTATATGTCCTTCCAGAGAATTTTTTTGAATGATAATTCAGTTTCTTAACAGCTAAGTGGTATTTTTAAAAATATAAATTAATACTAAAGGTAATACTGTAATGTCAAAAGGTTTAAAAATTCATAAATTATTTTATATTTGCTTCCTTTTTTTATGTTGTGACTTTTATTCTTGTGACTTATTCATTCCGTAACTGAAAGCCTATATCTCCCTCTCTCCTTCACCCATTTTTCCCATCCCCACACTCCTCTTCCCCTCTGGCAACCAACTGTTCTCTGTATTTATAGGTGTGATTCTGCCTTTTTTTGGTTTATTTTTTCTTAAAGATTCTACATATGAGTAAAACCATATGATATTTATCTTTCTCAGTTAGCATTACACCCTCTAGGCCCATCTAAGTTGTTGCAAATAGCACAACCTCATCCTTTTTATGGCTGAATAATATTCCATTATATATAAACATAAATAAACACATACATACACACACACACACACACACCCTGCATCTTCTTTATCCATTGGTCTATTGACAGACATTTAGGTTGCTTCCATATCTCGGCTATTGTAAATAATGCTGCAATAAACATAGGGGTGCATATATCTTTTTGAATTAGTGTTTTAATTTCTTTGGATAAATACTCAGTTGTTGAATTATTCGATCACATGGTATTTCTATTTTTAACTTTTTGAGAAACTTCCATACTGTGGTTGTACCAATTTACATTCCCACCAACAGTGTGAGAGTTCCTTTTTTCTGCATATCCTTGCCAACACTTGTTATTTCTTGTCTTTTTTATTTTAGCCATTCTGACAAATGTAAGTGGATATCTCATTATGGTTTTGGTTTGCATTTCCATGATGATTAGTGATGTTGAGAATATTTTCATGTGTCTATTGGCTGTTAGTATATCTTCTTTGGAAAAAAATGTCTATTCAGGTCCCCTGCCCATTTATTTTTCCATTTTTAATCAGACTACTTTTTCTTCTGGTGTTGCATTGTATAAGTTCTTTGTATATTTTGTATATTAACCCTTGCAAATATCTTTTCTCATTGAGTAGGTTGTCTTTATGTTTTGTTGATGGTTTCCTTTGCTGTGCAAAATCTTTTCATTTTGATGTAGTCTCAATTGTTTATGTTTGCTTTCGTTTCCCTTGAGTTTCTGTCTTGCCTCATAACTATAAAAATCTCATATCTGGCCCTAAGCCATGTCCTTTTGTCAATTAGCTTATAGCATAATAATAGCTACCATTTATTGAATGCTAGGCACCATTCTAAACATTCCACGTTATCCACTCACTTAATCCTCCAAACAATCTATGAAGTAGGTACTGTTATTACTATCATTGTAGATGCTGTTTACACAGGTTGCCCATGATAACAAAGCTAATAAGGGGCAGCTCTTGGATTCAAACCCACGCAGTCTAGCTACCAAGTCAGCTTCCTTAGCCCCTACCTATACTGTCTTAATTTTATCAAGATTGTCGTTGTCATTGTTACCAAAAACATATGCTAGAGGAGTAGCAGTGTATAGCACAAAAAGAACTGTTTGGACCTCATTTTCCTTAGGGCTTTCTACTGGTTCTTAAACTATTAATTATCAGTGAAAGGATTAAGAGCTTACTTGTCCTGTTGTAATTTTAACAGCTATGCATACTTAGAGAAACAAATGGACTCACCTGTCACTTTAGAGTCCTATAGTCCAAGGGAATCACATTCACATAAGCACAGCAGAAATAAATGTCCAATCAGTATGGGTTAGCCTTGCTTTAATAAAACCTCATTAAGGAAAAAAATCTCAGATTACTATACTAGGAAATGTCAACCTAAGGAATGGTTATGCATTACACGAGGTAGTCTTCATGAATCACTATAATATTCTTAAATAATGAATGTCTATAATCTATTTAAAATATGATTCAATTACAGAAAGTGTTATTAATGACAAATAAGATACTTAAAAAGGGGAGTAAAATAGTGGTACTTCAACCAGGTTGTACATTAGAATCAATAGTGATGTTTTATTAATACAAGTTCTTGGGTCTCAATAGAGATCTAAATCAGGATCTCCAGGTTAGAGGTGCCTGGGTGGCTCAGTTGGTTAAGCGTCTGACTTCAGCTCAACTCATGATCTCACGGTTTGTGAGTTTGAGCCCTGCATTGGGCTCTGCGCTCACAGCTCAGAGCCTGGAGTCTGCTTTGGATTCTCTCTCTCTCTCTCTCTCTCTCTCTCTCTCTCTCTGCCCCTCCCCTGCTCAGGCTCCATCTCTCTCTCTCAAAAATAAATAAACATTAAAAAAAATAAAGAATCTCCTGGTATATTTTAAAGAAGCTGCCCTTCTTTCCATCCCCCAACCCAAACTCACCCAGATAATCTTGATTCAGTCAGCTCATTAAACAATGTTTGTAATCTCTGGCATAAGTCATTAAAGTCTTAAACGGGTATAAGTAAGGTGCATTTTAAGCATATTAGGCAAAGATATGTCCTTATACAAAGAGTGAAGGGAAGCTGTCCACAGTCTTATGCTCAAAGTAATAAAATGAGAGAGCTATTGAGAAAGAATGTTAAGAGTCTGACCTCTAAGCAAGCCCTTTTAAGGTTCTACCTGACAATGATTCCCGAAAGCCCAGAAATTTCTAATTGTTATACAGTGCCAGTGGGAATAATTTACGCCTACTATGATGTTTTCAATGTCCATGAAAGAAACATATTTTGCTTCTAGTCTTTAATGGTGAATAAATATACAAAGTTCCATGACTGAGTTGGTAATACTTCCAAAATGTGACAGATTGTATATATATAGAGAAAAAGGAGCCAACTTGTTGAGGCTATTCTCATGACGAAGCTAGTCATAGCAGTTGCTACAGGAAGACACTGCAGGACAGTGCAAAAAAAAGGGGGCTTTGATTGTACTGAGGCACTACCCCTTTGGGGTAAACTTTTTTTAACTTTTTAGTTTCAACTTCTTATATATTAAGATAATAATACTGTACAGATTACTGAGAAAATTAAAGAGAACGTATGTAAAATGCTCCATAATAGATGCTCAGTAAATAGGAACTCATTATTTTGAGAGTGGATTGGGAGTAGATCTGTGGAATCACTGTCTCAGTTCTCCCATCCAAGTACTAACCAGCCCTGACACTGCTTAGCTTCCGAGATCAGATGAGATCAGGCACGTTCAGGGTGGTATGGCCGTACACAGTCTCTCTGTTCTCAAAACAGAGAGACAATTCAAAAAGACTCCTCTGAAGTTTACCAGTAAGAAAGAAATTAAGCTTTACTGACATTTTAAAAAGTAGATGGACACCAGCTCCTTACTTTGCCTGTGTGTCAGATGGCCACTTAGTACAGATGTTACCTGAGGAAGCCCTCATCTTGGAGGGGCCAACAATGAGAACTCTGAACTCAATTTTCAGTTGCTTGTATTGCAGTTTCTACATATCTGGTTAAGTAGATTGACAGATGATAGTATTATAAATCATGGCTGATTTGAAATAACTCATAATAAGAGGGAGAAAGACTATAAACATCTCAAGGCAAAGTTCTTTAAAGAATTGTCAACTTTACAGGGTTTAGATTTTTTATAAACAGACAAGTTCTCCAAAATTTCCTTTCCTGTGATAAGTGGCTGACAACAGTATGCTATCCAAAAGGTATTTTGAAAATGTTTTCAGATCATGAGGGCTGGAAATGTTTTCATCATTGTCATCTTCATACTAAATAAAGCATCACGTAAAGATAACTCACACAAATGGGAAATTTTTAACCTGTTTAAAAAGCTTCTGCATGAAGAGCTTTTACATCCTTTGTGAAAAAAAATAGTATCTTCTGATTAACTTGCAAAATGTGGAAATTTGCAGCTGAATTTCAGCACATGATGTTTCAGGATTCATGGATGGATTGAAATATGGGTAGTATGGATTAGCTGACTTCTTTTATTTGGATCTGCTTATGTTGGAAGCATAAGGTTTTCCAACTATGACAGCCATTAAAAAAACTAAGTGTTAAAAAAACCCTATCCTACCCATATCTTCAAGGCACAGTGCTAAGATGTTAAACATAACATCTAATTAAACATATTCGATTATAATTTTAAATTGAACAAGAAGTTCTCATGCCAATAATGTAATTTAAAAAATTATTCTAAAGTGGTCATTTAATCTTTGTGTTGTTCTTAAGTTTCCATTCTATAAAAATATATATACATATGCATAGTATGTGCATATAACTTATTAAATGAAAAACTAAACGGGGACGCCTGGGTGGCTCAGTTGGTTAAGAGTCTGACTTCGGCTCAGGTCATGATCTCACGGTTTGTGGGTTCCAGCCCCGCGTCGGCCTCTGTGCTGACAGCTCGGAGCCTGGAGCCTGTTTCGGGTTCTGTATCTCCCTCTCTCTCTCTGCCCCTCCCCCGCTCACACTCTGTCTCTTTGTCAAAAATATATAAACATTAAAAAATATATAAAAAAAGAAAGAAAAATTACATGTATATCAGGGTGCCTGCTAAAATGTTTTTCCTGATGGGGTGGGCAACAACAACAACAAAAATCAAAGGCAACTGATGCAGAATATACTCATCGGCGGGATAACGTAAGTTTTTCTTTGGTGCTGTACCCATATAGCCTAAAAAAGAAAGGGCTAATCCCAAATATCTGCGAAATTTGTTGAGCTTAAAAATTTTTGGTGTCTGCCCTTGAGAGTGAGGCAAGTTGGTTTAATAAGCTGGGTAGATGATTTCACATCATGATAGGATGATGGCAGGCAGAGGAAGGCGGCACGTGGGGAGGTCTGGATTATATCTCAGTCTAGCCACACTCAGTAATATAGTTTAGGAGAGTCTCTTGAGCTCCCTGAACCAATCACCTCATCTGCAAAATGGGCATAATCAAATCTACTTTTGAGGGTTTTTCTCAAGATTGTATGTTGTGAACATATCAGATTGAATCCTATGAAACTGCCACGGTTTGATGTTTGTTGACATACAAAGACGATATTTTCATATTGTTTGAGCTAATAGAATCCGTGTCAGATATAGGGAGATGTATTTTTAGAGATGATATTTGTAAGCTCCTTAGTTTTTTCACCTATAAGATTTAGGAGGTGATGTTATTCTTACTTGCTGACAGGACTGAATAAACACCCCCCCAGGATTTATCCTTTTCTGAAGGTCACTGCTTTCTTCTGTCTGCCCGGGGACTGCAACGTGTTAATTTTCTGCATTTTGAACTTGGCTGCTCTGTCTGCTCATCTTATTCGGATCAACTCTTCCAAGACTTGGCTCAGCCTTGGGGTTTCATTATGGGGAGACATGAAGCTCATGCCATAGGGTTAGCCCTCATCAAAGGGATAACTCGCATGCCCGATTCTGTGGCAGCTGAAGTTTCGTTGGTAGAATTTTAAAAACAAGTCATCGTTTTAATTTAAAACTTGAAAGTACTGTATTAAAAGGGGCGGTTTTTGGCACAGTTTTAGAGCAGGGTTTAAATCCTTGGTGATTTTAATCAGACTCTATCTTAAAGTCTGAGACTTCATAGGCCTTGGGGCTAATATTTGCCTTTTAAGGACTCCATTCTCTGGGTGCCTAATTTTCACTTATTGAATGAAATTTATTTTTGATGAATCTGAACATTTTGTCTGGTTGCTTTTCCAAAGAAGAACTATGAGGTTCAGCAGATGAAGCTAAGGTTTTAAGTGTTGATAATAGGAAATTATAAAATTTCTGTCTTAATTAATTCTGCTCTAAGTAAAAAAGTCCCATGATGTTAGCAGAGGGAGCCCAAGGCAGATTATAGGGCAGCAGAAAGGATAGGAAGGCGGCAAGGAAAGGCTGGTCCAGTTCTACCACAGGCCCGTGTGAAGTATGGGGGTGTGCAGATTCAGGGAGATTCAGGGACCTGGGTGTCATATCCTGTGGCTCTTGCTGATGGGGTCTGTGACTTATGGTGAGCCACCTCTTTCTCTCTCTGGGTTTAAGTTCCCCACTGACCAAATGATGAGCTTGAAAGAAATGATCTCTAAATTTCCCTCCAGCTTCAATGTTCTATCATTTGATAAAGAAAGAACTTGTATTGGGGCGCCTGGGTGGCTCAGTAGGTTGAACGGTTGACTCTTGATTTCAGCTCAGGTCAAGATCTCACGGTTGGTTGTGAGATCCAGCCCTGCTTTGGGCCCCATGTCGAGCCTGCTTAAGATTTTCTCTCTCCCTCTCCCCCTGCCCCTCCTGCACTCACACATGTACTCTCTTGGAAAAAAAAAAAAAGAAAGAAAGAAATTGTATTCATGCATACCAATTATGTAGATATATACACATACATTTTCCATATGTGTGTACGTGTGGGTACACAGCTGTGTGCTAAAATAATCTCCAAAAACATAACAGGAGAAGAATGATACTTAGCTAATGGCAGGCCATTAAATGGGAAGAGAAGATTCAGAAATAAGAACGTTGCAATTTCAAATCCTTCCTTTATCGGCAAAAGATGCCTTGTCCGAGTCACTTAATTAATCACCTTAGCTTGTTCATTGTTAAGATAGAAGCAATTCCGTATCTGTACTTGGTGTGAGAGAAGTGGTGCAGCATAACCTTACTACCCTTACTTAAGTTTTTCTGAACATTTGACCTGATCTGGATTTAACCGACTGAGCCACCCAGGCGCCCTTGACCTGATCTGGATCTAAAGGGGACTGATCAACAGATACTCTTCTCTCTCTCTCTCTCCTGCCTTTTTCATAATGGTAAGAGATGTTTATGGTGAAGAATAAAAAAATGTATAAAGAATAGAAGTCAAGTAAATAAAAGTAAAATCCCACCACTTTCATGGAAATGCTCATCCAAATTTATGTAGATTTTGTTGTTCAGGATTAGTATTAGGTACTTTTGTAAGATGTACAGTTTAAAAGAGTTCTTGTTTTCAAATTAACTGAGATTTCCCCCAGAGATTTAAGCCAGAAGAAGTAGCGGATTGCCATCTTAGAAAGATGGTTTTGGTTGCAGTGTAGAGTAAAGCTGGTGGGTCATGGTGATAATGAGTACTACCTGCCAATCTATTTCTGTGTCTTCCCCTCCTGAGCACATGGTAGAATGGTGTTTTCCAGCCTTCTTGACGTGAGTTGTCAGTGCATCGCTTACTGTGACCTATGGTCATTTCTGTATGCACGTATGTAGAGCCACTGTGCAATTCATCATTTCCTTTTCCTCCTGCCATGGCAACTAGCAATATTCTAAATGGTAGGTATTCCATCAAGCTGGGTCCCTGAGGGGAGTGACATGAAGCAGAGCTCTCTTTCCCCCCTCAGATGGACATATAGAGACATGAAAAATCAAACCTTTATTGCTTTAAGTTTTGGCATTGCTTTTTCTGCAGCCTAACCTTACTATTCTTGTTTATACAGGGGACATGACTAGAGGTAGGGGAAGGGTTGGATATAATCTGGGAAGGAGGTGTCATGGTCTGAACCAGCACAGTTGCAGTAGGGTTGGAGAAAGGAAGATGTATTTGAGAGATATTTATGAGGAAACGGTGGGACTTGATAATTAATACGACATGAGGGTTGATGGGAAGATAGAATTAAAGATGATTCCTAGGTCTTGACTTGGGTAACTGGGAGGTTCGTGATACCATTTACTGATATTGTGATCACTGGAGGAAGAGACAATGGGGTGGACGGAGCGAGCAAAAGTGGGGAGATGATGAGCAAGTTTGGGCCCTAGGGGACTTGAGATATCTGGGACATCCAAATAGAGATGGTTAGTGGACTGTTGACTGCTCTATAGCCCCGAAACTGAATGAAATAGAAAGAGTGATTGGCTTTTTCCAATCTGTTTTCTCCAGCCACGTTTAAGGATGAAATAATATAGTAAACACCCTACCCTACTTTTTTTTTCTTTTAGAAACCATTTTTGTTGAAATGTCCTTTTGAACAAATTCTGTTCTTGATTGTGGACTGTGGTATATTTTGCCTTCTTCTCTATAGAGGCATAGGACCACATAGTAAGAATCTTGAGGTCATTTGAGAGTTTTTTTATTGCATTATCTTCCACATGTACATTAGCCAGCTTTCCTTTAGTGTGTTAGTTTCTGGTGGCTGCCATAACAAAGCACCACAAACTGTGTGGTTTAAAGCAACGAAGATGTATTGTTTCAAAGTTCTCAAGGCTAGAAGTCCAAAATCAGGTTGTCAGCAGGACACACTCTCTCTAAGGTTGCACGCCTCTCTCTCAGCTTCTGGTGTTGCCAGAAGCCCTGGGCATCCCTTGGCCGATGGCTGCAAAACCCAACCTCTGCTGCTGTCCTCACATGGCATTCTCTCTGTATCTCTGTGTCTTCCCATGGCCTTCCTCTTATAAGGACACTAGTCAGATTGGACTGAGGGCTCACTCTACTGCAGTATAACCTCATCTTAACTAATTACATCTGCAATGGCCCTATTTTCAAATAAAATCACACTTGGAGGCACTGAGGGTTAGGACTTCAATGCGTTTGGTGGGGGACAAATCAACCTATATCACTTGGTAAGACTGTGACAACCCCCAAATTTCAGTACCTTGAACAACAAAGTTACTTGGTTGTTGTTCATATTTAGAATTGGCTGCAGTTTGGCTCTAACTCTGAGACTCTGCTCCATGTATTTTGCCCTTTTCAGAAGCCAGGCTCAGGGAGTAGCCATGATCCTGTTCATGAGGCAAAGGAAGACTTCCAGTGGTAGAACTACACAATGGCTTATAAAGCTTCTGCTTGGAGCTGGCATATGTTACTTCTAATCACATTTCATTGGCTAAGACAGGTCATGTGGCCGAGCCTGTAAGAATCAGAAGAATATGTATCGAGCACCTGCCACATATTAAGTGATCGACAAATGGGAGGAACTGTTCCAACAAGCAGGGCTTTTGACAGAGGTTGGTTGACCCATCTCCTCATTCTGGTGGTTTTTCCAGGACATAAACTAGGTCTTCCACTTCCTTTGCCTTTCTTTCAGTGTTCAATATATCAAATGTGTGGCACATGTTAATACTCAATAAAGTTTTCCTGAGTAAATGAATGAATATGCAGCTTGCATTCATTTTGCCTTTTGCATCTTAATGAAAAAGATCTCCACTATTAAAACCCCAAGGCACATAGTTGAAGATGAAGCTTCATTTGAAAAAATCACTTGCTGAAAGAATCATAATCCAAAAATTACCTATTACTGCTTTTGAATTCTCTATTTTTTAAAAATATTTTTTAAACATTGATTCATTTTTGAGAGACAGACAGAGACAGGGCATGAGCAGGGGAGGAGCAGAGAGAGAGGGGAGACAAAGAACCCAAAGCAGGCTCCAGGCTCTGGGCTGTCAGCACAGAGCCTGATGTGGGGCTCGAACCCATGAACTGTGAGATCATGACCTGAATCATGATCTAAGCCAAGAATTCTCTATTATTAATATGAAAAGTGACACCTGAAATAAATGTTTTAAAATTAGTTTTAAGAACTTCTTAAACCCAGAGCTTATTCATGGAGAAGAATTTTATTGCTTCCAGGGATAGCATCTCACCTTACCTAGTCCTCACACAATGTATCTTTTTTGAACTTGACTTTTCATTTCCTAATACATTTATAATCATCTTTTGCTAAATACTATTCCTGTCCTCTCTGCTCTTAGGTTAATCACACTAGCCATTTTAAAAACCTTTCCCCATAATATTGTAATGAACAACTCTTATCTTTATTCATTTTCATTTATGTTTTAATTTTTTTATATATTTTCTAAATGCTTATTTATTTTTGTGATAAAGAACGCCAGCAGGGGAGTGGCAGAGAGAGAGGGTGACAGGATCCAAAGTGGGCTCTGTGCTGACAGCAGCTTACCTGATGCAGGGCTAGAATTCATGAACTGTGAGATCATGACCTGAGCTGAAGTCAGATGCTCAACCAACTGAACCACTCAGGAGCTCCTATTTATGTTTTAATTTTTGACCTCTTAGTACTTTAAGTAGTTTAAAAATAACAATATCGGGATGCCTGGGTGGCTCAGTTGGTTAAGCAGTCGACTTTGGCTCAGGTCATATCTTGCGGTCCGTGAGTTCAAGCCCCGCGTCGGGCTCTGTGCTGACCGCTCAGAGCCTGGAGCCTGTTTCAGATTCTGTCTCTCTCTCTCTCTCTCTCTGACCATCCCCCGTTCATGTTCTGTCTCTCTCTGTCTCAAAAATAAATAAACATTAAAAAAAATTAAAAAAAAAACAATAACAAGTTAAAGGCAACAAGATTATCTGCAGACATATAAATATTCTGGAAGTTAAATCTATCAAACTTTGTTCATCCACAAAGCTTTTTCACCCAAGATCACATAAGAAAACAACTACTTATTTATGTAGTCTCTCTTCAAATTACTGGTAGCACAGATATTTCCAAAAAAAATTGTGGAATAAAAGTTATCATATTATCCATTTTCATGGTTATACAGTTAAAGAGAAAATGGGGGAAAAATCCTCATTTTGAGACTGCTTTATCTCCTTGCACCTTACTCTAGCCAACCTCTAAAAATTACCCCGTATCTCTTTGCAGAGACACCCCACTAAACTTAAGTTCCCTTTCTCCACAGAAACAGGGCTGAGGAGAGGCCAGATCCTGGCCAAGATCAGGATGCCCAAATCTGCAGGAAGGCTCAAAAGCAGGGCCTGTCCAGCAACTTCTCTTAGCCCGGCAACCCAGCCTGCTCTCAACTGCGACAGACATGCGAATCCAAACATGTCCTTAATCTCCTTTTGAAAAGTTTTGTTTTCATATTTTCTTTATTTGTGCAGAAAGCATCCTTTTTAGAAGTGTAAAAGTTACTGGAAAAGTTACAAAAGGTGGCATCTACACAGAGGCCGGTGCCTTCATTCCCTGGCATCTCAGAAGCAAGGAGAGTTTTGCTAGTAAGAACGCTACTGTGCCTGCCCAAAACCAAGCTAAACAGAAGCTAATGGTAAATGCCTTCAATACTTTTTGGAAAAAAAAAAAAAAATCCATCAAAGGTTTTGCTGAATGATATTTATAAGGGCCTTACTGTTCTCTTTCAAAAACTGAAATGCCCTTCTCCGACACTTGAAAAAAATTGCTTGTGCTTTTCATCTTTTCCTCTTAGAGTGTAAACATTGTTTTGAGTGAAAAGAGCTGAAGGAGCGCTCACTTTCCCTTGAAATTTTATTTTTAAATAAGAGAGGGAGAAAATCCTTTTTCTGACTAATACTAATAATACAGGTCAAAGTGTCAGGCGATATACAATTAAATGGAAAACAAAAAAGGTTCCCCCTCTTTTTCCCACAGCACAATGGCACTGGAATATAAATTACCAATGGAGATGAAATAATACTTCAAAGCCTGTAGGGCAGGGCAGTGCAGTGTTTACAAAGTATTTTCTATGGCATGATGAGACATTAAAGATGATGGTAACCCATGGACTTGAGGGTATTATTGAATAGTCTAAAACTAGCATGAGGTAGGATTTTAGGTCCCTATAGCCTGTGACCCCGTGATAGGCTTTGTTTCACAAGGGCAGCTGCAGTTATCAACAGATGTTTCAGCAATAAATAATTGGTATCATCTCGGAAAAGACCCATCTACCTGGGGAGAGGGCATAATACCAAAAACACTGCCCAGCTATTACAGCCACATTAATCTCCCATCTCACCAGGTTTCTTGGGGAGCGTGCTGCAGGTGTTTTTTCTGGGAGAGAGCGAACAAACTCTCTCAAGTCAGCGAGCTTTGTGTGGAGTGTAAAGGAGGTTGGCCCCTGCCATAAATTTCTGTCTGTGGCCACACACCAAAGGAGAAAAGGTTGGGGGTGGGGAAGGAGGAGGCGGGGTGGGGGGGGAGCGTGTGGCGAGGGAGGAAATGGGAGAGGCTGTGGAGAACAGAAAGCAAAGCATAAAACACATATAATTTTTCTTGATTAAGTTTAGCCTAAGAGAGTAACATTATAAATGACCCTTAATTTCACTAACTCAGGCACTCAGCATAATTCTGTGCTTAACTTTGATATGTTATTTGTGGAATTAACTTAAATTAAATTAAACTTAACAGTGGCTAGACTCTAAGTGTAATGTTAATTTTAAAAATGGAGGGGAAACTTTATGGGAAGGATTCATTTCAAGGCAAAGAAAATCATGGCAAGTTTAGGTTTGTGGAAAAAAGCGTAAGAAGACATAACTTGGCTGAACAGAAAACTCAGCAGCCTTTAACCAATTTTTTATGTAAAGAAGAGAATCTCGTAATGAATTGATTATTAAAACATGGCCAGCCCGCTTCAGTAAGAATAATATTGAAACCAACAGATAATGGGACAAAAACAAATCATGGAATTCACTCGGGATACTTTTGGCAAGCTAAGATATCGAAAGTAGCATGAGTTCACAGAGTGCTATAGTGCTCTGTATTTACAAAACAGAGTGGTTTAGTAATTGTGCACTTGGGGTCTGACACAATAGGAAAGCATCCTAAGAGTCTTTAGGAGGTGTGGTTACTTAATTTATAGCTTGCTGGGGAAGCGAAAGAAAATGATGCTCAGAGTTCAAAAAGCTTCCAGGTTAAATACATCAGGGACTAAAGAAGCCTAATGGACTGATTCTCAGAGCTGCCACTAGTGATCTCGTGAGCCGGACACAAATGTCTTAAATTCTGTATGTCCCTATTTTCCCAACTGTGACATCCGTGCAGTATGTAGAGGAAAAGTAGAAGGAATAAATACAGTCTAACAACTATGAACACTTTGTCTGCCAACTCACATTAGCCCCCAAATGCAGCAAGACCCAGTTTTTAAAATACCATCTTGAGTTTTTCATCTAGAGTCACTAACAGCTTTGCATGCGGTGAGGGGGATCTGGTGATTGCGGGATGGACCAAGAGGAGTAAAACCCTGGTTGTCATGGTGTGATGTGTCTCCCTTTCTCAGCCTATGTTTGGAGTTCAGAGGAACTTTCTAAGCCCCAAAGGTCAAAGAAGAGGTCCTGTTCTCACCTTCCTTGGAAGCCTTGAACGTTCTATGCCACCAGCGGCTGAATCACACAAGGCTTCCCAAGCAGGTGAAGCAACTATGGCTTTTCAAGAACTGGTCCAAGTTTAAACAAGTTCCTGGAATTAATGGGAAGGAGATTGCTTTTACGGTTGGTCTCCTGGAAACTTCACACTGGAGTCTCCTTTTACCCCTTACCTTGTTCCTTCTCCCCTCACATCCCTGGTCAGGCTCTCTGACTTTCCTCCTCTTTTCTTTAGAACGTTGGTTCTCAAGCTCTAGCATGCGTGAGAATCTTCTGGAGGGCTTGTCTATGCTTATTGCCAGGCCCAGAGATTTCGATTTGGTAAGTCTTGGGTGGGGCCCAAGAATCTGAATATCCCACAAGTTTCTAGTGCTACTGCTGTGAGGTCTCATTTTAAGTATCACTTCTCCAGAGCTGCCCTGTGCCATAAAACCGTAGGCCTAGCCACATGTGGCTATTTATATAAAAATTGATTTTTAAAAATTAAATAACACGAAAAAGTTCAGTTCTCATGCTTGCCACATTTCAAGTGCTGGAGAGCCAAAGTGGCCAGGGCCTAACGCACTGGGCAGCAGAGCTATGGAACATTTCCTGCATCGCAGGAAGTTCTACTGGATAGCCTACATCTTGCTTTAGAGTAAATAAGGCTTGGGGATTCTACCTGTGCTTTCAAGTTCCTCACATGGGGCTTTCTGAAGGAGAATCGGTAGCTAGATGGAGGAAGGGGTAGCTCCACCACTCACCGGTCTATTCCCCTGGGCATTTTAATCTCCCTGCACCTTAATTCCCTCATCTGTAAAATGGGGATGATAATGGTGGTAATTACAGGGGGGCCATTTTGAGAAGTAAAGGAGATGATATATGTGTGAGCACTTTGTAAAATCTGCAGTGATACGCAAACCATAGTTATTATTCCATTCCCCTTTGCCACATATACCAAGCCTGGTCATTTAAAATTGCTGGTTCACCACTGCATTCTTTCCAAATACCCACTTTCCTTTTCCTGCAGTCTCCAGTCTGCTTAACCTCAGTCTGTTTGTTTATATTTTTGGCGGGGGTAGGTCATGGGAAAAGTGGGGGCTTTGCTATTTCTACTAAGTCTCCAAAGATGCCATTATATGTACATAGATCAGGGAACCTTTCCCAGATTTCTGTTTCAGTAGGGAAACACAATACCTGTACACTTGTTTTGGGGGTGACCCCAAAACACATTCTCATGTAAACTGATGCAATAAAAACGTTAGGATATTATCGTTGCTTGTAATGCCTGGTGTCCAGACAAACATATATTTTTACATGAGAAAAAATACATATAAGCTAATAGACTCTCTCCTTGACAATCATCTGAGAGAATGTAAGTAAAAAAACAATGCTACTAAAAAGAACAATGACACTCTGTGTAGCATCCCTAGAACCTAAGGCTGAAATCTGAGCTCAGATCTGAGTTCATGTGCTGTTCCTGAGGTCCTCTTCTATCCAAGGAAGAGATAGCAGTTTGATCAATTTCCAAGAAGTGATTTGAGGAATAAGCAGGTCAATGACTTTGATTTAATGCTTCCTGAACAGCCCGCATTGTGAGGAGACAAGGGAATGAGGAGGAGCCCAGGTTTGGAAGGGACATGGTGGACCGCATGTCATACTGATGAAATAATGGTGAATGATTTTTTTTTTTCAAGCTACTCAACCCTTAAAAAGGAGCATTTCAAAATAAAAATGCTAAGAGACACGGCAGAACCAAAACCAGTGCTTCTGGACTACCAGGGATATAATAAACATTTCAGGATGACAGTTTTCTCGATAGACCCACTGACCATTCTTCTTCACTTTTACTTGCTTTGGCTTCCAACAGAAGGTCTTACAGGCAGGCAACGCTTTCTAAAAGCTATTTCCCCCACATTAGTCAATCTGGCAGAGCTGACCATAAGGGTAGGGGCTGTCTTATGCTTCAAAGAAATTTAATCTATTAGACCACTTAGAGGCTAAATGCCTCACTTCAGGGTGTCAGAGGAACAGGTGGTGTGGCTCTTCCTACCAGTAACTGCTGCAACCCGGCGCCAATCATATCCTGCAGGTTTGTTTTGTCCTCTGGGCTCACAGCTTGTTTGTACTGCCACTTTTCAGGCACGAAGGGCCACTTCATTTCCTTTGCCTCCTGGATCAGGGTCCTTAATTCACTGGGGAGTGAAGCTGAAAAGGTCAGAGTTCAGGTAAGGAAATTGCAGTCAAAGAAAAGGCTGTTGAGTTACCAATGTTATGATGAAGCACCTCCGTGGCAAAAAAAAATTTTCCTACCTCTTGCTGGCTGGTCTGAGCTGGTGGTTCTGACTCAAAGAATAATAGCGCAAAGCTATCTGTCAGGGGTGGCCCTGGTCTACTTTGCCCTTCAGGTAAATTGGGGTAGTCAGGCATTAAGAAAGGTTTTTAGCAGGAAGTAAAGCACTTCAGTGACTATCTCTGCATGAAGAATCAGAGAAAGGAATGAAGGAAATATTATTTTCCCTGTAAAATGAGAAAGGGACTGAGATGGAATGACATCTGGGGCTTGTGGCAGCTGCGTAATGCAGAGAGTCAATTTGTACAACCTCTTTTTACCTCTCCAAGACCTCTCGCCTCACCTCATACTTTCACTATGGACTACATCTGAATATTGACAATGGCTACCAAAAAATGAAATTTGAAATGGTATCGACTTATTGTGAGATGGCTTTGTATTACATTAGTAGACATATTCGATCTCTTCCTGGGCACCAAACCTCATTATAAGAGGTCCACAATATCCTGTCCAAACTTGGAAAACCCAAAAAGTTCTGGAAACTAGAAGGTTTTTTTCTTAAGTTTGGCACCCAAACCAGACTTGAACTGACTAGAGGGTACTTACGGTCTTGTTTATCTTACTTAGTGAGAAGCCAAAAGTTTTGTTGTAAAAATTATGTTTGACTATCGGTGCTGTCCAGCTTCCACTGGAGTATGAATGTAGTAGATGGTACATGTTCCATACTACCTTCCTAACTTGAAAAATTCTGAATTCTGAAGCACATGTGAACCCCAAGTGGTCTGAATAAGGGATTATGGACCTGATTATATGACTGCCAGCTATAAATCTCTATCTTACAGACATTTCATACTCAAAAATATCTAAAAGTGAACTCACTGTCTTTTTTCTAAATCTGTTTCTTTATTTTGATGAATGCTACCGCCATTCACTGAGTCACCAAGTCTGAAACTTAAAAGTCAGTCTAGATTCTTTGCTCTCTCTTCCTTCTTGAATCTAACTGGCTATTGAAATCTGTAGATCCTAAAAAATCCATTTCCTTCTTTTCATTATCAGTAATTCTTGCCTGAACCCCTGCTTCCTATCTTGCCTCATCCACTCCAACTTCCACACTGTTGATCCCCATTTTGCTTAAAAAAAAAAAAAAAAAAAAAAAAAAAAAAAAAAAGATGGAGCAGGCCATTGCCCTGCATACAGTTCTTTAATGACTTTGTATACTCTGTCCTCATTTTTGCATTGCCTTCTTCCAGTCCTTTCATGATCAAGTTCAGGCCCACTGGCTTTAGCACTCAGTGCAAACTTGGGTACTTCTCATCAGCCTGCCATGAGATGTCCATCCCACAGAATTGAGATGTCCCTCCTGAGTGCTCCCAAGTCCCCAAATGCAGATGCCCTTTCAGTGTTCATCCCACTGCTCTGAAACTATACTGTCCTCTCATTGGACTGTGAGCTCCCTGAAGACAGACATCGTGTGTTATCGCTGTTGTAATTCACACCCTGATGGTTAAAAGGATTTGTCTTATATCTACATGAGACATGCTAAATAGGACCAAAGAGATATGACACAGAGAGTAAAACACAAAAAGAAGAGAAGGAAGAAAATCTAACTCTGCCTTGGTCCATGATGCCTTTCTGTGTCCTTGCCAAGTGGGCAAATGTATGGATGACTGCTGGTGAGGAGACACTGCTTGGCATTGAGAGGGTATCAGATGGGCCACACCAGTGAGTAATCCATACTGACTACTGAGGATGATTTATAAATATCACACTGAAATCATTGCTTCCTGATTCAGCAACCCAGAACTACGGAGCACTGACTGTGTGATAGCACTCCTCCAAAGAAAGTAGAGCCATGGCATTAGGGACCTATGTGGTCATAATCTGCTGGAAAGCTTGGCCCTCTGATTGCCAGAAATGCTCCGGTATGTATGTAAAGAAAGTTTCTTAAATGATATTTCTAAATAGTTGGGAATAGGATGACTATTCAGTCCTGTTCACTTAGGACAGTTCTCTCTGGTCCTCCTGTACTTATTAATAGTGCTCCTTCTTGTTCTCAAGTGTCCCAGTTTGGCCAATAAATTTGGACACTCTGCCCATGAGTATCAAGCTCTGGAGTCAAATGAGTAGTCAAATGACAACAGGAATCTGGTATCTGGATTCAAAGAATTTCACCTTATATTGGCACTGAATGGTCTCAATATTTTCAATTTTTTTCACGATGATGGAGAAAATCTGATTCTGTACAACTCATTTTGCCTCCTCCACACTACCCTTTCCTTACAGATCATGCCAGAACATGGATAGTCCAGTGTGGCACACTGAAATAAATGATGCTTCTGAAATACATTTAAAAAATATATCTCTGTTTGAGAGAGGGAGGGAAGCAAACCATAAGAGACTCTTAAATACAGAGAACAAACTGAGGGTGATGGGAGGATGGGAAGAGGGGAAATATGGTGATGGGCATTGAGGAGGGCACTTGTTGGGATGAGCACTGGGTGTTATATGTAAGTGATGAACCATGGGAATCTACCCCAAAAACCAAGAGCACACTTTACACACTGTATGTTAGCCAATTTGATAGTAAATTATATTATATAAAATATACCATATGATGTAATAAAATATACCATATACATATGGTATATATATATATATATATACACATATATACGTATATATGTGCATATATATATGTGTATATATATATGCATATATATGCGTGTGTGTGTGTATATATATATATATATATATATGTTTAGATTTCAGTTCCTTCTCTATTTCTGAGGAAGTTGCTAGAAGTAGTCACCCATGTTGACAAGGACAATTTCTGAGGGAAGAGAACAGGGTTGTGAAGAGGAGGGAAAGAACAAAAACCACAGTAATCATGTTTAGAGTTCTCTGGCTTGCCCTGTCACCATAAGTTGCCCTGTACTAATACCTTTCTCTTGGAGCACATGTGAGTGACCACTTAAGTCACTAGTATGGCTCAGAAACCACCTGCTAAGGGAGGGACTCTGCACTCACACTGCATTCAGTTGTACTGATGGTGCTTGGGGTGGATCATGAAGCCTGCCTCCATGCGGATGGGTTAATGCTGAGATTATCAATGGCTCAGCACAAATTTCCTCCCGCACTGGCTTATCAGATTCAGCCAACCCCAGCAGTCAGCCCCTGACGGAGCAGTATCCTCTTCTGCCTCTCTGATCACTTACTTCCCCAAGCAGCGTACCTGAAGGGCCGTTGCTAATCGAATGATTTTGTAGCCCTGATTTGCCTTATCTGGAACTAAACTGATTATTTCTCCTCTTCTGTGGCACTTGGGAAGAAAAAAGAAGAAAATGCTACCCAAGTTGGGGCTCTGAGTTTTCACTAGGGAGAACACAAAGCTTGAAGGAATTTGGGCTAAAGAGACAAAGGATGCCATGTAGTAAAAGGACAAGAGAAAAACTTCAGTAGAGAGAACACAATACGCTGGCCCTGAGGGAACTAGAACCAGCCCTGCAGTGTGTTCTGGAGGCGCCAAGTACCCGCCGTTCCCTGACAAGGGGCTAACACCTGCCAGGGTGTGCCCAGGCTGATGGGCACGTATAACTAGCAAGCAAAATCACGCAGTGGTGTATCTGGCTAATAAAGAAGGAAAACACATAAACTAAGGTGTTGTGAAACAATGGGACATGGGACATTTTACCTTGAAAGGGGCAAAAATAACGGATTACAAAAATTTAAGACACCTCTAGGTACCTGAAGTGCCTCTGTGTGTGTGTGCCAGTATACAAGAATGTGGGAGAGACTCCTCCAGAACCTTTCCCATTACATAATCATCCACAACAAAAGAGATGGGGAGTGTGCATTTTATGTAATCTTATCTCTGCAAGGAATAGCCAGTCACTAAAAATACAAAAAAAACAAAAATTAAAAGCACATAAAAGGGATACACTTATAGAAACGCAGGAAAATTTATTCAAATGCTGAAAGGAAAGAAAATTCCCTCTCCAAAACTGGTTATGGAAGAAATAAATGTTTTAACTTTCTAGACTTTGTGATCAAAACTTCTCAAACAACGACTCATCTAAAACTATGAATGGCATAAACTATGAAATGAGCAAAAGGCCAAATTCTTAAACCCCGATAATGATGCAATCAGTATTCATCGGTATGAAAGGATTTATTTTACAAATGGCATGTGAATGCAGCATGAGAAATGTATTGATAATAAAAAAAAAGAAAGATTGGACCAATGAGATGACATATTTATGGAAACCGTAGAAGCCTATGGAAACTGATGAGGCACAAAAGCTTAGTTTGAAAAAAGTATATGCCACCATTCAGAAGTTGCTTCAATTTTTTAATAATTGAAATTTACGAGCACCAGCCTACTTGCACCCTTTGTTCTTCTTGAACTAAACTGTTTTCTTGTAGCCTCATGTTTACTGAAGCCTAAAATTAGAACTGACAGCAATTCACTGCAACAAAGTGGGCTTCCTCCCCTGCCCGTCCGCCTGTAGCCCATGTCCCATTCATGCCCTAGAAATCCACTCATCTCTCGGTGGTCATCTGCCAAGAGAAGAAAAATAGGGCAGAGATGAAAACATGTCGTTCAGGCAGGGGAGTTGAGAGCAAACCTGCTGGCTTCTCCCTCCCCCCAGCGCCTCTCCTCAGGACCTCACCTCTGCACTGCTGGTCCTTGCTCTTGTCCTCCTCCGACACATCTGACGCCTCCAACAAGAGCTGGTCCAGCACTTGCTTGCACTCTTGCAGTAGTGTAGCTACGGCTTTTTGATTATTCATGATGATTACTCTTCCTCAACGATGAGTCAAGTGTCCCTGGGTCTATGGTGATCAATTACCCAGAAGAAGACATCGATTCTCAATAAAAGAGCCCCTTCAAGGCGAAGGTACCTGGTGAACAAAAGCGAGAGAAAGATGATTAACTGAAGCATCATCAATTATCTGCAAGACTCAAGCAGGGAGGGATAATAGGGCAAACACATGAAAATACATGACAGCCCTGGAGGACTTTATTAGGGGAGTGTGTGAAATTACTGCAGGGCCTGGTCTAGATGGGCAGCACCTCGAAGGCGTCAGAGAGCAGAAGGGAGAGGGTCCTGGTGCAGACCTTGGTTACCCGCAGTGATGTCAGTGGAATCCCATGAAGCCAAATGAAATGAATATACTCTGTGATTTATGTGTCTTCTGCATACTTCCCATCAGTGCCTCTGGATCCCAGTGGCACCGCACTTTCTGTCTCTCTGGAAGTCTACAGGAAGCATCTGGCTAACAGTTCTAATATTCAGATACAAGCACATGGTGATATGAAGTTTACCATTCTCATAACCCACTACTGATTTCCCCTGTGAAGTATTCTTCATGGTATTTAGCATCATATAATTTGGACCAAGGTAGGCAATGACAGATGCCAAATTTAAAGCTCTTCACCGCTAGGCGTATTGCCAAATAAAATAGAGAAATGATATCCCAGAAAGCCCAATTTCCTAGATCTAGTGTATGGATGAATTTTTGGATGACAGATTGCATATGTAAATATGAATATACTATAATGATCTATTGCAGTCAAGGTAATTTCACGAACAAAATAAATTACTAACAGTACAAAAGTACCTGGCAAATAAATACCATAAAATTACTGAATTAACACGTCTTTATTATCTTACAGATCATAAACAAACAAATAAATAAATAAGAATACTATCTTATTATCTATAAATCTTCCCTTTATTAAGGAATGTACACTGTAAACAAAACAAACTTCCTTTGTTTACAATGAACAAATGAAACAAAGAAACTCTTCCTGAGTTTGCCAGAATAGAGTGGAGCTGCTATAGGGCTTAGACATTCTTATAGAGCACATAGAATTAAAAAAAAATTTTTTTAATCTTTATTTATTTTTGAGAGAGAGACAGAGTGTGAGCAGGGGAGGAGCAGAGAAAGAGGGAGACACAGAATCTGAAGTAGGCTCCAGGCTCCCAGCTGTGAGCACAGAGCCCAACATGGGGCTTGAACTCACAAACCCCGAGATCATGACCTGAGCCCAAGTGGGACGCTTAACCGACTGAGGCACCCAGGCGCCCCTAGGGCACATAGAATTTTATTACTAAAGCAAGAGAGTCTGAAAGGGAAGGAAGTAACAAATGTATGGATGGCTCATGTTCCTTCATCGCCTGGCTTACACATGCAGGGAAGTAATCATTAAAAATATTAAAGTCATGAATTATTGCGTAGGTGTTGGGATAAAAAGTCTCATTTTAAGAAGCTAGTCTTGAATTTTAAATAGCAAGAAAACATTTTTCTTTCTTTCTTTTTTTTCCTTAACAGGAACAGAAAATGAAAGATGAACTAAATGTGTAATATAAACTTTTCACTTTTTCATTCTAACCTGGCTGGTATACTTTATATACTTTGGGTTTGGAAACACACACACGTTCTTTAGACAGAAAACTGCCAAAGCAAAGTTTCAGGATGTTACAGGCTTGTTTCCTTAAAATAATGGTGTATTGTTGGTGAAGAACACAAGTACAGTACTTGGATACAAAATTCCTGTTTCTTGAAAGAGAATTCACAGAAGTGAGATTGTGATGAATTAGTTACTGGATGCATTTAAAGCATAAGTATAAATTAAATCTCTCTTCTGTTTAAGATGTTTCAGAAAAGTATTCCTGCATGGATTGTGTTGTGGTACTAAATGGTTTCCAATGTCCCTTTTAGCCCAAGTGTTTTTAAGTGAATGTTGTGTGGTAAGAGCTGGCCATTAGCTTGCCTTTCTACGAAAGGAACCAAGAAGTAAGGGCTGGTCAGAGAGCTAATTAGTGGAGTAGCACGAGCAAGAAGCCATGTAGCAATGGAATGGCCCACCATTCCTGAAAAAGGGAGTTGTGCTCTAATGGAGGGTTAGCATGGAGATTGAGAAATGCAGTTGGTAATTGAGAAACTTAACAAACCTTGCTTGAAATTAACTGAAAGTGAGTAGGACACACTCTTTTTCTTCAAATGAAAGGAAGAAGGGGGTTCTCTTTTTAGGATCCTTTTTAGGACCTCATATAGAAAGAGGAGTATAATAAGAAGATATGAAGAACTCATGCACAAAGAAATAATCCTGTACTGTGATGTAATGTTAATAGCACACCATTCCTTTGTCTAAAGGCTTAGAATAATGTTTTGTTGGTGCCATATCATCCTCTTAAGGTAGGAGGTAGTCTTTTGTTATACTGACAAATTATTTTTTTTTTCAACGTTTATTTATTTTTGGGACAGAGAGAGACAGAGCATGAACGGGCGAGGAGCAGAGAGAGAGGGAGACACAGAATTGGAAACAGGCTCCAGGCTCTGAGCCATCAGCCCAGAGCCCGACGCGGGGCTCGAACTCACGGACCGCGAGATCGTGACCTGGCTGAAGTCGGATGCTTAACCGACTGCGCCACCCAGGTGCCCCAATATACTGACAAATTAAAATAAACTTTAATTGCTCTGTTTCTGTAAATGTTTAAACAGAAAGGGCATGTAGTAATGAATAGAGGACTTGGATATAGGAAAACTGTTACACATAATAGTGTTCAACAGATATTTGTGACTAATTCCACTTCATTCTCTATCGTCAACTATTTGTGAGACCTCTGAGGTTCACTGTGGAGACTCATTTTTCTTATCTCTATTTTAAGGGGGTTAAGTGGGAACAATTGCTAATATCTTTCCAGGTCTTAAATTACATACTCAGCAGATTGTCTATTTTGTCTAAGAATATCTGATACTTATTTATTGCATAATTCTTGGCTCTTTTGAGAACACTTAGGTATAATATTCCTATGTATACTTTTCTCTGTGGTTTAGAAATGTTGGCTTGAATCTCAGAGGTTGATTACTAAATAAATATAACTCTGCTTTTGTTCCCTCACTTGAAACCCTAATGTCTACAGGATCATAAATCTCTTCCTTTTGTCTAAGTGCTGTGAAAGAGAGATAAGAAATGTGGTTCTGTGAGGGCAAACAACAGGACTTGTCCTAATAATTTGGATGAAACTAGAGCAGGTTAATGGGGTATTCTTTGAGGATATGATGCTTGAATTAAACTCTGTAAGAAGAACAGGGCTTAATGAAATTAAAATGATAGGGAACAGCCGTAATGCAGATAGAAATACAGAGGAAATGAAAGAAGGCCAAATTAGTTTAACTAGAGATAAAAGGAGAAAGTTGATGAGGTGAGTTTGGAGAAGTAGGTAGGGGCTGTTCAGGGCCCCGTGTGCCAGGTAAGGAATCTTGTGTTTAACCCAAGAGTCATAGGAAACTACTGGTAGCAGGAGGAACATGACCAGATTTGCATTTGGAAAAGTTCATTCTGTTTTGGCTATAGGGTGTTTTGGGGGCAGAGAGGAAAAAGGTGATTGCAGGTAGATTAGTTAGGCATTTATTGTAATAACCTAGATGAGAAATAATCAGAACTTTGGGCCAGAGTCATAGAGACAGAAAGTTGGACAAATTTGAGGGCTGTTTAGGGAATAAATGCAGTGTTGCTGTTGGATAGATATGGTCTTAAAAATGAGTCCCAAGATTGTGGCTCACCATAGCTCAAAGTTGAATGGACAGCTACCATACTTTGAGACAGGGAACATAGAAGGGATCTAGGAAAAGGCATAAATGCATCTTATATTTTATATTTCTAGCAATAAAGATAGAAAGATAAGTCATACTGTCCAGAATAAACAATTGGATTCTAACCAAGAAAGCATTTCTAAGAAAAGAAGATTTCCAGGATAATTAATGTTTAGTACTTGGGACTTCCCAAAATATATTGAAAATATTCTTTATACTTGTTGAAAGTTATAGCATTTTCTCATTTCCCTGCAGAATTCAGGAGAGACAATAGGAAGAAAATACTGTAACATGAGAAACACTTTGGAATCCAACCATCTGTCCAGACTTGTATGGTTCATTGTTAAGCATAACAGAGGCTGGAGCCTAGAAAATTTTCCTTCAGGCAATGATCCTGCTGGAAATTTTGGTCAGCTTCCTTTATAAAAGAATTATTTTCAATTTCAACACATATCAATTTTTGCTCCCTGAACTGTGGCGTTCTGTGAGCTGTACCTATTTCTAAATTGAATAATGTTAATTTCCCCATATTTTTTGTAATCTAAGAATTATTTTTTCTATTTTGACATCCCCTATATACATTTTTTCAAAAAATTAAATAGAAAGAGGCCATCAAGAGCAAGAGAACATACAAACAGATGCTTCCAGGATAATATTAGATATCCAACAAAGTTAGAATCTATGGCACACATGCATGCACATAGCCAAATGGTCATGTGTTCATATATTCCATGTTTGGAATTTTGATATTTGTGTATTTTATTTCTATTGGTGACCTAGAATACAGCTGAGTGGATGAGTTGTAAGATAATTGAGAAATCAGCCATCATTAAGAGAAGGCAAATCAGTGTATTATTCAAAACCCCATTTCTTTTGGCATTTGTGAGTCTTTTTCTTGGACAATTAGTACTCCTTTGGGGGTAAATCAAAGAAAATAAAAGAATTCCAAAGGCATTCCATGGTCTACTAGCTGCCACTTCTGTAATAATCCACCAGCCAGCTAGTCATAATCCTTAAGCTAAATGATGTGGGGAAGCATAAAGAAGTAGAGGCATAAAGAAGCCTACGCTGTCAAGGAGTTATAATATAATTATGGGAATAAGACATAAGTACATTAAAATATTAAACAGGATTATAGTCCAAAGTCTCAGTTTAAAATATCTTTGTTGGAATTCAATTAATGTTTGGTTAGACTCACAAGCGAACATACAGAGCTCATTTGATTCATATATAAATGAATAATTATACTAAAATTACTTTTTCATCTACATTCAAAATCATTTATCATATTGTTCTATTCTGGTATCTAATGAAGAACAACAAGAATACATTTCTCTGATCAGTCACCAGCAATGACAATGCAGCTTTTTCCACCTTTTCACCTTCCCCTGAGCAACCCCACACACAAATTCTGTCCATAGTGCCTCTGGTACTGGTCCGTGCAAGTGGGGACACAAAAGTAGAAAGAGAACTGATTGGAGAGTAAGACAACTGTGGGGCTTGGATAGATATTTTTGGGTAACAGCCATTGTTAGCATTTTAAAACTGAATAAAAAGAGAAGGAGAAGGCAACTTCTAAGTCACCCAAACCCAAAAGGGTAGACTTCTGTTCTAGTGGTATGGAAGACTATACATTCTGAACAACATTCCCACTGAAAACAAGTAAAAATGCTGCAAATGCCCTTTATCACATCTACAATGTATCAATAAAAATGATAAGAAAAGGGGGCGCCTGGGTGGCTCAGTCGGTTAAGCGTCCGACTTCGGCTCAGGTCATGATCTCACAGTTCGTGAGTTCGAGCCCCGCGTCGGGCTCTGTGCTGACAGCTCAGAGCCTGGAGCCTGCTTCACATTCTGTGTCTCCCTCTCTCTCTGCCCCTTCCCTGCTCATGCTGCGTCTCTGTCTCAAAAATAAATAAACATTAAAAAAAAATTATAAGAAAGGAAGGACTACTCAGAAAACAAACCAAGAAAAAGCTGGAACCCAGAAGGTTAGCCAGTACAGAAGTTAGCTTTTGCCTTGAGTGTATTTGCAAACACTGTAAGCGAAACTTTGGTTTTCACGATCTTGGAGTGTGGGAAGATAGGAAATAAAGCCGAAGGCCTATCCAATTTGGAATGTATAAGAAGACACTGTTCCCTTGCATAAAACTGATGTCCCAGTAAAGGTTGATCCTTTAGTGTAAGGGCAAGCTAAAAGTGAATCCTCATCCTCTCCTGCCACCTCTCAGGAAATTTGCCTGTGGCAAAACATGCTGCCTCTTGAGGGAGACCAGATTTTTTTCTCTTGAGAATTTCCACAGATCTACAAAACTTCTGGCTAATAATTACTTTAAAACAAGTTATTTAAAAATGATCCTCAAGCTTCAGGAGAACATACCTTGTAAAGTCCACTTATAACATAATGACATCCCGACCCAGGCAACATGCAGAGCTCATGTAAATTTTTTAATTAACTGTTTATTGGAAACATGTCAAATACCAAATCGTTTTTTTATTCATTCTTTAGCTTTTATACGATGTTTTTCAAGATCACATGTGTTTATTGGAAACACGTCCAATACCAAATCGTTTTTTTATTCATTCTTTAGCTTTTATGCGATGTTTTTCAAGATCATATGTGTTTATTGAAAACATGTCAAATACCTAATCATTTTTTTCATTCATTCCTTAGCTTTTTATATGATATTTTTCAACATCATGAGAGATAAATAATATTCTAACCCTGTGCTTGTTATTTAAAATAGCTACAGCATGGCGCCTGGGTGGCTTGTTGTTTAAGCATCTGACTCAGGTCATGATTATCAGGGTTCATGAGTTCGAGTCTGACAATGGGTGAGTGAGCCCCGTATCATATGAGCAAGAGCCTTGCTTCAGGTGAACATGAGCTCTGCTTCTCTCTCTCTCTCTCTCTCTCTCTCTCTCTGACCCTCATGGGATTCTTTCTCTCTTTCTCTCTGCCTCTCGATCACTTGTGCCCTCAATCTCTCTCTCTCTCTCTCAAAAAAAAAAAAAATAGCTAGAGCAAATAAAAGGTAGTTTTACATACGTGAATTTCATGAAAAAAAAAAAAAAAAGAAAGGTCCTAGGTTGGTGGTTTTCTCAGGCAACTGGTGGAATGAAACATAATCTTCTCTAAAGGAATCTGACTTCAAACTAGGCTTCAAAGAATTTCCACCTATAAAATACCAAGAAATATGAGTCCCTGGCCAACTCACAAAATGCATGAGGTAAAAGGAAACAATGGATGAAAGAAGAAACAACAGATAGCAAAATCAGACCCACAAAGAATTTAGTTAATGGAATTATCAGATACAGACTACAAAATATACATGCTTAAATTGTGAAAGCGTATATTGAGTATGTGAGTTAAGAACAGGAAACTATACAAAGGTATAGGCAGATTGAAAAAGAATCAAATAGAATTTCTATAAATGAAAAAATAATAGTTAAAAATTTTTAAATCTATGAATTAAATAGATTCAGTCAAATATTAGTTCTGGCTGAAGATAGAATTTTTAAACTGTTGATAAATCAGAACATATCTAAACTGCAACAACAACAAAAAAGACAGAGAGAGAAAATACAAAAGAGAGGTTCAGAAACAGGGAAAATTGATGGAAAAGCTTTAACATATGCCTCATAAGAATCCTTGATGGGAAGAAGAGGGAGAAGCAAAAGAAATGTTTGGACAGATAATGACTAAGAACTTTAAGAACAGGAGAAAGACAGTAATTAAAATACCCATAATATTCAAACAGATTAAATAAATAAATAAAAATCCATATTTAGAAATATCATAGCAAAACTAGGGAATACCAAGGGCACAGAGAAGATCTTTAAAGTCACTGGAGAGAAAACACAGCACCTTCAAAGAAACAACAGTGGATTTATAGCTATCTACCTAAAAGCAACAATGGAAACTAGAAGACAGTGAAAGGATATCTTCAATATACTGGGGGGAAACCTTGAAAAATAAAAATATTTAAAAATAAACATCAACAGATTCTTACTAAATAAATCCCTGAAGTACATACTTTACATAGAAGGAAAGTGATCACAGATGAAGGGCCTGAGACTGAAGGGAAAATAATAAACAAAAATAGTGGTGAAATGTTGGCTAAATATAAATACTGATTGTATAAAGCTACAACAATAACAATGTCTTATGAGATTAAAAAATAGAAAAAAAACACATACAAATATAAACAACATATATATGAGGAGGAGAGTGATTGATGTCAAAGTGTTTTTAGATCTTGGAATTGACAGGAGGTAGGGAGATTTTAACTTTAGACTGTGATAAAAACTTCTAAGATAATCTTTTAAAAATAAAACATGTAAGTTTCAAACTGGTAGAAGGTAAAACATGAAAAGAAACAAAACAATCCAAAGGAAGGCAAGAAAAGAAAAGGGGGAAAAAAAAACAAGGAAAATTCAGGATAAATTTAAAATACAAAATATGATGACAGAAATAAATTTAAATATATCAGTATTTCCAATAAATATAAATGAACTAAATGCTATAGTTAAAAGATAAAGGTAGAGTTGATTTTAAAAATAGTCACATGGATTTACTTAAAGCATAAGAATAAGGAAAGTTTAAAGATAATAAGAAAAAGATATATTAGAAAAATACTAACTAAAAGAAAGTTAGTATATTGGGGCACCTGGATGGCTCAGTTGGTTGAGTTTCTGACTCTTGATGTTGGCTTAGGTCATAATCCCAAGGTCACAGGATCTAGCCCAGCATTAGGTTCTGCACTGAGCATAGAGCCTGCTTAAGCTTCTCTCTCTCTTCTTTCCTCTGCCTCTCTCCCCTACTAGCGTGCTCTCTTTAAAATTAAAAAACTGGGGCCCTTGGGTGGCTCAGTTGGTTAAGCGTTTGACTTGGGCTCAGGTCATGATCTCACTGTTTGTGAATTCAAGCCCCACACTGGGCTTGCACTTGACAGTGCAGAGCCTGCTTGGGGTTTTCTCTCTCTCTCTCCCTCTCTCTCTGCCCCTTCCCTACCTATGCTTTCTCTCTCTCTCAAAATAAATGAATAAACTTAAAAAAAATAAAAATAAAATTTAAAAATTAAAAAAATTATAAAAATAAATAAATAAAAGAAAGTATATTAATATCAGGCAAAACAGACTTTAAGGCAAAAAGCATTAATAAAGATAAAAAAGCTACTTTACAATGATACATGGTTCAGTTCACCAGGAAGGTATAGCAATTCTAAATGTATATGCATCTAGGAGTATAGCTTTTAATATATATGAAACAAAAAGTGAAAGAACAATAGGGGCACCTGGGTGGCTCAGTCGGTTAAACGTCCAACTTCAGCTCAGGCCATGGATCTCATGGTTCTTGGGTTCGAGCCCTGCATCGGGCTCTGTGCTGACAGCTCACAGCCAGGAGCCTGCTTCGGATTCTGTATCTCGCTACCTCTCTCTCAGCCCCTCCCTTGCTACCACTCTGTCTCTCTCTCTCAAAAAAATAAACATTAAAAAAATTTTTTTAAAAGGTTGCTTAATGTTTCTAAAAAAAAAAAAAAAAGAACCATAAAGAAAAATATGCAAATACATAATCATAGTGGGAAAATTTAACACACCTCTTTTAGAAACTAATACATTAAGCAGACCAAATAAAAGTGGTAATGATATCACTGATTTGATCAACACAATTAACAAACTTGATTGAATAGATATTTATGAAACAACATATCAATGGCAGTCTATACATTACTTTCAAGCATGCCTGGAAGGAACATTTATAAGAATTTAAGGTTTACTGTGCTATGAGACAAATCTCAACAAATTTCAGAAAACAGATTAATGTTTTGCATATGACATTGTATGACTGAAAGGCAATTAAGGTAATCAATAACAAAAAGATGACTAGAAAAATATTCAAATAGATGGAAATTAAGAAATACAGTTCTAAATAATTTGCAGGTCAAAGAAAGAATCATTATGAAAATTAGAGAGTATTACAGTGGAATGATAAATACTGCATGTCAAAATATGTGGAATTCAATCAAAGTGGAACATAAAAGGAAATTAATAGCCAAAATACTTACAATAGTAATAAAGAATGAGGGAAATTTAATGAGTTAAACTAAAATAACCAAAAGTAAGGAAATGAATAGAAAAAATAAATGGTAGAAAAAGTGAAATAAAAAAAAGAACAGAAATTCATGGAATGAAACAGAAATTAATGGGAAAAACAAATATTCCATAGGAAGCTCAATAAAATAAAGTTCTTTCAAAAGACCACTGAAATTGACAAACTGCTGGTAAAAGCGATCAAGAGATAGAGAACAAACAAATAAAAGTAGGACTAAAAATCTTAGGAGGGGACATTAACAGATACTACAGAGATTTTTAAAAAGCTAACAAGTGAATAACGAAATATTATATACCAATACATTTGAAAACAATAAAATGGCAATTCATATAAAAGCATAACTTACTTAAAAGAAACCAAGGAGACTGGGGCGCCTGGGTGGCGCAGTCGGTTAAGCGTCCGACTTCAGCCAGGTCACGATCTCGCGGTCCGTGAGTTCGAGCCCCGCGTCGGGCTCTGGGCTGATGGCTCAGAGCCTGGAGCCTGTTTCCGATTCTGTGTCTCCCTCTCTCTCTGCCCCTCCCCCGTTCATGCTCTGTCTCTCTCTGTCGCAAAAATAAATAAACGTTGAAAAAGAAACCAAGGAGAAACAGAAAACCTGTATGGTCCTATAATCTTAAAGAAATGTAATCAGTAGTTGAAAAACCTTCCTACAAAGAAAACACCAGGAACATACAGTTTTACCAGTAAAATTTTATCAAACATCCAACAAGCCAATAAATTCAGTCTTATGCAAAATATCCTTAAATCTACAACAAGTAGCTAAAAACATGTAACAATAAAAATACACCATTTACAATGGCATAAAATATGTAAAGTATAATTAAAACTTATATGTGTGTATATATGAAGTAACCCATGAATAATTCTAATAATAACTATGTAAGACTTTTGGAAAGAAATTATAAAACTTACTTCATTGAAAGACATTAATGAAAATCTAAATACATGAGGAAATATTCTATGGTAGTGGCCTGGAAAGCACAATATTATTAAGATAGCAATTTTTCCCAAATTTATTTCCATCTTTATGCAATTCTAATAAAAATTGCTACAGCTGAACATGTGTTTGTGTGCCAACCTGACCAGATGATTCTAAAATTTATGTGAAAGGATGAAGTTCAAGAATAATCAAGATACTTCTAATGAAAAATAACAAGGGAGGAGTGGGGAGTATCATAACAGATGTCAATAATTAATAATAAAATCATATTAAATGATGCAAAAACTACTGGCACTAGGATAGGCAAATTGCCTTTCTAAATATAGTTCTGCAAGAGACACATGTATATATGGGAATTTGGTTTAATACACTAGCTCAATACATGACCTTGAGCTAATTGGTTATTTTTTTTAATCAATACTAGTTAAAGACTTAAATGTGAAAGACAAAAGTATGCAACTTTTAGAGGAGAATATCTAAGACAGAATATCCTTTTGACCATTGGTTGGGGAAGAATTTCTCAAACACTTATAAAAAGAGCAAATCACAAAAGACTGATATTTAATTAGTGAGAGAGATGAACTTCTGATTACTAAAATGACACCATAAAGAAAGTGAAAAGACAAGTCAGAAACTGGGAGAAAGTATTTGCAATGTATGTAACTGTCAAAGGATTTCTATTGAGAATATACAAAGAATTCCTATAAATCCTTGAGAAAAGGACCAATCTCATAGTAGAAAAAGAATGAAGAAAAGAGTTGAACAGACACTTCACACAAGAGAAAACATTAATTGCCAATGAACACATGAAATGTGTCCAAGCTCATTGGTAATCAGGAAATACAAATTCAAACCATGACCATTCACAACTTTTTGATTAGAAAAAATTTAAGTTGGATAACAGTTGTCAAGAATAGTCACTGCTACTTCCATTCACTATTGTTGGAAACTGGAAACCGTAGTTTGGCATTATACAGTAAAGTAAAAAAAATGCACATAGTGGGTGCACTATGACCCAGTGTCCACTCTTAGATATTCTAGTTTGGAGAAAATCTTGGGACCTGTGTCTAGGGAATATGAGCATGTTCACAGTGACACAGTTTGCAATAGCAAACAAAAGGAACAATCCATTACCCATCAAGAGGAGAATGGATTAAAAAACCGAAGTGTAGAGGTGCCTGGGTGGCTCAGTTGGTTAAGTGTCTGACCCCTGATTTTGGCTCAGGTCATGGTCTCATGGTTCATGGCTTCAAGCCCTGCATCAAGCTCTGCGCTGACAGCATGGGGCCTGCTTGGGATTCTCTCTCTCCCCCTCTCCTCTGCCCCTCCCTCACTTTCTCTCTCTCCCTCTCCCTCAAAATAAACTTAAAAAAAAAAAGTTAATTAAAAACTGAAGTGTATTCATACACTGGGATAGAATAAGCAAGTAAGTGAATGAATTACAGTTACATATAGGAATATGGATGAATCTTAGAAATATAAAAAAGCACGTCACAGATGAATATGTGCATAAAAATGTTTATAGCTAAACAATATATTATTACAGGATACAAATATATATGGTAAAATTACAAAGAAAAGGAAGGGAATGATAAACTAAAAATTAACAACAGTGGATTTATTGAGGGGAGAGTGAAGAAGATGAGGGGGAAGCATATGAACACAGGAAACGTCAAAGCAAGTGGTACGTTTTTTACTCAGACTATTTGATTTATGAGCATTCATCATGTTCTCGGTATACTACACCTATTTTATAATTTTGTAAAGTTTACTTTGAGAGAGAGAGAAAAAACGTGAGTGGGGGAGGGGTGGAGAGAGAGAGAGAGAGAGAGAGAGAGAGAGAGAGAGAATCCCAAGCAGGATCCACACTGTCAGTTCAGAGCCTGATGAAAGGTTTGAACCCACAAACCGTGAGATCATAACCTAAACCAAAGTCCGACGCTTAACCAACTGAATCACCCAAGTGCCCCTATTTTATAATTTTTTGATACCTATTTGACATTTAATGAAAAAATTAAAAAACGGAAAATAGAAACTCAAGCCTAGGAGTATTGCACAGGTAATAAATATCAGTTCCTGCCCTTAGGATTGGAGTCAGTGATTCCATTGAGAGAGAGAAAGAACCTTTCAGAGTAGGAAGGGGCACTTGCACTGGGACTTTTCAAGGAGGTAGGATCTGAAATAGTTGGAGAGAGAAGTGAGGAAAAGAAATCTAGTTGGGGAGTGGCATGACAAGAGACTCCAAGGAGGAGATCCTCATCTTGTATTAAGGATCCATGAGTTAGCAGTGACTAGTGAAATAATAAGACAGGCAGTTTGAACCATTAATTTCACAAACACTAGATGGCCAAGAAATTCAATTCACCTTTTCTTTCCATTTACAAAGAAAATGAAGGAGTGTATGTAATTAAAAAAAGAAAAGATTTTCGGGAATTCTATAAATGAAAGAGGAGTTTTTTCCTGTGGCTCTTTTATATCAAGACTTCCAGCCTAAAGGCCACACCTTGTTAGAACAGGAGACTGGAAGCCAAAGTTGTCCCTTCTCTCAAAGTTGTCTCTGTCTCTCTTGCCCTTGTGCCCCACCCTCTTCAGTTGCTGACTGCTGAATGTGTTTATCCAACTTGACTGCACAGGAAAGTGCAATGAGAGTGTTCCGGGTCATGAATGGGTTACCTGTTGGCCTCAGGAAGAAAGAGGAGGGGAAAAAAAAGGTCATCATCGTGGGGGTTGTTGCTCATACTCTGCAGCTACAGTTACCCACTCCATCAGCCACGGTGACATCCGATGAATTAGAAGCCCGGCCCCCATGGCTAGAAGAGTAACATCTCAGGTCAAGGTGAGCCAAACCTGCCATCTGGTCTGGCTCAAGGATCCTGTACTTCCAAGTGGTGCTTCCAGGAAGAGTTTTCTTTGTAGTTTTGCACCCGAAATAAGAGAAGAGCTGCCACATTTACTAACTCCATACGTCCCCAAATCCAGAGCTTCCATGACACTGGGGGGCATTCACAGAGCAAGAAAAAAATTATTTTACAAACTTTGAAGGGCCTTCAAAGTGACAACTAAACTCTAGGAGGCAGATATTGCCCACCCAAACTCTAGGTGACGAATCAGAAGGAGGAGGAGGTTGAGTAACTTGCCCAAAGTCCCAAGCAATGATCAGGATAGGAATTCTGGACAAGTAGGATAGGAATATAACAAGTTTTAAGGACTTGTCCTTAAAACACACCTTCTCATTAACTGGATACCAGAGTTCCAGAGAAAAACACAGCAAGAATAACTTCACTGGAAGAGAAATCTTTAAAAGAAAAAATGGAGCTGACTTGACCATTCGTGTCGTCTGTGTTTTGTTGATGAGGCAACTGAGATGCTCTGTGTGACAGACTCAGAATGGCAAACCTGCTGGATGTCCCCGGGGTGGACTAGGAGGAAAGGCCAGGCGATGGTGCCGTATGCAAATGGAAAGGGCAGGACGTATACTATGATATAAAATTGCCAGGGCTATGAAACATTACAGACTTTTGATGAGGCCAGCTGATGTGGGGATTAAAGTTATTTTTGCAACAAAATATTTCAAATTTGTATTTGTAATTCTCACAGCCAGGAGAGTTGTTTTGATGTAGATTCGGATTGAGATAGCCTACGAAAGAACACTGTGTCTTGGAGGAAAGGGATGAGGGGGCTCTGAAATTATAGAAGCAGAAAAATGAAGAGAGTAAAATGAGGAATTGCCCTTTCAGTGTCTAAGCCATCACTGGGTAGCCAAGGTAAGCACAAGCACTTTGCAGTCAGGGTTCTCAGCTTTAAATTTCAGTACTGCTGCTTGTTAGCTGAGCAGCCCGAGATAAATCATGTCTCAGTTTCCTCGTCTGTAAAAAAGGGTCATCATAGAACCAATCTCACAGAGTTTTATGAGGATCGATTGGATTATATTATGATATTAGATAACTATAATAATGTAAATATACTATATTATATATAGAACACAAGGAACATTGCCTAGCATATGCAATAAGTGCTCCATAGTGGTCAGTTATTGTTATTAATAAAATTTTCAAGAAATAAAATTTCATTTTTTAAAGGGTCACCTAATTTCTCTTCACCTTATTTGGATTTGATTTCCTTATTGACTTAATTAGCATTTATGTTCTTAAGAGAGAAAATTGCTTGGCGATGCAAAGTTTTCAGATTCTTGATATGTTGCTATTTCCCCCAGTATAAAGTCCTGTAGTAATGGGACTATTCCCTAAATAATTCTCCAGATTCACATTCATTAATGAATAAAAATATGTTAGAGAATTGAAATATTATAACCAGTTAGATATTTTCAGGAAGAAAAATGTGAGTTTTACTTGCTTTAAGAAAAGCCCTTAAAACCCAGCCAACTTGGTTTAATCAGCCTTTGCCTCCAGTACTCAGCCTTTCCTCTATCTGAGGCGGCAGGAAAGCGAGCCCTGAAGTGGCTAAGGGAAAGAACGTCTATCGGATTACACATCAGACAGAAACACCCCCAACCCCACATCTTCTTCTTCACTCTGAGATACACACAAAGCTCTTTATTTATTTTTTACTTAAAATGTCAAAGGCGCCAGGGGGTGGGCTTCTGGATTGGGGTTTGGCAGACCACACTCCCAGGCCGACATAATAAAAGTCCACCATGTGGCCATGTGATTCACACAGCGTGTGCATGTCACCAGCAGCCGATGGGTCTTGGCAGGGAGCCTCCTACTGGCCTGGGAACAAATACGACTTGAATTTTCTCGAGTGGCAAGAGACTGTTGAGGGAGAACCGCCGGGATATCCACACACTTGGATATCCACACAGTTGGAGGGCACAAAGGCAAAAATATCGCTCGATGAGGCAAATATTCACACACCAAACTAATTGAACATAGTGACAACCACGTACAGCCCCGGGGTGAGGGGCCCTGTAGGAGAGTTTACAGCAGGATTTTACCACTCCTGTGTGGTCTTAAGGTGGGGGGAAAGGTGTCCATAAAGAAAAGGTAGCACGTTTAATTTTTTGTTTACTTGTTGGCAGCTTATATGCATCCTAAGGTATATACACATGCACAGAGTCCTTAACGGGAGTCATTTTAGGAGCCAGAAAGAAAACCAAACCTGCTTCTGCTCTCTCTGTAACCTATAGAGAGCTTCCAGGCCCTCCTTTCATCAGGCTGACTTGGAAAATGAATACAGTTTTACAATTTCAGGATTCTTCACTTTCAGTGAGAGTTCTGTTCCTGGATAAAATGTTGCTCCGTCACAGAGCAAATGTGCTCAGAACATCAATCACCTGATTTGGGGATATAATTTTATTGCTTTTGAACTACTCCACTCACTTTCTTTGGTAGCTCCTCAAGCAGAAGAACTCACATTTTCTCTTTCCCCTAATGAGAAGGATGGAGATCTGAGACTTGGTGTTAGTTCTATTATTTGCTTTTAGCTAATGAAGGAATATTTGCCAGTGTAGAACAGAAAAAAAATTTTAAAATAAGTAAATCAAAGTAAGCAACTGAAACACATTAGTTTTTATACAATCTTTTCCTGGCAAAAATTAATGATCTGTTTCTTACTATTTCCTTAAGGTTTAGCTTTGATAGCTAACTTACAGGCTTAAAATATAAAATAATATGTACTGCATTTGCAAACTTCTGAATGGTAGTTAAGCATATGTTGAGTATCCATTATATATTGTACTTGATACTTCTAAAGGTTGCCAAGAAACAGAATAGACAACCCTCAAAGACAGCCTCATTGGGAAAGTAAAATAAGTATATAATTTCGCTTATGAAAAAAACTCCAAAGCAATATTCTGACCCACCAGGATGAGATTACTTACGTTTAGACAAGTTGGAGGCAAAGACATTCATATTAAAACTTGACAAAGGAAATCGGAGAATTACCTTACTTCTATAAGATTACAGTGAGGAAGATAGCTAGTAATATGGCCCACATTTGAAGATAAAGTCAGAAATTCAGTGGTTGTCCAAGTTCAAATGGCAACTCACTGGGATTATCTGCAGGTGTTAGACACAGGCTTTTATTTATTTATTTTTTTTAATTTTTTTTTCAACGTTTTATTATTTATTTTTGGGACAGAGAGAGACAGAGCATGAACGGGGGAGGGGCAGAGAGAGAGGAAGACACAGAATCGGAAACAGGCTCCAGGCTCTGAGCTATCAGCCCAGAGCCTGACGCGGGGCTCGAACTCACGGACCGCGAGATCGTGACCTGGCTGAAGTCGGACGCTTAACCGACTGCGCCACCCAGACGCCCCTAGACACAGGCTTTTAAACATACAATCCACTGTGGTTTTATGTGAGACTACTCTGTGTCCCTGGATTTTGTGGGAAAGAAACCAATAAACACACTGAAAAACAGAATGCATTACTTTGGTAGAATATTGATTCTGTGACAGAAATGTACACTCCAGGCTGTTCAAAGAAGTAACTCTTGGGTTGACTGTCAAATTTTAAAGCACTGAAATAACAACGGCTGTGTTTTTCCTGGGGAAAAAGTATCCTAATTTTGACCTTACTCAAGCTGTAATATAATTCCAGAGGGACCAATGAAGGGGAAGGAAAGAACTGATGAGGTCTAAGTGGTGATTGCATTTATAGATTAATCCTGACAGGGAGCAAATACATCTCTTCCCAGGAGGCCCCAGTATAGTCAACTAAGAAGTGGGGCCATTATTTATGAACACAGTAGATTTTTCCCATTATAATAAACATTTTAATTACTTTAAGTGAAACATTCTTTTTAGTGGTAGTAGGCTTAAAAATTAAGTATGTTGTCATTTTCTTGTCGTTTCAGCTATGTATGCAATCCTCTCTTATTCTTTACATTGTTTCACATAGCAATTTGTCTTGCCCGAAAATCAGAATGGGAAAATGGTATACATTTATAAAAAAGCATTTCACTTACCAAAACCCCACATGGGGAAAGAATGGGACAAATGAGAGGTCGGCAACATGGCCCCAGAGCAATTTCATTTCCATCCGTTTTATATAGTGGCTTTCCATGCATAATTTCATTTGAAGCTAATAAGTTTGGAAAACACTTACCCAAATGAATCAATGAAGGTAGGTAGGAGTAGAATAATGATACAATTTTTATTTTCCAATAAAATGACAAATTTCCATTCTAGGAAGATACTACCACATATCACAAAACACACCGACCACATAAATCAACATTAAAAGTTGTTACAAAAGGGTATTCATGAAACTCTTGTGTTGTGGGAGCAAAATAACTAATTTGTAACATGAAAGCAAATAATCCACCAAATAATAATCTTTCAAATAATGGAGGGGGGGGCTTCCATTTTCTCACTAATAATACTAAGTTGCAATAAATGATATTAAGGAATTAGTGTTAATTTTTAAGGTGAGATAATAGTACTGTGCTTTTCAAAAAGGAGTTCATTTAAGAAAGGAAAAAAAAGAAAAGAAAAAGTTCATATATTTTAGGGAAACACTCTGAAATATTTATACATGAAATTGCATGCAGTTTGAAATTTGGTTCAAAAATCATCTGGGACATGGAGGCGGGGAGAAAGTGAGGGTATAAATTAGGCAAGGTTGGCTACAGATTGTTAGACGTTGAGACTGAATAAAATATATCAGATTTCTTATATTGCCCCCTCTAATTTTGTACGTTTGAAATTGTGTATAATGAAAAATTTTTAAAGATTCTGTTTCAAAGACTGTAAGCAAAAAAGAAATGATAAACTCTGAGAAGCGGTAAAAGACTATTTTGAAATTATTTTAAATCTGCCTAGTACGAAGTTTGGATAGCCAACAAAACTGTGCTTTGCCCTCGTGAATGTGAGCCCTAGTCTCTAAAGTGAAGCCACTGCTTCATCTGATTCTGTAATTAAGTCCAGACTATGACTATGTGTATTTGAAGTGTCTGCTTAATGAGTTACCAACAACACATAATTTTAATTACGGCCCATTCCACCTCCATCCTCATCATATAATCTGGGCTTTTTTGCTGCACTTCCCTTTTAACAGTACGTGCTTAGAAAGCACAAGGCAATTTGAATATTATCCTAACAAAGATATAAACAAAAAGTTAAATGTGTGCAAAAATAATCATACCAATATTTCAAAGCCATTAGCATGGGTAAATGAGCACTGTCTACAAAAACAAGAGAAGCACGCCCCCTATTAACACTGTCTTGGGAAATCACAGGCTAGGACTGAATGAGTAGAGAAGCCAAGCCTGCTTTTAACAAAACTATGTAACACACTTCTATTATTCTACTTTCTACAGAATTCAAAAGTTAAACAACTCAAAACAAAAATTGCAAACTGGAAAGAAAATCTCCAACTTCATGTCTGTTTAACCTTTTTAAAAAATATGAAAAAGTAATCTGATGATTTGAATGCTTAGAGTTTTTAAACCAAGTTAACTAACAGTTTTAATCTACAGTTTGCTGTCACAGACACTGCCAAAAGGCAGGATGGAGAAGGAAATTATCACAGGTTGAATATTTTCTATCTTAGGTCCTATGCAAGATACTTAAGACACAAAACCTTATGAATATAGGCTTTATTATCCCCACTTTAGGGATGAGAAAGTTGAGGCCATGGAGGTTAAAGTAACTTGCCCATGGTCATATACTTCATAAAAAGCATATTCAGGCTTTCCAGAAGATTTTGACCTGATGGGTGTTTTTTTAAAACTATTTGCCTTCCAGCTTACTGATACCGTCCTGAATATTTCAAAATGTATGGAAAGATAGGATGAATGGAAGTCCTTTTAAACACTCGTAGGCTCCCAATAATTTTATGAATACATAAGTATGTATCACGTATGTACTCTTCCACTTTACTGATGAATCAGTTTCTACTCAGCCTGGTCCAAAGAAAGTTAATCGAATGCCATAATTTCCTCCAAACATACGAGAAAGAGACAACCGAGAAGTCAGAGACTAATTCAACTGGTCACCACTACTATTTTCACATTGGAAAGACAATTGCTTACAACTGAATTCTCCCTAGACTTCAGGCCAAAACATGCTCTCCTGTCACACTCTATCTTCTGCAAGTGCAGGGGAGTTTTGTCTCATAGCAGATAATTAAAGACATGGCAGTGCCACTTGCTAGGATTTCTCTCTCTTTTACATCTTATAAAAGAAGAAACTTTAGTTTAAAGATTAGATTTTTTTTCCCCTTTTTCTAAAGCTGGGTATACCAACTGGCATCGGCTGTATTAAAATCAGGAGAAACCTCAATCAAAAAGCCCCTCTCGGAAGGCAGGCTTTCTTGTTAATATGCACCAACATGAAAGGCTTTCTTTTCATCCTATACAACTACAGTGTGTGTAAATTGCAGGGGGCTCATTGGCATAAATCTCGGCTGCGACCTCTGAGGTAAACTGGATTTACATTACTTTCTGACAAGAATTAAATGAAGGCCTTGTGGATATATGAACAGCCTTCTAGGCTGCAACAGATGGGCATGAATGTGCTCCCTAGGAAAACTATCAGTGACATCTGTGTCCTCCAAATTCTGGTGGTCTCAGCCAATTAACAGGGGGGGAAGAAAAGGTGGGGGTTGGGAGGCCACTGCACAGCCCCCAGCCAAAACCGAGGCAGAAGTGTTTGTGTTTGGAGATGGGATCAGGCTGGCCCTGGCCCGGCAGCAGTGAGGTTAGCACTTTATTGTTATCATTCAAATGGAGAATGTGGCTTACAAGCTATTTGTATACCACAGTGAGGATAATATGATTTTTCTCATTTGACCAGAGGAGATGGCCCTCTCTTGCAGCTGATATCATATTTCAGCGCAATCTCTTTGAAATGGGTGTTTACTTTTGTCTCCTCGGAGGCAGGCTGGTGGTGTTGCTGCCTGCCAGTTTCTGTGGTGCATTCACGTGTTACAGAGCAGGTGAACTCTTAAGACAAAACAGAGATCTTTCTCCAAAACATTCTTGCTCAAAAAGTACTTCTTTCCTCCTCCAAAGTGGCACTTACTGATTTCACAAGGAAGTTAAAATAAGGTTTCCTGGTTAAAACGAAGTCAAGACAAATCACATCAGAGGTCTATAATGAAGGGGTGGAAGGTTCCTTGAAAAGACAGCACAATGAACCATGAACCCACTGTCTGAATTTATCAGATTTTGGCATGTCAGCACCCCTGCGTCGGACACAGGGGCAGAAGGAAACCTGGATCAGCCCCCTTCGCATTATTGTTTCCCACTCTCTCTTTCCATTTTCTTGGACTCTGTGGAACAAGGGCCCAGGACTGGGGAGCTGAAGGATGGGAAGAAGAAGAAAGCTAACATTTACTTGTTCAGTACCAGGAGATATTCCAGATCCTACGTCTTCTAGGACCTACCATTAACAACATAAGCTTTGCATCCAAGTACTCAAGTCTGGGTCTACCACTTACTGAATATGAGATAATGGCCAACTTACATAACTTCTCTGCACCTCAGTTTCTTTCTGTAAAATCGAGTTAATAATAGTATCCACCTCTTGATAAGGATGAAATAACTAACACGTGGAAAATGCTTCTGACATTTTGTTTTGAGGGCTGTTTTTAATCCTGACTTTATGGACAGGAGTATTAAGGGCCTAAAGATAGAGTCCCAAACCTTTAAGTGAGTTTTTCAGAATGAAAGACATGATGTTCTACTGGTCTTTGGAAATTCAGAAAACTGACTTTTTAAAAGAAACAATTTTTATTGCCTTTTGGAACCTAAGGCCATGCTTTTAAATTACATATTTCTTTTAATGTGTAAGATTTTAAAATGATGCTTCGCTAAAATGAACTAATTATCAAAACCATCTGGATATCTCTAAATTATAAAATAGCCTGACCAAAGGCTAATAAAATAATACATTGAGACAAAAAAAAAAAGAAAAAAGAAATGAAGCCATTTGTTTTAACCCCCTTTTTCCAGTTGCAGAAGTGGGAGTGGCTTGCTGTGTCCTAAATTGAAGTTATTATAGGTGAAGCATTAGAAGACAATGGTTAATCGTGATAGTTTAGATGTAAACTATTTACTTCTTTGTCCTAGGTGTTGTTTAAAACACAATAATTCCGCATAACATTTGTTTAGAACAACAACAACAACAGCAAAAGGAAGGTGAAAAGGCTAAGTAGACCTCTAAATAAGAGAACCTAGTATGGAAGCTGTAAATGCTCATCTTGCTCGGCTTTTCAAGTATATTTTCACATATGGATTCATCATCTCTTATTTTCTGCTCTCGGTGGCAGTCTAATGATCCAATTTTAGGAATTTTGGCAAGCTGAGCCTCAGTACAATGTAATACTGCTTCTAGAGGAAGCCAAATTATTGGTCCTCAAAGAAGTCACTTGCTCTTTCTCTATTACTCTTACACAGGCTTTTGGAACTCAAGTAGTCAATGGTGAGAATGAAAACAATTGCAGGCATAATTTTTACACAAATTGCGGGGTTTTTGCTTTACTAGGTTATAATATCAAATATAACTTTGTCTTATCCTGTTGGTACTGATATCTTTATGTTGAGTGATAAACAGCAGAGGGGCCTTTGTCTGCATGGGGATTCAGAAGAGAATCGACACTAAACAAAAGCACCTGTTGTTTCATTCTTGTAATGGCCTTAGAAGTGACCAGTTGGCTGCATTTTCCCCACACTCCTCCTTAGGCTTTTCCCAACACTACCATCTCACACATCATTACTGGACGTAAAAGGAGAATAATTGAGGAGAAGATCAATAAATTTAAAAGCTCTTTAAGGAAAGACATAATGAATTTGGTACAGCACATATTTTTAGATCAAAGATGCCTTTGAAGTGACAAAACCCTAATCCATAAACTACTGAAGCACTTCCTTTCTCTCCCAAACTGCTTGTTGTCAAATAAAATGGAAGTTAAGGAAATTATCTTTATCTGAAAATGGCCAAAAGAAGCCATCACCTAATGACAGCCTTGTCACAAGCGACAATTGGGGAAATTGTCAGGAAGGCAAGGCCTAACAAGCAGAGGAGTGGGCTTGCTGTTTGCACTAATCTGGCCATGCAGCCCTCACACACAATCCCAGTCAGCTTGCTGTGTGAAACAGCTAAGGCTTTGTCAGAGGTAGCAGGGCCTGGAAAGAGTACTCTTTCATGAATATGTATTACCATTCCTCCTCAGTGTCTACAGAGACAAACCCTTCAAAAACTGAGGTATAAAATACACACACACACACATACACACACACACCACTGACCAACAAAATGCAGAGAACCTAAACTACTCGGTTGAGCATAGTGAAAATGCTAGTAACTAATGAAAGATCACACAAGCACCCGGTTCCATGTGCTTCCTGGGATCTTTATTTCCCAGCAATTAAGAAGAAATTCTTTAAGGGCTTTTTAATCTTTGGGAACCATGTGTGTGGAGTCCAAGATGCTATACACAGTTACATGGATTGCCAGTCACACACCTCATATAATGAATTCACCTTCCCAATGTCAGATGTGTTCTAAAACTCTAATACGTGAAAATGACCTTAATTTAATTAAGTACATATGTAGCTTTAAGAGATGAATCAAATCTCATACTGGCTTCCTAGTAGTAAAAGAACTAGATGGAAAATTATGATAGAGACACAGTATTTTTCATTATTGAACAGAAGGACATGATGTAGAAAAAAAAAGGAAAAATTACAAATAAAAATTTTAAGGTGAAGTGGGGGGAAACCTTGTGAAGCCTTTTGTAGACTTAAAATAGTGTTTAAAAATAGTGTTGAAAACAGTGTTTAAAAAATCCATATGATGCATGTATCCTTTTCTACTAATATGAATTATTTCACATCCATCTGTGGGCACAGATCTATCAAGATATTTTTGAATGACTTTGCTTTCCCCACTGACTTTAAAATTTAATTTAGTTTAAATATAAATATACATGTGTATATATATTTAAATTCACTTTTTACAGACGCAGATACATAGGGCAGAAACGTATTAGGGTTGTTTCTTTTCTACTTTTTCTTCTGACATGATAAAGTTTGGTTTCCCACTGTGCAAGAGACAAAGCTCAGTTTTGAGGGGTTTCGATATTACGCAATGTTTGCCATAGACATTTACATTTCATTAGCATATTCCACTCTACATGAAATCCAGCTTTGAATGCTCCCAGCCGCGAAAGCTAATCCTCTTTAAAGAGCTACAGGCTATATTACATGTGGCCACAGCAGCGGCCATGCCATCGCTGCATCACTTTGAAGAAGATGAACAGAGTTCTCTTGTACGTCTGTCTTGTACCCAGCCTCATAAACCACTGCTTTCTGTGCTGTGAAATCCTTCTGTTTTCATCAAGGACAATTATGAAGAGGCTGAAATCCAAGTTACCACTCTGAAAGCTGGACTGCACTTGAAGTGGAGATATTATGCTGATTTCACTTTTTCCTAAGTGTCTATCCACAATCTTTTCAACTAAGATTAAAATGAACTATATCCACGTATTTTGGGTCCTTTGATTAGGATCAAATGCTAACCACATCTTCTGTCTAGGGAATCTGATCCTGGATAATCAGGGGAAAGAGACCTGGTGATGTCACAGGTTTTTTTCCTTTACCTTATTTTTACAGAAAAACATTCAGATGTTGCAGGATAACATTTAGATGCAGTAATTTGTAGGTAGCTCTTACAGACAAAGATGATTCAGCTGATGATACCCAACTAAAGAGCAGACAGATAATCCAGTACCCAATTTCAATAAAATATAATAAACAATAAAAATTGTACAACATTGCAGAAAATGCATGTAATTTTTTATTTAAAACAAAGGAAAACAAGTCCATTATTCTATTGATGATATTCCCTTACTAACGCTAGGATTTTTTTTAAAGGAAAACACTATGCTATAAATGAAACTGATTTTGTTTTCCTTATTTTATGATAATTAGTTATAAAAATATAATTGGTTTATAAATTGTAATTTTAAAAATAATGTTTTGTAAAAATTGCCATTGAAGATGTTTACTATGCTGCTTAGAGTTATTTTTACTTAAAGTCCCACATAATAAATTCTTCTATGGTTAAAGCAGGAGACATTCTGATTTTCATACAAAATGGACACATTTCTTTTTATTAGATTGTTAGGATCTAAACCTTATCTTATTGTTCCTTTTTGCCTTTACTCCCAGGAAACTCAGAGCCAGATTTTGTAATTAGTTCATGGGTGTCCTTTACTTAGATAATCTTATACAATTCATCAACCCAGATCCTTCATTTTTTGGTCCACATTATTTACCCTAAGTTTAATAGTTCTAGACATATCTATGTGTCTCATTATAGGTAATTTCAAATAATTTTGAATATGTGTACAAGTTAAAATACATTTCACAATAGTATTATTTATTTGTTTTGGCCATTTTCTTTATAAGCATATGCTAGAAAGGCTTTATGGCAAATGGAAAGAACTCAGGGTTTGGAGTTAAGTAGGCCTGGATTTGTCATATACCTACTATGTGGCAGGTATTATCTGCCAGTTATTCTGAGGTGACTAAGCTATGAGACAGGTGACCGATTATTTATCTTGCTGTGAGCCACTTGGGCACTTTCAGACACTAAAAAGAAACTTTGCTATGAGTTGTCATGCTGTATTCTCTTCAATCCTGGCACCAAAGTCTCATTTATAATTAGTATCATTCTCTACTTAATTTTATATCCCAATCATTTCCAAAGTAAAACATACTCTGAAAGATTTTATTTCCATCATCTAGACCTTAGCAAATGTCCTTCCTAGGTAGTGTGTCTCCTCCATGTTTGTAGCACTTTAAAAGTTACTAAAGCATCTCTGTCATGTGATTCTTATTCCTTCTTCTACCTCCTCCTGATTGTTTATTATCACCTTCTTCCCACACTTCTAATTTATTTATTTTTTTTTTTTAAATTTTTTTTTTCAACGTTTATTTATTTTTGGGACAGAGAGAGACAGAGCATGAACGGGGGAGGGGCAGAGAGAGAGGGAGACACAGAATCGGAAACAGGCTCCAGGCTCTGAGCCATTAGCCCAGAGCCCGACGCGGGGCTCGAACTCACGGACCGCGAGATCGTGACCTGGCTGAAGTCCGACGCTTAACCGACTGCGCCACCCAGGCGCCCCCCACACTTCTAATTTAAACAAGGTAGGGAAATAAATACAGGGTTAGGTACATTTAAAGTTGTTTATGATATTTTACTCAAAACAACTGTCTCCTCTGCCCTAGCCCCCCTAAGTATAATTATGCTTAAGAATAAAAATTAATTGGGGCGTGAGTTGGAGCCCCGCGTCGGGCTCTGGGCTGATGGCTCGGAGCCTGGACCCTGTTTCTGATTCTGTGTCTCCCTCTCTCTCTGCCCCTCCCCCGTTCATGCTCTGTCTCTCTCTGTCCCAAAAAAAATAAATAAACGTTAAAAAAAAAATTTAAAAGAATAAAAATTAATATAAAATAGTTCATTAATTGGGGCGCCTGGGTGGCGCAGTCGGTTAAGCGTCCGACTTCAGCCAGGTCACGATCTCGCGGTCAGTGAGTTCGAGCCCCACGTAGGGCTCTGGGCTGATGGCTCAGAGCCTGGAGCCTGTTTCCGATTCTGTGTCTTCCTCTCTCTCTGCCCCTCCCCTGTTCATGCTCTGTCTCTCTCTGTCCCAAAAATAAATAAACGTTGAAAAAAAAAATTAAAAAAAAATAGTTCATTAATCAAAATGATTTTATAAATGCACCCTTCATCTCTTATCCAAAATAAATATATATTTAAGTGTGCATTACTGTTGAACATTTATAAAGATGAATAATGTAGTAGGATCAAAAGAAACTTCACAAACCCTCAAAAGGAAAAACTCTTTGACAATGCATAACAGTTCTAATTATTAACAACAACAAAAAAGAATTGTAATCGGCCTGCTTGGAAATTCCAATAGCACTTACAAGTCATCTTACTGTGTTTTTCCAAAACATTTCCAGACATAAGGATGCAACCAAAATTATACCTGGAAAAAATTCATAGCTTGATAACTTTTTATAATAAAAATGAAGAAGTATAAACTGCTTTCATATTGAGGAAATGGAAAGGGGGTAACAGACTAAGTCATAGGGAAGTAGGAGGAGTGAATAAACATAAAACATTTAAAAACAGTGATTTATGAAATAGCAGATACATCAAAATGGTAGCTATTTGAAAATACCAATTAATTGGCTTTCAGAAAAATGCAATGGAAAAAAAGAAGAGAGAATCATTTCAGAATGGGAAAACTGGTATAAACACCATTATGATTAAGATTTTAGAAGTATAAGAGACTATCATGTACAAATCCATCTAAAAAATGTAAATATTTGGGGTGCCTGCGTGGCTCAGTCGAGTAAGCATCTGACTTCAGCTCAGGTCATGATCTCACAGTTCATGAGTTCGAGCCCCACACAGGGCTCTGTGCTGATCGCTTGGAGCCTGGAGCCTGCTTCAGATTCTGTCACTGTCTCTCTGCCCCTCCCCTGTTTACGCTCGCTCACGCTCTCTCTCTCGAATACAAAATAAAAATTTTTTAAAAATGTGAATATTTGCTTATAGTATATATTTTCTAGGACAATTCTGATACACCATTAAAAGTGAAGAAAAAGGAGTGCTGGGTGGCTTTGTCGGTTAAGTATCGGACTTCGGCTCAGCTCATGATCTCAGGTCTCAGTTCAAGCCTCACATTGGGCTCTGTGCTGACAGTTTGGAGCCTGGAGCCCGCTTTGAATTCTGTGTCTCCCTCTCTCTGCCCCTCCCCGACTCACATGCGTGCACTCTCTCTCTCTCTCAAAAATAAACATTAATTTTTTTTTTAAGTGAAGAAAAATCTAAGATATAATTAATACTAAGAATGGGTAAAAAAACATCTATTATTTAAGAAAAGTGCCAGTTTCAGTTTATGTCATAGTCAATTTTGATTAATTCTTTTAGAAATATGTATATTATATCTAGGAAATTTATATTATTACAGAGGGTAGAAAAATATGAAAGACATTCTCAGTTCATTTTATAAGACTGACATAACACTATAACTAATACCTGACCAAGACAATGAAGAAAAAATAACTAGAGTAGACATGGTTTTTTCCCACCGATATCTCCAAAATATAAATTGCCAAGTATAAAATTAATAAGAAGTGGATTCAGGCTATTAGTGGAAAGAAAATTTTACTGAGGTAATAGACAAACAGCAAAGAACCAAATAATATTTTAATGGTATGATTCTCTCCAAAATCATCTACACCTTTAATAAACTTAATTAAAAAATACCAACAGGATAAATTTAGACCTGGTAAATATTTAACAACCACTTCTCTAGGAGGGAAAAAAAAGTACTGGTTCGTAGCATTTGCCAACTTCTGTGGTGTAAATATTCCTACCATGGGTGATTTCAAGGTATCACTGTGGGATCACCAAAAATAGCGTTGGGAAGAGACGTGCAGTATCACACCATTATGTAATGTGTCCATGATGCAAATGTAGTAGACATAGGAAATCTCAACATCATAGATAGTCAAATGCTACAAAATAAGTAAGAAATAAGATCTGTGTTTGTCTTTAAGTAACTTATTAGCTTTAAGTTATATATTTAATTTTTAGTGATGGTTGTGTTTGACAAATGGCTCACAAAATTCCTGAAAATTTAATAATTGGTTCTCATAAGGCCCAGTAGGAGACAACTCCAGGAGACTACTGAGAGAGTCATGAAGAGTTTCTAATAGAAGAGGGAAAAAAATCTAGAAAAAAGTAGAGCTTGAAGAAGATTACCAGGATGGCAGAGAGTTTTTGCTTCTTTTCAAGTTTTATAAATTCCATTCCAAATATTTTAAATGATCCCAATCCTATCTTAGCTGTCATTATTTCACTAGCAATACAGCTGGCATAAGGAAACACAGGTGGCTGCTTTTTCCTCATAAAATTATATTCACTATTGTCAAGAAGGCAGAAAATAACAGAAGTTGGCAAGGATGTGGAGTTTGTATGCTGTGTTAGTGGAAATATAAAATGTATAGCCACTTTGGAAAAACAGTGTGACAGTTTCTTAGAAAGTTAATCAGCTATTTACCATAAAACCCCCAAAATTCCACTCCTAGGTATTTATCCAAAAGACATGAAAACACATGTCCACCCAAAGACTTGCCCACAAATGTTCACAGCAGCATCATTCATAATAGCCCCAAAGTAGAAACAACCCAATGTCCATCAGCTGGTGAATGGATAAAGAAAATGTAATATCTATTAAATTAAATATTTGGCAATAACAAGGAACTTGCTACAACATGGATGAATCTCAAAAAGATGCTAGGTGAAAGAAGCCAGACACAAAAGACCAAGTATTTTGTGATTTAATTTCTTAGAAATTTTAAGAAAAGGAAAATCCAAAGAGATAGAAAGTAGATTTAATAGGGTGGGAATAAGGGTTGGGATGAGAAGAATAGTTAAATGTAAATGAGCATAAGGGACAGTATTTGGGTGATTAAAATGTGCTAACACTGGATTCTGATATTTGCACAACTTGGTAAATTTATTTTTAAAAATTCAATTGTACACTTAAAATTAGTATGTTTTATTAGTATATAAATTATATCTCAATAAAGACGTAATAAATTTAGCTAAATTTCATTCATTTATTTTTGGTTATCCCTATTTACAATGGATACTCACTCAGGGAGAATAAGTAACTTGCTTGCAGTTAAAGCTTTTTATTTTTTTACACATTCGAATTTATACCTCTAAATATAGTTTCTGTCTGCCTGTCCTCCCCTGACTCAATATTGAAAGACATCTATCTGAATCTCATCTTACTCTCTGTGTCAGTGAATCTACTTTAATTAACCTACTTTCATCTACTCTAATTCCTTTACTATCCTTACTGTATGTGGCTGTTCATTTGATTATTTTTCTGCTGGGGAAACTATACCTAAAAGGAACAAGTGAAAGCCTAGACTTTTGATTCATTCACCTATTTACTCAGTCTTTCATTTAGATTGTAAGCAAATATTTATTGAGCACCTACTATGTGTCTGAAACTATTCTAGGCATTAGGGATACAGCAGTAAACAAAATAAACCTTAATAGTTTTGAAAGACAGACTCAAGTCAAGGGCCTAGATTTGTTGGTTGGTTGTTTTTGTTTTTATTTATTTTTCCAAAATGCAAAGGCACATGAAAAATTCATAGCAAAGGACTATAAACAATAAACATTTTCCTCACCCATTCAAGTTAGATAAAAATCCTAAAAGCTCATGCGATGAATCAAAGATGTTCGACTTACCCTCTGTGAAATCTTCCTCAGAAGAAGTCCAAGAAAACCTGAAATTGTTAGAGAAGAACCTTTGTTACTGGAATCTGCTGGGACTTAATTAGTTCATGCTTCCCCTTATCCAGATGAAATAGCATAATAAGATTGAAATTACATTAAGTCATTGAAAAATACAAAAATTGTATTTTTACCTCTTGATTATGTGGGTTTAATATGTTATATCCACTATGCAGGTCTCCCAAAGTTGAAATTCTGAGACTCATCTCATACTGATATTAGTCCCTGTCCTGCCTCAACTAGAAACCCAATGAGTTCATTTGTTTCTATTCAAGATGGCACCAGTTTCCACTCCTGTTAAAAGCATTCAATATGCCAGGAGGCCAGGACCCCAAACATCCCAATCACCACAAAGGTATTAGTATCCACCTTTTGAAGAATGAAAAGAAATTTAACCATCTGGCTTATCTTTTCCTTTCAGACAAGACTACATCTCAGTGATTAGAGTCACAACAATAAACCACCAAAAGCAAATGGCCTTTTTTTTTCTGATTCTTACTATCACTACTATGAAGCCTTCCCCATCTCCTCCTGGAATGTTACAGGACTGGCAAAAAGAAATGCAAAGATCTTCATCCAGTCTGCTTCCCTGGTTCTATCAGGAACTGTATACAAGCAACAAAGATTTATAAAACAAATTATCCCAAGAATTTTTTTCATCCAATTTATAGCAGAGTAATCAGATTCAAAGGGAGCCTGTAGCACAAGGATCTGGGTAACTTAGAAAAGCCTCAGAATTATCTGGTTTAAAATAAAAGAAATATTCACCCTTATCCTGACTTTCCACTCTGAGATATATATTTCCTGCTAATATTCTAAAATTTCTATATATCCACAACCAAACTGATCACTTTTTTTCCTTTTTTTTTTTTTTTAACGTTTATTTATTTTTGAGACAGAGAGAGACAGAGCATGAACAGGGGAAGGTCGGAGAGAGAGGGAAACACAGAATCCGAAACAGACTCCAGGCTCTGAGCTGTCAGCACAGAGCCCGACACGGGGCTCGAACTCACGGACCATGAGATCATGACCTGAGCCGAAGTCTGACACTTAACCGACTGAGCCACCCAGGCGCCCCTAAACTGATCACTTTCTAAAACTTTATATATTCAAAGCTTATGCTACCTGAATAACTGTTTAAATACTTACTAGTTTTGACAATGGTCTTAACAAGGGGAAACAGTGTTTCCCCTTGGGACTGTGGCATGCAGCTAAAGCAGCGCTTAGAGGGAAATTCGTTCCATATCCTAATTGTGGTGTTGGTTATTACACAGATCTATACATGTGTTAAAATTATAAAATAAAGACCAAACAAATGGTCAATTTTACTGTGTATCAAGTTAAAGAAATAAAATAAATAAAAATAAAGCCAATATATGCTGTTTACCCAGAAAAGGAAAGAAGGAAGGAAGGTAGGAAGGAGGGAAGGAAGGAAGGAGGGAAGGAAGGAAGGAAGGAAGGAAGGAAGGAAGGAAGGAAGGAAGAAAAGAAAAAGAAGAAGAAAAAAAAGAATCAAGGGGCTTCAATGTCTTACTTCGTGGAACTTTAGGGCTGAGGTATCTAAATATCAGGAGAGTCAGACCAGATCATACCCAGAGAAGAGAGCTTATATATCAAAAGAGTTGTGTGACTTTTTTCTAATTTATACAGCAGAAGCCAGGGGAATATTTGTGAAAATGAATTCTAAAATGCTAGACTAAGGAGGAAAAAAGGAACATAGCTCCTTTGGGTTAAAATTATTAACATGACTACAATTACCAGAGATTCTGGGTTCTTTGTGCTAGTTCCAGTATGTGGGATTGGTTATTACAATTAGGTCAGAAAGTAGCAAATACATAAGACACCTTGGTAAGACACTTATCTGATTGAAGATAAGAGATGAATTCTATGAACGTTCAGAGATCTACTAATTCACTGATTTTTCTGGGAGTCTAGAGATCTGTGATATATAAAGGTATCCCCTCCAAGTTAAAGACAATTTGCTTCACCTTGTATCCAGTTCCATAGAGAAAGAGGCATACACATATGGTGGGCTTTTAGTATGAGAGAAGCAAAATAATGTTATGTTGGTGTTGTTCCTTCTTACTTATTGAATAAACCATAAGGCTCTATATTTAAGGAAGCCCCAAAGCAAAAGAATATTCTTCAGCCAGTTCAGTTTAAAGAATAAGCCACGTTTGCTACTTAGATCTTGTGATCCAGGAAATCTAATGTGCACAAAGTGTCTGCAACAAACCATTGAGCCTCTGAAACTCCCTAATAAGAGAATCATAGTATAGCCCCATAACTGAGAGCAAAGCCCTATGTCTTTGACAAATAACTGCTTTTGTTGAGAAACAGCTCTTGATTTTTGCTGTTAGGTCCTAACAGAGACTGAATATCTGGCCATAGGAAATGGACTCTTTGTTAGACCCGAGCTGCCTTCCAAATTAAGCGCTATTTGATTGACCTGTTCTCAAATTTGGATGTACAAAGCAGCTCTCCATCCTCAACTTGAAGTTGCATATACAAGATCAGACTTGACCAAGTTCTAAAGGCACAAGGAAGTTTCATGAGAAAATGGCTCCAACTCTCATGGCACTTAATCCTGCTCAAATGCCACCACTCCTATACCCACTCATATAGCCTCATGGGATTTCCTGTAGGCAGGGAAGAAAAGATTCAAGACTGATTCACTAATCATTGTGCATGTAATATACTGGCACCAGCCATAAATAAGTTGATCCCAGAGCTCTTCTCACTGTTGGCCACGAGGGACAAGTAGGAAGATAAATCTTCAAACTAAGAACTTGGATAAGTCAATCGAATTGCACAATTGACCTAGAAATAAAGATTCTTATAGTGAAGATTTATACATAGAACCTAAAGGTTTGGCTTGATGAGAAGTTAAAAGGAACAATATTGGATTATAAGAAGGTTTAGGGTAGAGGTGCACTCATGGGGGTCTTAAAATAGGTTGATGGTATGAGAATGCTTATGCCTCATGTTAAAGCTCATCAGTGGGCTCTCTCTGCAGAGAAGACCCTCCAGAATCAGGTGGGCAAGAAGACCAGGACTGCACATGTCAGCTGTCTTCTTTCCCCAGCATCACCAGGATTACTCAGTAGGTTCAGGAACACAGTGGCCAGAGTGACAGAGGCGGAGGTTATTCATGAGTTCAACTTCACAAGGCAGATCTGGCTACTGCCACTATTGAATGCCTAAGCAGCAGCAGAGACTTCTGCATTCGGTTCAATACGTGAGCCATGTAGATGGCATGACCAGCCTCCTATTGACTGATTATACTGAACCCTTTTCATTATGGACTTGGTAGCAATTTTTCTCAATAAAATGGATATTTGTTCTGGATAGAGATTTGACTTCCCTGCTATGTTTCTATTAGCAATATATTCTGTGGACTTCCTGAAGGCTTAATTCACCAACAGTAATCCACATAACATTGCTTCTGGTCAGGATGTTATAGGTAATTTCCCACAGGACTCACTGGTCTTACCATAACCCAGGAGCAGCTGGCTTTTTATAGCAAAGCAATAGTGTATTGAAGACTAAGTTACAGAGCCAGCTGGAGGATATCTTATGAGGTAGGGGTACTGGTCTAGAGAAAATGGTATATGTTCCAAATCAATAACCAATATATGGTGTTGTTTCACCCAAGGGCAGATTACAGGGGCTCAGAAACTATAGGGAAGAAGAGCCTTCCTCCTGTTTACTGAAAGTGTAGTAAGGAACTTACAAATGTAGTCTCATAACTAGTTGCAAACATGGGGACTGTGGTCAATATTTGTATTTCCTTGCTTGAGCGGCAGGTGTGTATGTTCATACACATTCCCCCTCTCTGTCACCTATTATTTTACATAGGGTATGTTGGTGGTGGTTACCTTTAAGTTTAGTCAATGAATAAGATGTATGTAGCTGATGAAAAACTTATTAAATGTCTTCTTCCTCTTATTTAAGTGTCCATGCAGTAAACTCTTTCTAGAATTAAGTTCCAAGAACAACTCTCCATTTCCAGATGAATTTACAAACTCCCCTTTACTGGCTGATGAGAATGTATGATCTAGCATGTTTCCCTTTTGAACTGGTTGTCAGGAAGCTCAGGGCTTCCTATAAGCTCCATTGTAATGATTCTCTCACCTCAGGTTTCCAGGCCATTGCTGTCTTCCTTTCTTCTAAATGGTTTCTGCTTTAACTTTTCCTACCCTGTTTTATGTACATTTTAATAGTGCATGCCACTTTGATTCCTTTTTACATGTACCTAAGTAAATATATAAGTAAATAAATAAACCCTGCCTTTAACAAAGCAGTTCATGACTTCCCTTAACAGCAGCTCGGGCACACAATGGCTTACTCATTCAACCAGCATTTATTGAGTGTTCACCATGTGTAGACATGACAGTCCTATACTCTCCATCACTAGGCATGGTCCTCATGTCTTTGGCCATCCCTATTATTTCATGTCAGATGTCCCATTGTCAACTCTATGAGTAAAACTTTGGGGTAATGTGTAGCTCCTCTTATTTGAACTGTCTTTCAGAGTCTGTTTCTGATTGTTCCTCGTTCCTACCTTCTAGTGTATGGCTTTTACCAGTGGGTATCTTTAAATCTAAATCTACAATTTCTGAACATTCTGATAACTTCTCTACCTACCATATCTTAGAGTAACTGCAACTTTTTAGGAGCTTTTAGAAGATACCTGAAAACCAGAACTGCCCCATCCTGAAAGTTAGGGACTTTCTTCATTTTGAAATGAATGAAGACGCGAAGTCAGTGGAATTGGTTAAGGGCAATGCTGTAACCTGGACACAAAACTTGTAATCTCTGAAGAGATGTTCTCTACAGGAAATGGTGAACTAGCACATTAGTTTATAAGTCAACCTCTCAAGAATTTGGTTAGTAAAAATAAATGTATTTGGCTGGACACAATCCACTGCTGTTCTCTCTTTTTCTATACTTTTGGAATGAAATTTGTCTAATATAGGCACAATTCCTTATAGGTGGTTAGCTTATCTTCCTCTTTTTGTTTTTCCTAAATTGATATTTCCTCCTTGCTGCCTTCTCTTGTTCTTCCAAAGCACATATATTATTGTTTAATCCACTCAACATTTTCATAAATACCTACCATGTGCCAGACACAATCTGTTTAAGGATAAACAGATAAATATAGTACAGTTTCTGGACTCCATAAGTACATAGTTGTGGGGAGGCCAATGTTTAGGCAATAATTACAGCCTTGTGATAACTGACAGGGCAGAGGCACCACAAAAGTTTAGAGATGTTCCTTTACCTGATCCACAAGCTGAGAGGCGCTTTGGGGACAGTGACCCTTTTATAATGCAGCAAAAGGTCATCCATCTATCATGTTGGGTGAATTACTAGGCTTTTTCACAACTGAAAGAACCAACAAAACATCTAAGCCACTGCATGAGCAGACACAGTTTTGGAAAGTCACATGAATTTTACTACAAATTCACATATTATATGTAGTTGTGATCTGGTAAAACTAGTAAATATGCTAAAAATAGTACCTCATGGTAGAATTTTAAGGAAGAAAATGTTTCTCAAGCAGGGCATATAGAGCATATAAAGTACCACAGAGCTCCCTTAGGAGTCCTGAATGCCCAGTGTGGAACTCTAGAAATCCCCATCAGCCAGTGAGATGATGTCAATAAAGGATGATAATTGGTCCCTAAAGGATTGCCTTGGGAAGTGTACAGAACAAATACTCAACAGGGGCAATAAGCGAGCAAGGGAGGATATAATTATTTATACAGATCAAAAGATGGGGATACTTTGGACATGTAAGATGGGTTCAGATAATTAAATAGTGTTACATATGGATATTCTGAGAGGGTAACATTTCTGTACGCCTCAAGAGACTTGTAAGAAATCTATTTATATTCCCTACTTGATACTGTTCTCCTGTATCAGTGACTAGCAGCCCGTATGAATTCTGAACCAAAACATTTCTTTCAGAAACTAATGCAGGCTTGTCCCTCAACAGCACATATGACTGAGGGTAGACTCACTTCGACAGGCAGATGGACGGCCCCTTTAGAGGAAGACATCCAGTGTGTCAGCAAAGTATTGTCTTGGGTTGGTATAGTGTACAGCCTTTATCAATGTAGCAATCTAACTTAGTCCTTCCTTTAACGAAACAAAAACCATTGCTTTCTTCTCTAGGTAGTCATTGCTTAGTATTCACCCTATCCAAGTTCGCCATCTAGAGGTCATACAGTTTGCAAGTGCATAAGGTCAGAAGACTGCATGTGAGAATTCACATGTGCCTCCTATTTAGGGAATTTCTCCTTCTCCTTCTTCTAAGGAAGTTTATACTTCTGTTGAGTGATACCACAATTCATGGAGGTTTGCTGTATAGCTACCATCTTGCTAGATATTTACTGGTCTCTTCTTTTACATTTCTCGATCACATAGGGATTTATATTGTAAAAGTAACAGTGAAGAAGAGCTGTTAAATATATGTTTTAGTACAATATTTCTTCAGTTAAAAAAAAAAGTTTTCAATCTCCCTTTTGGTCAACCTAAAAGTAACACATTCTTCATTATTGCTTAAATTACTAAGCACTAACAATCCTAATCATCCCTACCATTTACTGAGCACTTAGCATGGTACCACTGGCCAGGAAACTTGAGACATCTAAGGTTATGAGTTTAAGCAGCTTAGCCCAAGACACAGAGCTAATCAGTAAGTTGGTGAATTGGTTTTGGAGATCTGTCTCACTGCCTGTGTTCTTGCCAAACCTGCCATATTGCCTCCAGGTATTTTGTTTTTCTGTTTTTCAAACCTAGAATGTTTACCTCTGGCTTTTTCAACCACCTCCCTCCTTCTATAGTGGAGTTTACATGTGCCCTGTCTCCCTGCTACTTTAGTGAGCAGGAAAGACTAACCTTTCTCCTCCACATGCTGCGTGATAATCAAGAAGACAACCAGAAACTGCACAGAAATTTCCTGCATCACCAAGTTTAGTTCAACTGCATTTCAGAAGTTGAGGTGAAGCCATGACCTACTCCCCCTCATCCTGGAGCTTAGGTTGGCAAGTGTCTCTTGATCATGCCTGATCTACCCTGTGGACCCTAAATAAAGTCACGTTCAATCAACAATGCATAAGACCTGGCCCTCTCTACAAAAGGATCCTCAAGTTGGAGTTTCTGGAGTTTTTCTTCAGAGGTTGCTTTTTTTTTTAAAGTGTATTTATTTATTTTTTTAGTACTCTCTACACCCACTGTGGGACTCGAACCCACAACTCCAAGATCAAAAGCCATGTGCTCCTCTAACTGAGCCAGCCAGGTGTCCTGAGATGTTGCTTTAATTTTTTATTTTGTTAATGTTTATTTATTTGTGAGAGAGAGAGTGAGGGAGTGGGGGGGGGTAGCAGAGAGAGAGGGAGAGAAAGAAAGTCCCAAGCAGGCTCCCTGCTATCACCCCAGGAACTGCAAGACTATGAACTGAGCTGGAGTCGATGCTCAACTGATAGAGACACCCAGGTGCCCCAAGAGGTAACTTTTTAAGAAGACCATCAAACTTTATTTTTGGAGGTAATTCTTTTATTTTCAGTTGAATTTGCGTTTCTACTCTTTTCCCTGTCCCAACAATGTGAGGTTCACATCAAGCAAAGTGGAGGCATGCCTACTTCTGGAATTCAGTGATTTCTGCACAAGTCATCAAGATTTCTGGCTTGCGTGAGGAACTGTAGCTCCCTGGGGACACAGAGACGTTAAGTTCTAATGATTGGAACCCTTATATTAAGAGATTCTTAGGTTTAATGTAGCTGTAAGGAACAAAATACACCCAAACTAGCTTTAGCATAAAGGGAGATTTATTGGATGGACACAAGGATCTCTCCTGGACATAGGACAGGAAATGCAGATAGTCCTCATGAGGGATTAGAGTCAGAAACCGAAAGCTGTTGGAAGCAAAAGTAATCTCTCTCTCTCTCCCCCTTTAAGAGTCTGTTTTATTTATTCCACCAAGACTTACTGATAGCCTACTATGTATCAGGTACCATGCTAGATGGTAAGAGTACAGAGGCAAACAGAACATACAAGGTCTGCCTTATTCTTCTCTGTAGACCATCCTTATCTGATCCATTTATCATGGCTTTACATGACCTCCTGATTCAAATCTTCAGCAGAAACTAATTCAGTCTCAGCATCCTTAGTTCAAAGACAAAGTCTTAGCACAACATATGGCTTGTTACCTCTGGCATCAGCTATCTACTCCTGGTCCATTCAGGCACAGCAACAATGATGCTGATGGCTGGGGGAAGGGGACCTGTTGTGACCTGTTGTGTGGGACAATCTCAGCAATCAGGGAAGAATAGAGCAAATGGTATGAAAATGGGATGTTGGTAAAGAGGATAAGACCAATGAAGGAAATGATGATCATCTCTATTGTAAAGATTTTCCAAGACAAAAGGATGATGAAGCTTTCTATAAACTTGAGGAAAGAAAAGGAAAGAGCCTCAGGAAAGCTGAGAACTTGCCTTGGGGTAGGGAAGGGTTCCAACTAAATGACATATCTGGGGATACCAGTTTGAGTCTGAGTGAAGCACAGGTTACTCAAAAGCCCTCTAACCCTGCTTCCTTAGAGGAACCTGGATAACATTCCTTGGGAGAGGAGAGAGGAACTCTAGATCTTAAAAACAAAACCTTCCTGTAGTAGCGATTTAAAAATTCAAAGTATATAAGGTTGCTAGAAACACTGTGAATCCTGGAGGCAATCAATCTCCAATTGTGAGAGCAGCAGATGGAGAACAGCAACACTGCAACAGTAGTTTGAAAAGACTGGAAAGCATACAGGAAAAAAAGGAAAGTAGAGAGGCTAAACATTGAGATATGCAATCACAAAATTTTGTGACTGTAGCCTAAGTATTTTAGTCACTTGGACTAATACGGTCTTGAGAAACAAGAGTTAAAATCATCAGTGTAAAAGTAAACTTCCCTCACAAATCTGCACTTCCAACCTACATGTCTCAAGTACCTCATTGTTACACTCTGACAAGATATTTCAGGTTAATTCCTTTCCTTCAAGAGAATCTTGACCCACTAGATTGCCTTTTTGTTTTATTGATGGTTTCCTAAAGCAACCTAGTGAATGGGAAAAGATATCTGCAAATAATATATTTGATAAGGAGTTAATATTCAAAATATATAAAGAACTTATACAACTGAACACCAAAACAAACAAACAATGAACAATTTGATTAAAAAATGGGCAGAGATCCTAAATAGACATTTTCCAAAGAAGACATCCAGATGGCCAACAGACACATGAAAAGATACTCAACATCACTAATCATCAGGGAAATGCAAATCAAAACCACAATGAGATATCACCTCCTACTGGTCAGAATATATAGTATTAAAAAGACAAGAAATAACAAGTATTGATGAGGATGTGGAGTAAAGGGAACCCTCATGCACTGTTGGTGGGATTGTAAATTGGTGCAGTGTGGAGGTTTTTCAAAAAAATTAATAATAGAAACTCCATGCAATCCAATAATTCACTACTGGATATTTACCCAAAGAAAATGAAACTACTAATTCATAAAGATATATGCACCCCTATGTTTATTGGCAGCAATTTTTACAATAGTCAAGATACAGAAGCAATCCAAGTGTCCAACAATAGATGAATGGATAAAGAAGTTGTGGTATGGAGCATATGATGGAATTTCACTGAGCTCTAAAAAAAAAAAGGGGGGGGATCTTGCCATGTGCAACAACATAGATGAACCTAAAAGGTATTAGGCTAAGTGAAATAAGTCAGATAAAAAAAGAAAAATACCCTATGATTTCACTTATATGTGGAATCTAAAACATAACAAAACAAAACAAAATAAATGAAAAAACAAAAAAACAAACTCTTAAATACAGAGAAAAAAACTGGTGGTGGCCAGAGGGGCAGTAGGGTGGGGGGTTGGGTGAAATAGATAAAAGGGATGAAGAAGTACAAACTTCTAGTTACAAAATAAATAAGTCATGGAGATGAAAAGTACAGAGTAGGGAATATAATCAGTAATGTTGTAATAACTTTGTATGGTGACAGATGGTGACTACATTTATTGTGGTGATCATTGAGTAATGTATAGAATTGTAGTATCACTATATTGTACACCTGAAACTAATACAGTGTTTTATGTTAATCATACTTTAATTTTAAGGCAAGAGAGAATCTTTGAGAGGGTAAGGTATTTCATTTGTTTGCAACTTTTGAAGCGAGTATTTAATTCTGATCAAATTCATTAGCATAATATATGTTGATTTGTAGTTCAAGTCACCATTTTAAGGAGGTAAAACTCATGTGTGGTAGAAGTTCCCAAATGAGCATAATGTCTAAACTTTCAATGAAATTTAGTGCGCGGTAAAACACTGCAGATGGAAAGAACTATAGTTACTGTGATACTAATTCAGCGAGCTATGGGCATTGCCTTAGGTTGTTTGGACTTAATCAGTGATTATTTTGTATATGAGTCCTTCTCACTTTCCATGAGGTAAAGTTTTGGGAAATTTTATTTGTTATAAGGCTAAGTGGTCTACAAAGTCTTAGTTCTCATAACCCTTTTGACGTTTTCTTCTGAAAAAGATCTGAAATCTGGAACTGTTCCCACAGGGATTCACTCTATTTGCCTTTTTAAATTCCTCAGTGGTTCCCCTTCTTCTCATTAATTAATTAACTTGATTCAACAAGTATTTATTGAGTCCCTCTGTTGCACCAGGATAATCATCAATCATTACTCTCACAGAATGTTTTTGGGAAAGGCAATCCACCATGGGCTGTGGGCATGCATCTCTGCAAGCTCTTGCTGAGCATGTCAAGAATGTCAACCCAGGGGCGCCTGGGTGGCGCAGTCGGTTAAGCGTCCGACTTCAGCCAGGTCAAGATCTCACGGTCCGTGAGTTCGAGCCCCACGTCGGGCTCTGTGCTGACAGCTCAGAGCCTGGAGCCTGTTTCCGATTCTGTGTCTCCCTCTCTCTCTGCCCCTCCCCCGTTCATGCTCTGTCTCTCTCTGTCCCAAAAATAAATAAACGTTGAAAAAAAAAATTAAAAAAAAAAAAAAAAAGAATGTCAACCCAATTTCCCTTGCTTGGCCTATTTATCAGGTTTGTATTTGCAGCAACCTTAAGAAATGAGGTCATAGAACAATTTTGTTATAAAAGCAGTGGCTTCCTCAAGATCAATGTTCCTTGACTGCAACACAAACCCACCTTGACTGGTCAGTATCACTCCTTTGGGACTTAGAGGACATAAGAAACAGATGTCTACATGATGCTCATGCTTGCTGTGCTCCTGAATAATGAAGTCCCCTGTCTTTGACCCAGGAGGATCATCTCATGTCTTTTGCCAGCATCCATGAAACAGTAGCAGGCCAACTTACTAACTTTATTTTTATTATTTAAATGTTTATTTCATTTTGAGAGACAGAGACAGAGCATCAGCAGGGGAGAGGCAGAGAGAGGGAGACACAGAATCTGAAGCAGGCTCCAGGCTCTAAGCTGTCAGCACAGAGCACAACGCGAGGCTCGAACTCGAGAACTGTGAGATCATGACATGAGCACAAATTGGATGTTCAACTGACTGAGCCACCCAGTCGTTCCCAACTTAGTAACTTTAAAGAAAGTAAAATAAAATCCCAGTCCCTGAAATTTAAATCTTAATTTCCAAGAATTAAATTACCTCTAAAAAAAGGCCTTTATCGAGTGAAATTTTATGTCATCCTCTAAAAATCTGCCTCAACCGAAATAGGAAAAATGTCAACTATATTTAACGTAAATTTGATTTTTTAGATCCTATATTCTCTTAGATTTGTAGCCTGCATATTATAAATTCCATTTTCTTCTCAATTCTTAAAAATTAAGGTTTGTGGGGTGCCTGGGTGGCTCAATAGGTTAAGCATTGACTCTTGGTTTGGGCTCAGGTCATGATCTCAGTTTGTGAGTTCAAGCCCTGCATCGAGCTCTGTGCTGACAGTGCAGAGTCTGTTTACGATTCTCTCTCCCCCTTTCTCTGTCCTTCTCCCATTCATTTTCTCTGTCCCTCTCTCAAAATAAATAAATAAACTTTAAAAAAATGAAGGTACTTTTCTCCCAGCAATGCAAATTAACCATAATTTCTAGGTTTTCTGCTATGTGTCAGGTTCTGCAGGGGATCTAAAGATGAATAAGACATAGTCCCAGCATTTTTAGGCCTCAGGGTTTAATAGAGATGACAAACACAAATCTGTATCTCAAACACAAGACTGAGGGGGATCAGATATAGTTGAATTCCAAGCAAAGAATGGGTGAAGAGTGGGGAAGGGGAGATTTAGTTAAGTAATTTCTTGTTAAGAAGGACAAATATAAGCTAAACACTGAAGGATGGGTAGGACTCCAACAACTGGAGAAAATGGAGAGGCAGGGACTGGGGAACAAGGAAAGTGGTACAAAGAGATGCATTTCAGACAGATGGGGTGGGATGGAGACACAGCAAGAGCAAATGTAGATCATGATTAGAATTAGCAGGAAATCCAGGGTGTGTGGAACACTGAGAGATGATGAGTTCAGACCAGTTCTGTTTGAAGTGCCCATGGAATCTTGTAGATAAATGAAGCTCTCTACAAAAGGTGGGAAATGTGAGTCGGATTCAGGAGAGAAATTAGGGCTGGAGAGGAATTTGGGGATCATCCACGTCGGGGGCAATAATAGAAGCCACTGTATTAGATTAAAGGAGGCAAAGGTAAAATATGAAGAAGACCGGACTTCTACAAAATGCCTCTACTCAAGAGCCAAACAGTAAAATTATGGCCTCCAATGAAACAGCCAGAACTGTGAGAACCAAAAACAGCAGAGATATGATACTGAGCAACAAGTTCCACAGGAAACCCCAGAGTAACTGCTGGGAAGAGGCAACTAGATTAGGTGATTATAAAGTTCTGGTTGATCTTGTAAATAGACATCATAATCAGAAGAGGGCAGATCAGAAGTAGATGCATGAGTGTTAATCAAGGAAGTGAAAGGGATAAATATAGACTACTATTTTGAGAAGCATTGCTGTTAAGGGAAGGAGAAAGATGGAATGCAGTCTCAGGGGAAATGAATATTTCATAAAAATCATTAGATTTGAACACGTGTGTAGGCTAAGGAGCTATTAGAAGGCAAAGGAAAAATAAAGAAAGCAAAGAAAAAAATGAAAGAGAAAGAATATGAATGAGAAAAATCACAAAAGAGGTTTAAGAAGTCAGAAGGAGTAGGCTTAATCCAAGGCATAAGGGAAGGAGAAAAAAATGGCTAATGACCGACAGAAAATCTGAGAGTTCACCATAGATAACTCAGTATCCTAAGTCAAACAGATGGAAATCTGGGAGGTAGGGTGGCAGCAGTGAGTTCAGCTTGAAAAGGGGGGATCCTGGATTGAAACAGGGGCTGTAGAGAATTGGAAAGACAATTAAGTAAGGATAAATAAAAGATTCAGCTACAGTTCATCAATAATGGATGCCATCAGTCAGCTGAGGGGCTACCCCACCTCTACTCTAGACAGCTGAGTCAATCCACATCTGGAAAGTGTATACAGCAGAGGGCAAAGGAACATATCAAAAGTCTAAAGTGCCTGTGAACCAAGGGGTCCAGACTCAGAGAGGCTAGAGGACCTAGAAGTGGGCTCATAGCCTGGATAAACTGAGAATCTGGGATGTTGGAGATGCTGAGACGAATGAACAAAAAAGAGGAGGTAGGGGATTATATTTACACAAGTGTTTTTCAGGTTTGGGACCTGGGGTTTTGAGTGGATCAAGTGAGGACAGATTCTCAGTTGAAGCCGCAGCCAGTCTGATGACTGACATGGTTGTTTAATCAAGTTCAGGCAGTCAGAGAAGTCTTGGGGTATTTTACTACACTTCAAATTAGTTAGTGGTGTTTTATTGTTGTATATCAACTACCCAAATACTCTTGTGCATTGTTATTTTTACTATTATGTAGATTTTCCCTTATCCATTTTATTTATTGTTAAAAGAAATACATAATGTAAATAGGTATTAAGTACTTCAAATAAGTTGTTCTTACGTCCTATTTTCAGTTTTATCTAATCTCCAAGATAGGTTCATTTGGGGAATGAACCTAAACTAGTTTACTTGTAGCCCTGTGGTAGACTGCTTTCCATTCTTTTCTCAATTGTAACTATGAATTAATTTTAGTGGTTTTGTTAATGTCTATCTTCCCCACTATAATATATGCTCCAATAGGACAGGGTATGCATCTGTTCTGTTCTTCTCTATAGCCAGGAATGTTTAGCACATAGGATAATTCCTAGCATATATGATGTACTCAAAAAGTATTTGTTTTCATGAATTGTTTATAAAAGGAGATATCTACTGAATCTGGACATCCTCTCTCAGTTGCTTAATCCTACACTTCGCTTACCATATATTTGATAAACTGGAAGTATTTCTTTTTATTTCAGGAATATCTGTAATATTCAAAGAAAATAGGATTCCTTTTGTTGTCTCTATAAGCTATTAAATTCTCTGCCTACGCTCTTTAACAAGAAACAATATGTTTATTCTTAATTCATCCTCTAATTGTTTTCCTTTCAGACTGATGTAAAATGTTGAGACTACTTCTTAGTGTTACTTTTTGCATTATAAGGACATCATCAGATGTTCTGAAAATTCTGTGACAATGTTTATGTCATAGTCTCTGGCTCAGAAAATGAGTCAGTTAATGAGTTGTCAGTCCCAACAAATGTTTGTGTCATTTACATGATGATCTTAAATGCCTTTCTGCAATTTTAAGGGTCTGTTCATGCTTTCTAGTGCCTCACTGCCGCCCTCTTCTGGTTACATATAACAGCACAGGCATAAAAGATCCCACTTCTTAAACTACATGTGTATCTTTACTTAATGAAAACAAATGTGGCTCTACAGAACAAAAAAGAGCCAAATAAATTACAAGACTTAGAAATGACCTAATAAAATGGAAAAATTTTATGAAACATTAAAATAGTGATGCATATTATTTATCTACCAATAACCTTTTTTGAACCCCATTTCAGAAAAAAAAATACATTACTCTTTTTGAATTTTATCATAGAAAAACATCACTAGTCCATTGTCTCAAAATCTATGATGCTCCAATATAACAGCAATAAAAATTTCACTTGTACTATCTATGTAGAAAGAGTTTGCTAACAGAATTAATAGTGTACATAGTATTGCAGGCCATGGGCAAACTGGGAGAAAAAAAATCTATTCAACTATTAAGGGTATTTTAGCATGGCTAAATATATGAAATAAACACTGATAATCCAAAGAGCATTCATTACCTACTTATGAAGTGCTGAATGAGTCCTTCACTTGCAAATAATGCAGTGGTTCTGAACATATATATGACCTGAAGCCTTTGTTTACACTGTTCTCTTGACTCCTATTCACACTACACATCCTATATTGGATGAATTCTGCCATCTTCTCCTTGCAAATATGGTCTCTGCTCTCACAATCTCTTCTGTTATTGTCTTTCCCAGGTCCCCTCCATCTCTAGTTGGGACCATTAGCCTCCAAACTGGTTTTCCTGCCACCTGTCTCTTTCCATATCCCCATAACTCTATACTTCACACATTGCCAGGTAGCCTCTTAAAAGCAGAATTAACCTTGTTACTCCCCTCCTTAAAAATGTCTGCTGGGGGCCATCTGGGTGGCTCAGTCGGTTGAGCATCTGACTCTTGCTTTCAGCTGGGGTCATGATCCTAGGGTCCTGGGATTGAATCCTGCATCAGGCTCTGTGCTGAGTATGGAGCCTGCTTGAGATTTTCTCTCTCTGTGTTCCTTCCCTGCTTATGCTCTTTCTCTCTCTAAAACAAAACAAAACAAAACAAAAAAATTTTTAAAAAATGTCTGCTGTCTTGCTGTTGCCTATAGGATGAAGTCGTCCAGCACCTGAACTTGGAATCCAGTGTGTGGTACCCAGCATTCCTGCAATGCAGCACAGCTTCTGTCACTGTGCACTTGCCCTTAGTACCCTGTAATAGTGTCCCCCGGCACTCGGTTTTCTCCTCTGTGGCAGAGCTTGGCACAAGGCTCTATCATATATCAGTTACTTAACTGTCTCCCAAGAGACTGACTCCTGAGAGTGGGCAGAGCCTCACTCATTCTCTTTCAAATCTCCAGTGCACAGCTGGTACCAGCCGTGTGACTAGCACACAATAGAAGCTCAGTGCGGATTTGTGAAATAGAAGCTCAGTGCGGGTTTGTGAACGGATGAATGATAGAATGCTGCTCTTTCCATTTTTATCTAATGAAATTCTCAGTTTCCAAGTTTTAAATTATAGTGGCATTTCTCTAAAGCCTTTTTTTACTCTTTTCTGGCAGAATTCATAGCTATACGAGTTTTTGTTCACATTACACTTAGCTATATGTACTCCTGTCTCTTGTGCTATGTCATTAGGGCCTAAAGGCAACTTGGGAGAGTGAAAAGGGCATGAGCTTTGGAAGCAGACAACCCTGAACTGTATCCCAGCCCTGCTATCCACTCTCCGTGTCACCTTAGACACGTTTCTGAAATGAATGTTTTTTCCCCTCATCTGTAAATGGGTCTAACACCACTTCTCCATAAGACGAATACAAACACTAAAAAAGAAAGTGAAAACCCATGACACATACTACACTTTCACTAAATTTTAGTATTTGTTCCCTTTCCCTGAGGGTGAAGATCATATCTAATTTATATCTAGGTTCCCAGTGTATTATAAACTATAGAGACTCAGCAATATTTGCTGAGGAAATAAATGAATTCCAGAGTTGTAGTTGGTCAAAAATAATATAAGAATTACAATCTTGAATCATATGTTTCTCATTTTTATGATTATAATATCTAAAGTATATTCTAGTCACATAGTTTGAGGCATAAATATTTTCTAGTCTTTCAGTTATATTTCCATTTGTTCGTTTTCCTTTATGTAGTCATTGTGAAATATGTTTATGAAGTGTTTGAATAAAAAGACCTAGTGTTTATTTTTAACAAGATAAATATAATGTTAAGGAGGAAAAAACAGAATATACCAGTGTTCACAGTGTGACAGCTACTATGTTTTTAAAAAAGATGAAGATTGGGGCGCCTGGGTGGCGCAGTCGGTTAAGCGTCCGACTTCAGCCAGGTCACGATCTCGCGGTCCGTGAGTTCGAGCCCTGCGTCAGGCTCTGGGCTGATGGCTCGGAGCCTGGAGCCTGTTTCCGATTCTGTGTCTCCCTCTCTCTCTGCCCCTCCCCCGTTCATGCTCTGTCTCTCTCTGTCCCAAAAATAAATAAAAACGTTGAAAAAAAAAGTTAAAAAGATGAAGATGAATGATGTTTTTTCCAGAAATAGAAAAAAAATCCATCCTAAAATTCATTTATAATCTCAAAAAACCCAAATAGCCAAAGCAATCTTGAAAAAGAAGAACAAAGTTGGAGGTCTTGTACTTTCTGATTCTAAAACTTGCTACAAAGCTACTCTAATCAAAACAGTGTGATACTGGCATAAAGACAGACATATAAACCAATGAAATAGAATAGAGAGCCCAGAAATAACCCTTCACATCAAGTGATTTTTGATAAGGGTGCCATGACCATTCAATGGAGAAAGGACAATCTTTTCAATAAATGGTGTTGGGAAAACTGGATGTCCATGTGCAAAAGAATAAGGTTTTACTTTTACCTTATACCAAAGCCAAAAACTAACTGAAAAGTGTAAAGCCTAAAATAAAATAAAGCCTACAACTACAAAAGTCTTAGAAGATAACAGGAGAAAATCTTTATGATACTGAATTTTGCAGTGATTTCTTGGGTATGATATCAAAAGCACAGATAACAAACAAAAAAACCCCAAATATATTGGGCTACATAAAATTTAAAAACTTCTGCTCATCAAAGGTCATATTAAACAGAGTGCAAAAGGAACCCCTGGAATGGGAAAAATATTTGCAAATCGTACAGCTGATAAGGAATTAATATCCAGAATATGTAAAGCACTCCTACAACTCAAGGGTAAAAATACAAATGACCTAATTTAAAAAAAATAGCAAAGGACTTGAACTGACACTTCTCCAAAGAAGATATACAAATGGTCAATAAGCACATGAAAAGATGTTCAACATCACTAATAATTAGGGAATGCAAACAAAAATCACAATGAGATACCACTTCACACCCATTAAGATGGCTACTAAGAAAAAAAAAAAAAAGGAAAAAAGAATAGAGTACTGGCCAGGACGTGGATAAATTATAATCTTAGCACACTGTTAGTGGGAATATAAAATGGTACAGCTGTTATGGAAGAAGATATTATGGTGTTTCCTCAGAAATTAAAAATAGAATTATCATATGATGCAGCAATTCCACTTCTGAATACATATCCAAAATAATGGTAAGCATGGACTTGAGTTATTTGTATACCATGTTCAAAACAGCACTATTTACAGTAGCCAAAAGGTAGAAGCAACTTATGTGCCCATCAACAGACAGATAAACAAATGTGGTATACACATACATTTCCTTAAAAAAGGAAATTCTGACAAATGCTATAACACAGGTAAATTTTGAGGACATTATATAACATGAAATAAGCATCACAAAAACAAAATTGCATGATTCTACTTACTGCCTGAGGTGCCTCGAGTAGTCAAATGCATACAGACAGAAAGTAGAATGGTGGTTGCCAAGGGGCTGGGTGGGGTGGGGGGAGTGGAGTGGGGTATGAGAAGCTATTGTTTGATGGTGAAAACAGAGTTTCAGTTTTGCAAGATGAAAAGCATTCTGTGGATAGATGGGAGTGATGGTAGCCCAAGAATGTGAACGTAAATTAATACCACTATACTCTACACTTAAAATGATTATGATGGCACATTTTATGTGTATTTTACCACAATTATTAAGAATGACTACAAAAATAGCAGGAAATACACCAAAATATTTAGCATCTTTGGCTCTCAGTAATACTCTTTGACTATTTTCCCCTTCTTTTTATGATTTCTACAATGACTATGTATAGTTCTATAATTAGGAGAAAATAATTAATTCAAAACTTCATGTGAAAACTTACCCAAAATTGGTGTTCATAGATTTTGATCCAGTTCTAATTTAGAACTTTCTAGGCTAAAAAAATATTAAACACAGAGGACTTTATTATAATAAGAGAATGGATAGAATAAGGAATAATCTATATTTATTTCCTGCATTATGTCATAGGCATTGTTGCATGATTTCTACTTGAAACATCCCAGGTAAGAGAACAGAGGAAACTCACCGTCCTGAGTCCCAAATGAGAGTAGAGAAGTTACAATTGGTCATCACCATCCATCACGTTAGAAACACATGGAGGGGCACCTGGGTGCCTCAGTCAGTTAAGTGTCTGACTTCAGCTTAGGTCATGATCTCATGGTTCATGAGTTCGAGCCTCGCGACGGGCTCTCTGCTCTCAACGCAGAGCCTGCTTCGGATCCTCTGTTCCCTTCTCTCTCTCTGCCCTTTCTCCACTTTCACTCTCTGTTTCTCTCTCAAAGATAAATAAACCTTAACAGTAAATGAATAGGGGCACCTGGGTGGCTCAGTTGGTTGAGCAACCGACCTCGGTTCAAGTCATGATCTCAAAGTTCATGAATTCAAGCCCCACATCAGCCTGCCTGCTGTCAGCCCAGAGCCTGCTTCAATCCTCTATCCCTTCTCCCACTAGCACCCTCTCAAAAATAAATAAACATTAAAAAATAAAAAGTAAAATAAAATAAATAAACATTAAAAAAAGAAACACATAAAGGAAAAATGTCAATCACAGAAGACCAGATCCTCTCCAAGGTGGTTAACAGGGGACAAACATCTCTCTCCATCCTCTTAAACAGAGGTAGGGGTTTCAAATCTCTCTTTAGACTTTTTAGAAACTTTACTCTCAGAGGTCTAAATTATCAGGGTTGGTACTCTCTGACAGTTTCATTATGAGAAAATAAAGAGACTTTGCTGAAAAAACCTTTCTGAATGATCTCTTGTCTCAGTGACTTTAAAAGAAGTCTATTTATTACTTTTGGGGATTGCCAGAGGGAGGAAGTCCTCCTGGTTATTTATGTAAATATTTTGCTGAAAGAACTTACAATAATAGTTACTATTTTTTCATACACTAGAAATAGCAATACATGACATTTCATAGTGCTTTACATTTTCTTCCTTTTTTTAACATTTATTTATTTTTGAGAGACAGAGACAGAGCATGAGCGGGGTAGGGAGGGGCAAAGAGAGAGGGAGACACAGAATCTGAAGCAGGTTCCAGGCTCTGAGCTGTCAGCACAGAGCCCGATGCGGGGTTTGAACTCACGAACTGTGAGATCATGACCTGAGCCAAAGTCAGATACTTAACCAACTGAGCCACCCAGGTGCCCCCATAGTGCTTTACATTTTCAACCACCTTGAAAAATCTTTCAGGGGGCAGCTTATGCCCTTAAGTCCCTGAACCACTGGCTCTAAATGAGCAGCCTTCTGGCCACTTTTAGACCTTGCTTTTGCCTTCCTTGTTTAATCTGCATATGCCTTCCCCAATCTTGGAATCTTACATCATGACCCACTGCCCGTCATTGTTAATGTCAACAGCCTGCTCCTAGGGCATTTTAGCTCCCACATCACTGTTACTCCAATGACCCCCATTCTTGGAGATTTCAATAATTATTTAGTGATCAGGGACTCTTGGTTTCTCGAATCCTTTCTTCCAAAGATCTTGCCCTTCACCCAACCTCGGGCATTCACTTTTAAGGCAACTCTTTCATACTTTTCAAATTGTATCTCACTTTCTATCCACTACCATCCATCTTGTCCCCTTTTATTCTCCCAAATCCAACAATCCCAAAATATCACTGGGACCTAGAATCCATTGATCCTACCACCCCCCTTGAGGCCCTTTCTCCTCCCTCTACCCAATTTAATTTCCATGGTCAATCATGATCATCACCACATGCATACACCTTTGACTCCCTTGTTTTTAACATGTGCATGTCAAAATCACAACTCTAGTTAAACCCAAACTTTACACAGCTGAATGATGCTGGGGGAAAAAATATCCCTGCCCCCGATTCCACTTTAAATTTCTGCCTCTGAAACTCAGTGATGCCATTAATGCTGCCAGGCAATCGCATTGTGATTCTCAGGTCCATCCACCTTTCACTCTGTCAGGGGCCGATTTCATACTTTGTCTCCTTTCCTCCTCTACCCTCATTCTCAGCAATCAGAAGAGGACTTTCACAGACTCCTGCTCACCTCTAACAGTGGCTGCAACCCATATTCTGCCCTCCCATTTGCTTTCAGAGATGAGTCACCCATTCTCTTATCTGGAAGCAATTACTCCATTCAAACAATAATTGCACCCTTCTCCTTACTCAAACTCAGTGCTGAATTTTTTTCTTCTCTGAGTTTTTGCTCTCCATTGGTTCATTCCTATCTATTTACAAACATGCCATTATTTCTCCCATCTTAGAAGAAAAATCTCTTGACTTCACTTTCATCAATAGCTATTGCCCTTTGCAGCACAATTCCTTGAAAGAATTGCTCCTACTTAAGCTTTCAATCTGTCTCTTCTCATTTTCTCTTAAATGCACTTCAATCAGACTTCTGCTCCATCACACCACTGAAACTGCCATTGTCAAAGTCACTGGTGAACTCCACCTTGCTACATCCAAAGACCAATTCTCATTCCTCTTCTTTTTAACCTACTAAAATATGTGATAGATAGCATGTGACACACACCTTCCCTTCTCCATTGCCTTCCAGGATACCACATGCTCTTGGTTTTCCTCCTACCTCACTGATCTCTCCTTCTCAGCCTTTTTGGCTGGTTCATCCTCCTCTCCTAGATCCCTTAATGTTGAAATGTGCAAAGCCTCAGTCTCTGGCCTTCTTCCTTTCTCCATCTAAATCCACTCCTTGGCTTGGGGCGCCTGGGTGGCTCAGGAGGTTAAACGTCCGACTCTTGGTTTTGGCTCAGGTCATGATCTCACAGCTGTGGGTGTGGAACCTGCTTAAGATTCTCTCTCTCCCTCTCTCTGGGTCCCATCCCTTCTTGCATGTTCTCTCTCTCTCAACAACCAATCAATCCACTCCTTGGTGATCTCATTCAGTTCATAGTTTTAAATATCATGTATTGGCTGACAATCACCAACTTTGTATCTCCAGTCCAAACTTCTGCCTTGAAATTTTCCGATGGATATTTTCAACTGTTCATTGGGTATCTGACTTGTATATCCAGTCAGCATCATATTCTCAACATGTCCACTTTGAACTCCAAATCTGCCTCAGCTAATGACTCAGCTAATGACCTGTCCAGGAAAGTGAAATGAAAGGCCAGCTCTTAGATGAGCTGTGCATTCAGAAGAGGCTGAATGGGAGCAGATAGGGGTATTTGAAGGGAAAACTTGCCCAGAGGGAACCCCCTGGTTCCCTCGTGTCACTTAGACTTTCACTTTGTGTCAAGCTTTTCCTTGACAACTGTGATTTGGGGAATAACTGTGTTGAGATACTGTGAGACTTCTAAGATCTATGTTACATAATAAGTAGTGCTTTTCTTTTCTTTCACTATAACTTACTTTTCCATACACGGTGGTTTCTGGCTTATGAGTGAGAGGTATTACTAGCCTACTGGGTGTTTTCCAGTATGTTCTATCAAGAAGTATTTAAGTCATGCAAAACTTTTTAAAAAATTTTTTTAACATTTATTTATTAAAAATTTTTTTAATGTTTTTATTTATTTTTGAGAGAGCAAGAGAGAGAAACAGAGCAGAGTGGAGGAGGGGTAGAGGGTAGAGGGGTCTTTTTGAATAGACAGTAGAGAGAGGGGGAGGCATAGAATCTGAAGCAGGTTCCAGCCTCTGAACTGTCAGCGCAGAGCTCAACATGGGGCTTGAACTCATGAACTGTGAGTTCATGACCTGAGCTGAAGTCGGATGCGTAACCAACTGAGCCACCCATATGTGCCCATAACATTTATTTATTTTTGAGAGAGAGAGAGTGACAGAGTATGAGCAGGGGGGTGGCAGAGAGAGAGGGAGACACAGAATACTAAGCAACTCTAGGCTCTGAGCCGTCAGCACAGAGCCCAGTGCAGGGCTTGTACCCACGAACCACGAGATCATGACCTGTGATGAAGTCGGACGCTTAACTGACTGAGCCACCCAGGCGCCCTGAGTCATGAAAATCTTGAAGATTGTACCATAGTGATTTCTGATGTATTTTTATTTTTTATTTTTTATTTTTTTTAATTTTTTTTTCAACGTTTATTTATTTTTGGGACAGAGAGAGACAGAGCATGAATGGGGGAGGCAGAGAGAGAGGGAGACACAGAATCGGAAATAGGCTCCAGGCTCCGAGCCATCAGCCCAGAGCCTGACGCGGGGCTCGAACTCACGGACCGCGAGATCGTGACCTGGCTGAAGTCGGACGCTTAACCGACTGCGCCACCCAGGCGCCCCCTGATGTATTACCGACTGCGCCACCCAGGCGCCCCCTGATGTATTTTTAAATAATTTAAATTTTTGAAACATTTTATTTTATAATGAGAGCAAAATGGTGATTTTATTTAAAATTTTGGAGAAAAAATACAGCAAAAAAGAAAATAAGAATTACCTATGGTCCCACTAAGAAATAAGCACTATAAACCTTTTGATATCATTGTTTCTGTGTACAGTTATAATGTTTATATATATATATGTATATACATATATATATTTCTATATGTACATATATATTTGTAATGAAGCTTTTGAAAGTGTAAGTTTCAAAATTTAACTAAGTATTCTTGGACTATAATTGAGCAGTCTGAATTTTGTCTCTCAACTGAGGTGCCTAGGTGTAGTCAGAAGTAGTTTAACAAAACACTGTGATACATATATATATTTTAGTGGCACTTCCTTTCCCTCATGACTTATGGTTAACTTAGGGATGCTTTCTGCATTTATTGTCTTCTGTTTTTCTTTCAGCCTTGCTTTGGAACTAGACATTCTCACCACTCTGCCTGCCCCTCCACATCCCAGCTAACACAAATGACAAATCCCAGTAGCCAACCCTCATCAGTGAGTGTTAATCTTTATCAAAACTTCTCCTAGGATGGGGCACCTGGGTGGCTCAGTCAGTTGAGGGTCAAGCTCTTGATTTTGGTTCAAGTCATGAGCTCACAGTTCATGGGATCAAGCCCCGCATTAGACTCTGCACTGACAGTGAGGAACCTGCTTGGGATCCTCTGTCTCTCTCCACCTCCCCCCTCAAAAAAGATAAACTTAAAAAAAAATAAAGTACTTTCCAACTCTATAATCCTGTAGTACTATTCTACCTTCTCAAAATTCGGCAGCAAATAACTGAAGATAGTGCCCACCTGGTGTGCTACCATAGGATCTACATAGACTCCACAGGACTTAAAAACAGCTAGCATTTGTTTTTTTCAAATATTGTTTTAAGGGCCCTAATGTACTAATACATTTTATTCTCATAAAAACTGTAAGAGATAATTAACATAATTCTCTTTATGTTAGGGTGGAGAAAATTGAGGCCCATAGTGACTAGGGAACTTGGTCATGGTCACACAGCAAAGGGACAAAGCTGACTCTAACAGAGGCAGTCAACTGACCAGATCAAAAGCATCCTGTGCCATAGAATAGCACTTAGACTTGATAAAAGCCTATAAGAAATTTTTTTTCTTTTTGAATAGACAGTAAAATCTTTTTTAAAAAATAACCTAATAGCACAAAAGCAAAAACTTGGCCATGCTATGGACAAGCTGCTTTAAAATGTGAACCTGTTCTTTCTCTCTCTCCCTCTCTCTCTGCCCTTTCTCTGCTCTATCTCAAAATAAATAAATAAATAAATAAACATTTTTTTCTTAAAGGGGGTACCTGGGTGGCTCAGTTGGTTAAGTGTCTGACTCTTGGTTTCGTCACAGGTCATGATCTGAAGGTTCATGGGTTGGAGACCTGTGTCAGGCTCTGTGCTGACAGGTGCAGAACCTGCTTGGGGTTCCCTCTCTTTCCCTCTCTTTCTGCCCCTTCTTTGCTCTGTCTCTTATAATAAATAAACATTTAAAAATATGAGCCTTTTAATACAGACTATATGGTATTCCTTCTGGGAATCTTTAAATATATTTAGATGGAGCAAAGATTCAAGATTTTTAAAAAACAATACCAAGTCAGAAGGACCATTTGCCAGGGTCCAAGACCTCTCAAATGTCACAACCTTCTACAGTCTCTAGTTGAGAAGATATCCTTATATATGTGTGAATAAGTAGATGTAATTATTCAAATGTTGAATTGATGGATTTTTTTTTATTAAATTCTGGGGAAAAATTATGCCCTTTGTGAGCTAGGGAGCTTTAAGTAGTGGTAAATCTCACTTAAAAGAAATAGGACAGAAAAGTAGGGACTCGTGAAATTTTATTTATTTAGGAAATCCATATTGGATACTTACAATGTCTCATGCATTGGGTTAGGTACTGGGAATTCAGAGATAGAAGATACAGTCTTAGTTTTCAAAAGTGGTTATTGCAAAAAAGTTCTGGGAAAGAAGAATACTCTGGGTTCTAGGAAATGTCTAGTCCAACAGGACAACGTGGCCACCTGCTTTGGTAGAGAGCAGTAAAGTCAGTCAAGTCTTCCCAGAGGAATATGCTTGAGGTGCACCTTTCAGAAAGTAAGCCACCAAAGAAAGGAATGGTCTTTCAGGCAGAGCAAGCAGTAGTTGGGATAAAGCATGGAGGAGCATATTGGGAATGAATGGGTACCGAGGTATCACTGGAACTTAGATTCATCTAGGGTATTGGTTGGTAAGGGCTGAAAGATGGGGCTGGAGAACGATGCAGATCACGGATCATTAGGGCTATTAAAATGCATGCTAGGAAAATGGGAAGTCTCTGAACAACATGACCCAAAATAACTGTTAAAATGTTGCCTGCAGGCAGACTAGAGGCTGAGGAGATGAGGATATGGTGTGAGATGTTGAGGGCTTGAACCAAGAGTAGACATACAGGTAGTTTCCAAAGATATTGAAGAAACGGAATCAATGTCACTTCAAAACTGATTAGATGCTGTTGATAAATAAGGGGTCTAGGAGAGCCCCAAGTGTTTCGCTTGAGCAAGTCCATGGCTTTTAGTGCCAGATATCAATATAAAAAATACTGATGGAGGTGAGAAATGATGAGTCCAGGGTTGAAAATTTTAGATGTGAGATGCCTGTGGAATGCAGAATAAAGATATTTAGTAGCAGATTTACACTTGGATGTCAGAGTCCAGAACTCTGGAAGAGGAACCACAGGGCCTTCGGTATATGAGTGTAAACCGTTATAAACGTGGCAATGGGCATCACCCAATGTGAAAATACAGCAGGAGCGAGAGGAGGCAGAGAGCAGAGAACAGGAATATAAAAGGGGAGTGCAGCCAGAGAACTAGAAGAGTCAGAAATGCATGGTGGTATGGAAACCAAAAAAGAAAATTTGGAGAAGTCAATAGTGTCAAAATTGCAAAGAAACGCAGAGAGAAAGATGAAGTCTTGAAAGCATCCTTTGGATTTGAATAAAGTAATAAGAGGTCATTTTATTAAGTGGAAATATATTCAAAGAATATGCCCCCAAGAAACCCGCTAGGAGATCTACAAAGATGAAGTGCTTTGCCTCATCTGCATTAAGAGGTTGGAGCCTGCAGCCCAGAATTAACGGGATAAGGGTGTTTCTGCCTGCTTCTCAGCTGCCTGGCAAGCTGTGCCTTAAGAAGCTCTTCCTAGTTCCTGATGTCTGCCTACCAGTCTCTCTTGCCCACTGGAGAGGAGGGGAGGTACAGGGTGGGAGGGAATCTGGGCTCAAAAGGCTTCAAATATTTCTTATTAAATAACCTGCAACATTAGGAAATGAGCATCAGACCTGACCGATTAATATCTCACAATGGATGCTATTCACTTACATGTTACTATCCCTCACAATAACTTGGGCATGATTTAGGGAAGCACATTTCTGGGTAGGAATATAGTTATCTTGGAGAATGATACCTGCAGCATCCAGACTTTAATCAGAGATTAAGTTATTATGAAGACGTCGTCAAGCAAAAGGACATGTGATGAGGATCTAAGCACTTTTCTTACAGAAAAGAAAAACAATTATGAATGGATGAGGCTTTTGTTGAAAATTGTGCATATTTTTTAGTGCTTGTAATGCACTAATGGGGAATGCATCACAGTAACTATATATTCTAGGGTTAAGATTCTAAGCAAAGCTTCCTGAGCAAGCTGATGACACAATATACTTTGAGGTACAATAGGAGTATATGCAATAATATGGAAAAAATAGATGTAATTACAGTAGGTACAGATATAAATTTATGAATCCAGGTTATAGGAATCCAAAAGAATGAGAAACAAATCAAGAAACTAACAGCATACATATCATGTGAAGTTCCCATTCCTCTTTCCTGCCTTTTTTCCTCTCTTCAAAATAAAAGAATAAGTTGACTTCAGTAAAAGCCATGGCTGACATTGAAGGCAACCAATGTAAGAAAAATCAACTAGTAGTAAGTATTTCAACTGGTATTTCCCCCTCTGTTCTTGGATTCTGTCATGCCCGTTCACTCTAGCACTGAGACTCAATCCTCCCTTTTTTCAAATAGCAAGTTATTTGTATGTCAAACAAAGAAAAGGTAAGATTTATCTCCCAAAGACTGAACAATTATATTTACTATACAGCAGCGTAGTTTATTTAACATATTTAACATATGGATTTGACAGAGTTTTGTCAAAAAGCCCCATGCATCGGGCTCTGTGCTGACGGCATGGAGCCTGCTTGTGATTCTGTCTTCCTCTCCCTCTCTCTGCCTCTCTCCCTGCTCTCTCTCTCTCTGTCTCTCTCTGAAATAAATACACTTAAAAAAAAGTAATATAAGTATGTCATATAATAATATAAAAAGCCAATCTAAAAATATATTATATATACAAAAGTAGAGAAAGGAAAAGGAATAATTAATCTACCACTGTAAGACAATAGCCACTTTCAGAATATTTGTGAATTTATATCTATATCATTTTATGTACGTATTACATAATTGTAAGTACGATTGTTAATCAGCCTTGAATCCATTTTTCACTCAGCATTTTCTGTGCTGGTACTATTCTTCATCTTGTTTTACAGATATACGGTAGTCCCCCCCGCCCACCATCCTTGTGGGAAACATTCCAAGACCATGAATGCCTGAAACCATATTGAACCCCATATATATCACCTTTTTTCCCATGCATACATACATAAAGTTTAATTTATAAATTAGGCACAGGAAGAGATTAACAACAACAATGATAAAATAAAAGTTATAATACACTGTAAAAAAACATATGTGAATGTGGTCTCTCTCTCTGAAAATATCTTATTGTAGAAGCATATTGTGAAGGTATTTCAGGTTCAGTTCCAGACCGCTGCAATAGAGCAAATATTGCAATAAAGCGAGTCAAATGAACTTTTTGGTTTCCCAGTGCATATAGAAGTTATGTTTATACTATACTTTAGTCTACTAAGTGTGCAATAGCATTATGCCTAAAAACATGTACACACCAAAATGAAAAAAATACTTTATTGCTAGAAAATGCTAAACATCATCTGAGCTTTCGCTAAGTTGTAATCACTAACCACAGATCACCATGACAAAATCACAATAATGACAAGGTTTGAAACTTTCAAGAGAATTACCAAAACATGACAGACAAAATTGTGAACAAATGCTGTTGGAAAAACAGCGCTGACAGACTTGCTTGAAGCAGGGTTGCCACAAACCTTCAGTTTGTAAAAAACTCAGTATCTGAAAAGCGCAATAAACCAAAGCATAATAAAATGAGATATGCCTATATACTACTCACTGTTCTTCTTGTGATGATGTGAGACAATAAAACGTCTATGTGATGAGATGAAGTGAGGTGAATGACTCAGGCGTGTGAGGAAGCGTCATAAAGAAGATCATCTGCTTCTGGCAGTGGTTGACTGGAAGTAACTAAAACTGTGGAAAGCAAAACCATGGATAAGGGAGGGACTGTTATACCATAACTTGTTTAATCTTTCCCTTTTTTTAGAATGCTTGTAATTCCTTGTATCATAAATACCTTTATGATAAACATCTTGTGTGGATTTTCTCCATATTTAGAATTACATCCTCCCTAGAATGGATTCCCTGAAAGAAACGAACAATATGACCATTTTTAATGGCCATTGACACACTACATGATACACTGATGGTCCTTGACCTAGATGATGTTTATGTCCCCTCCCCCTCTCTCACCCTTTAGTGCACAGCACCCCTCTAAGATATCAGTGTCTTGGTGAAACAGGCACAACAGAAGTATAATGCTGACTCTGGGATGATTCATCCTCTCTATGATTCTGATTTCAGAAAATATGGGCTAATTTCTGCATCCCTTCAATGTTATGACAATTCATGAGGACTGTAGGTCTGATAAAAGTTTGATAAGGCATTTTTTATCCAATATTTTGTACATCTATAATTAAGAAATTTTAACAGATTGTATTACTAATTGAGCAGTGTAACCAAGGACCAGTGAGGCTCACATTTCTGCAGCGGTTCAGAAAATATTCACTTAGCAAACACATTAGTTCAATATTTCCAAAACTTTAGCCATTTACATGCCACCTTCACAATTGTTACCTTGTTTACTCATTTCCTTAAAATCAGTAGTGAACAGTTTACTTTCATTTTACTTAACATCTTCCTGAGCAATAATATCTATGAAGTCATAAATTTTATGAGCTAGTTATATTTTTAATTCACATTAAAATAAGCATCTAACTCAAATTTTCAAAGACACATGCTACCTAAAATCAGTAGTTTGTACACCATACTTTGAGAAAATTGTATTAACATATAACTGATGTTAAAGCTATGATCATCTCTTTCCTTTCTTTAGACATAGAAGAATAATAGCCCCAGACAATATTCTTATTTTTAAATTTGTCTATCTCACAGAACTCTATAAACAGAGCAAATCACAACATCCTGCAAAAAGATGTCACTGTCAATAACAAGAAACAAAGACTTCTCCATATAGAGAGGCAACAAATAAAAATAACAAAAATATAGAATGAATTTACACCAAAGGTATGAATGCACATTCCTATTAAAGTTCTTCAAACCATAGATGCTTAACATTTCAGGAAAACAGGGGAGGCTGGGTGGTTCAGTCTGTTAAGCGGCCTACTTCGGCTCAGGTCATGATCTCGCGGTTCATGAGTTCGAGTCTCGCATCAGGCTCTGTGATGTCAGTTCAGAGCCTACTTTAGATCGTCTGTCCCCCTCTCTGTACCTCCCCCATGTGTGCACACACATGCTCTCTCACTCTCTCTCTCAAAAATAAATAAACATTTAAAAAAAATTCAGGAAAGCATTTCCAAAGAGCATTTTATGCTAAAAAGCCATCATCATCTGAAATAGATTAAGGGACAGTAACAGTAGTATGTGTATTGTGTTCAGGGAAAGGGGTTACTGAAATTCTTTTGCAATGGGAGGAACCATGGAGTTTCAGAAATATTTTGAAATGAATACATTTATTCTTAAGGAAAATTCTGGGTTCTAAACTCAAACTTAGATCACATAGGACCTAAGGGGAGACTGTTACAGCTTAGTATGTCAAATGTGCTCATTACAAGTATTATTTTATGTGAGATTTTATAACATTCATCATGATTTACATATGGCTTTAAAAAATATATATATAAATATATGTAAACTTTAAAAATACACATAGATATTATATATACACATATATGTATATATATTTTATATTATATGTGTGTATATATAAATTTGTGTATATATGAAAATGTGTATATATAAATATATAAGTATAAATGTATATATATGCATATATACATTATATATTATATTATATAATATATAATATAATATTAATATAATATATAATATTATATAAAATGTATATATTATATAATATATATGTATATATGTGTATATATTTTAAAGTTTAAAGTAATTATTGGCTCCTTATTTGACAGGAATCTGTTCACAGCCCCTTCCCTTGCCAAGTTTACAGACAAAACTCACTAGTATTTATACCTGGCACTCTTTGTTTTTCCAGATCATGGTACCTTGCATTCTCAGCAAATAGACCCCAACTACAAAACATATTCTTCTCTAGCCTGACCACAACTCACATCCCAGGTGAGCCCTGGACAGAGAAACCTGTCACCTCCTGCTCTAACATGCCAACAATACATTCTGTCCTGCTTGATGTTCTACTCTGTGCAAGTCTTTGCCACCTGCATCACCGGTCACCCTAACATCACTCATGCCCATGGAGGATACTATAAAATTCTGGTGTCTTGTTGGAAAAGAACTTGGAGAATTGATTCAGCTCAGATTCAAAAGATATTTATAAAGTGGAGAGTAAATTATTGCCAGCATAATTTTAAGTATTTTATTTCTTTTGAGGTTGTAGGTTGACAGCGTTCAGAAGGAGGAGGTGGAAAAAGAGAAGTAAATTATTTTAGTCAGTTGGTATAAAGGCTTGACTTAGCATTTGTTCAGGTCTGGTATGTCTCTTAGGTGGTAAATTAATCTATACACACCCCTATCCAAAACTGTGCTCAATGTACAGACTTGTAATCTGCTGACTTGTAATCTGCTGACGCACCATCTAGACAGGGGCGCATGGCTCTGTGGTGTGATCATACTAATGCACCATGTCGTTCAATTGTATTTGAGGTCACGGAGGAAAGAGGAAAAACAAAAGAATGTGGAGACTATGCTGAAGCATCATGTATAGGCTTGAACAGCAACAGTGATTATGTGTAAGGAATTTAAAATGTTCTTAACAAGGAGGTATCAGCCAACCAAAAGCAGATATTGTTTCTCATAAGAGTACTAGCTACACTTACTAAAAAGAAAAGAAAAGGCAGAGGGAGATAGCAAATATTAGCGATGTCAGTATGTTGTGACATAAATACCCTCCTTTCTGACCCTGCCTCTGTAACTCTCACCCACCTGGAAGTCTCAAACTTCTTTTTTTTTTTTTTTTATGTTTATTTATTTATTTGAGAGAGAGAGAGAGAGCACACCTGCACATGAGTGTGAAAGTGGGGGAAGGGAAGAGACAGAGGAAGATAGAATCCCAAACAGGCTCCACACCGTCAGCACAGAGCCCAGTTTGCAGCCTGAACCCACAAACCTGTGAGATCATAACCTGAGCCCAAGTCAGATGCGTAACCACCTGAGCCACACAGGTGCCCCAGTCCCAAACTATTCTAAAGGTCGTAATTTGTGGCTTTCCGAAGTAGTTTATAGCCCTAATTTTATTTTTTTTTAATTTTTTTTCAACGTTTTTTTATTTATTTTTGGGACAGAGAGAGACAGAGCATGAACGGGGGAGGGGCAGAGAGAGAGGGAGACACAGAATCGGAAACAGGCTCCAGGCTCTGAGCCATCAGCCCAGAGCCCGACGCGGGGCTCGAACTCACGGACCGCGAGATCGCGACCTGGCTGAAGTCAGACGCTTTACCGACTGCGCCACCCAGGCGCCCCCTATAGCCCTAATTTTAAATAATAAAAATTGTTAATGAAAGGACTCTTTTGAATAAAATACGAAGGAATTTAATTTTTTAAAAATTATTTTTTAATATTTATTTATTTTTGAGAGAGAGAGAGAGAGAGTATGGGGTAGGGTCAGAGAGAGAGACAGAGGATCCGAAGCGGGGCTTAAACCCATGGACCATAAGATCATGACCTGAGCCAAGATCAAGAGTTGACCGCTTAACTGACTGATTCACTCAAGTGCCCCAGAATTTAATTTTTCTAGATGCTTTCTGTCTACATAATGCTTCACCACACCCGGAATTCCTGTCAGTTGTTCCCATATGAAAAGAGTAATTCTCCACTCTTATCTGTTTTCCTGGCAAAATCACTGAGGCCATCCTACAAGTGATGGTTTCTGTTATGACTAATGTACTCCAGGCAAAAGTCCTAGGGTCAATTTTTCACATAAGTAATCCCACTTCTTTAATGCTTTAATCAAACATCTCCATTCAGTGACAAAGCCGGATGTTCAGTAGCAAGCTGCCTGACATATGGACTTTGTTATTAAAACCTGCTAAAACAAAACAAAACAAAACAGGTTCCTTTTCTCCTTTCCCTTGTAATCTAAATTTACTGTTCCCTCCCCTTCCCAACCCTTATCCCCTTTGTGTAGCGCTTTTAGAATTGCAAATATTCTTAGAGCTCTCAAGTTATTTAAATGCAGACAATACCAGGAAGTAGAAACAAGATCAGAGTCTAAAATAATACCTCCTTATATATTATGCCATCTTTTGTACCCACATCTACTGTGTTTTGTCATTTAAAAGCTTATACTCACCTTTGTCTCGAAGATAAACACTTTTAAGGCCAGCAAATCTCTGAAAAAGGTTAATTTTAGCACAATTTCCCTGAAATACACTGTTTGTCATAAAGAGCCTTGGTTTCAGGAAGTAGAAATTTGAAGGAAAACAGTCTGTCACTGCCTCAGAATCTGATTGTGTAATTCACCTCTGGGACTTTCAGCAGTTTTGCACCAGAAGCCACACCCCTTTAGGAATTGCTTTGGTGAAAGGTATTCTGGGAGTTGTATTACTACAGGGAAGTTACTTCTTTTAAACAACGTGCAAGGAAACCTCTTATGTGGACCAAGTCAAAATAGAGAGTCAGTCCTCTGAAAGCCAAGGAAAGAGAATGTCACTAAGAAATAACATGACGTTTTTCATCTATTATAAACAGACAAACTCATGTTAGGGCTCCGTATTTCAAGGCGGGAGTAGTCAACAGTACTAAACGATGCAGAGAAATGATGAAAGATAAGATTAGAAAAGTGTCCACTGACTTGGCAAATAGGTCAAAGATAGCTTTAAAATTTTTTGAAATTGATTTTAAAAATTAACGAAGAAACACAAATGAAATGTAAAAATAAAATATTAAAGGAGAGGGAAGGTTTCTGGGTTTTGTTTTCTTTTTTACTAAAAATTACACCAGTGAGGAGTACTAGATGACACAGTTTAGATTCAACAAGGGCAAGATGAAGTTACCTGGTTTGGAGGTTATGTGACCGGTAGAAATAATGCACCTCCCGCAAAACTGGCCCTTCTTTTCCTGCTTACATAGTCTATAGCTCTCATATTGGGTTATTAGGATCAGGATTACTGGGGACTTTCATAATCCACAGGGATCCTCTAACAAAAAAACCTATATTATTGTTCTATTGTTGCATACAAAATTACCACAAATTTAGCAGTTTAAAAGAACAGCCATTAAATTATCTGTTCTATAGACCAAATGTAAAATATTTGTAAATGAAGATGCATTTTAAATGTATATAAATGGTGGGGTGCCTGGGCTTAGTTGATTGAGTGTCTGACTCTTGATTTTGGCTCAGATCACAATCCCAGGGTCATGGGATGGAGCCCTGTGTCAGGCTCTTTGTGGAGCCTGCTTAAGATTCTCTCTCTCTCTCTCTCTCTCTCTCTCTCTCCCTCTGCCCCTCTCCCGGCTCACACACTCACTCTCTTTCTTGAAATGAAATGAAATGAAATGAAATGGAATGGAATGGAATGGAATGGAATGGAATGAAATGAAATGAAATGAAATGAAATGAAATGAAATGAAATGAAATGAAATGAAATGAAATAAACAAATGTCTAGGGGCACCTGGGTCAGTTAAGTGCCTGACTTCGGCTCAGGTCATGATCTCACAGTCTGTGGGTTTAAGCCCCATGTTGGGCTCTGTGCTGACAGCTCAGAGCCTGGAGTCTGCTTTGGATTCTGTGTCTCCTCTCTCTGCCCCTCCCCTGCTTGTAGTCTGTCTGTCTTTCTCTCTCAAAAATAAATAAACATTAAAAAAAATAATAAACATTAAAAACTGTCTATAAATGGTATCATACTTAGAACATGGATGTTATATAAGACTTAAGAATTGAGGGGGAAAAATAATAAAGGTTCTATGATATACAGAAACAAAAAACCCAGCACCCATTTATTATTTCTATGTTTCTGTCAGTCAGAAGTCTGGGCACATTATCATTGAGAATGCTGCAGATCTAATCTGATGCTTGGGGTCTCCTTCAACGCTCAGATTGTTGGTAGAATTCTAGTTGTATGACTGAGGTCCCATTTTCTTGCTAGCTGTTGGCTGGGGACCACTCTGACCTCCCAGATACCATCTGTAGTTCCTTGCCATGTGGTCTCCATAGGCAGCTCCTAGCTTGGTTATTTGCTTCCAGGCCAACAGGGGTATGTGTCTCTGTGCTCCTTAAAAGTGATCCATCCCTTTCAAGGATTCATGTGATTAGGTCCAGCCCAGCTAGATAACTTTCCTTTGGATTAACTTGAAGACAACTGATTAGAAACCTAGTCATAGGGGTGACAGCCCATCATATTCACAGGTTCTGCCCACACTCAAGGGGAGGAGGTTATATAAATTGTGTACCCCAGTGAGTGGGAATCTTGGGCGCCATCTTAGAATTCTGCTTTACCACAGAACTACCCACAACTGCCTCCAGGGAGGGGCAGAGCAGATGGCCCTAACCAGGCCCACTCCTCCCCTTCCTCCACCCTCAGCTGCCCTGCCTTTGTGGGCTCTAATTTTTACCTCACCATCTGACCACTCTCTCGGGAGCCTGAATTCTATTGCAGTCCTCCACCTTATGAGAAATATTGAGGCATTAGAGCATTGAATCTGTCTCTCGGGAGACTTCTCTTACTTGGCCCTTCTTTAAAAAGCTGGGGTTTTTTTTTTTGGTGTGTAACCACAATGCATGCAAATGACACAAAATCCAAACAGTATGAAAAAGTGCACAATAAAAAATATCTCCCCATGTGGACCTTCTGCCTCCTCTCTCCCAATTTCTTTTTCTCAGGTTAATCAGTATTATCAGTTCTATTTCTCGGATTTCTTTGCAGAAAGTTCATGCATTTACAGACAGGGTTTTGTTTTTTTTTTTTTTCCCACAAACGGCAACATTTTTGTTTAGCACTTGGTTTTTCCATTAGTAATGTGTCTGGCAGATCTCTCCACATAAATCTAAGTGGCTCATTTTAATTGTAGTCACTTGACTCCAAGAATAGGGAGGAGGAAGAGGAAGTCCAGGCTAGCTTTCCTTTGTTCCAGTCCCAAGTCTTTGGGTTTCTGCTTGTCTTCCATTCAGAGAATAATGAAAAAAGAGTTGAGTGAGGTATCTCAGGTAATTCGGAGTATTTTCAAAGGTTGGTAGAAAGCATCAGCCGTGAGGTGGGGCACTCCCGAACTGAGTTACAACTGAGTTACCCCAAATCTGAGCATCTGAGTTTGGGAGTGGAGAGTTAGATGAGTGTGTATCCAAGGGGTTTAGAGTGCACCGGACAGAAGGTGGGTATCATATAACCCAATTCCCAGCAAGCAACACAAACGAGCAACACTTTCTTTTTTCTATAAGGGGTGATCGTATTACCATAAATTAGCTTCCTCTAGTTTTAAATGAAATACAATAGGCTCAGGTACATCTGCTTAATTAGGGGGTAGTGAAAGTATCTAAAACCTATTTTTAATATTCTATTCATGGAAAAATAGATTGTGGGCATTTTATGTTATTTTCACATTAAATGATTCATCAGTGATAATTCAAACAGTAAATCCCTCTTTTTAAAATATCAATAACATACCTGCCTACTGTTTTCTTCCGTTTTGCCTTGATAAACAATTCCAGCCGGACTTTTGGGGTATCCATTTCTCTGAAGGGTTTCTCTCTCTCTCTCTCTCTCTCTCTCTTTTTTTTTTTGTTTATGTATTCTTGAGAGAGAGACAGAGCATGAGCAGGGGAGGGGCAGTGAGGGAGGGAGACACAGAATGTGAAGCAGGCTCCAGGCTCCAAGCTGTCAGCACAGAGCCCAATGCGGGGCTTGAACCCACAAACTGTGAGATCATGACCTAAGCCGAAGTCAGGCACCCAACTGACTGAGCCACCCAGGCGCCCCTGAATGGTTCCTCTTAATCTCTTCCTCAACTGGTAGCCTAGGAATACTTAAAGGGAACAGAAAAACGAAATAATATTCAGCATCATAAATTTTAGCAGTTGTTGCATTTTCTTTACTAGTGTTATTAATAACATCTATTACACTAGTCCTTTGCAGCTTACACAGAATTTTCAAATCTTGCTTAACTTTAAAGAGTGAATATCAGAAACTCTACTAAAATATTTTTACTGTGTATGTTTATTGGTATAGTCAGATTGCATATCTTACCGTCCACATGGTCTAATGTTCTTCACCTGAAAGAAGATACTCTGGCTATCTCCACTTCAGAGAAGAAATAATAAATGTTGATGATTAACGAACAAAATTGCAGCCTTACAGGAATCTGCCACATTTGTAGTTGTACTTTTCCTTCCCTGTGTTTATGGTTCCTTATTATACGTAAGTAACTCAGAGACGTCAAAACTTAACCCCTCTCACAGAACTTTTATCAGATGGGGAAGCTCCAAGTATCAGCGTCATTTTATTGCCAGTGAAACTGACCTGCGAAGGAACAACTCTCCTGCAAGCCCAGGACAGAATCCAGAGGAGCGTCTTCCATCTGACACCTACCCGAGTTGGTGGGTAGATTCCCAAACTCTGAAGTAAGTGGGCCAGTCTGACCTCCTCAGTCACTGCAAGCTTGGTCTTCCCTCCTTCTCAGTCTTTTACTCCTTATATAGAGTCTCACTCCTACCCCGCTCTAGACACCTGTTGTCTTCAGGTTCTCTCCACTTTTTTCCCTTCCAAACCTTTTTCCCTGAGGCAGGAAAAAAACTATTATCTTATTCATCCAAGGCTATAAAGGACTCGTGGGAGTTTAAGTGTTTTTCCTTGCATCATGTACCAGCTTTTAGTCGTGGAACCCCAGAGCCTGGATGTTGAGTGAGGGATCCCTTTTGGTGGATCCCCAGGTGGGAGAGGAAGCTCCTGGACTGGTCAAGTGTAAGGTCAGGGCATCACAGGTAGCCGCAGGTTGATTATGGGCTCTGTGGCAGGTTCAAATCCTGTCTGTGCTCTTGCTCAACGTGACACTTAACCACTGGCAGGGGCGCAGTTTATCCGTCTGTAAGGGGGTCCTAGTCTCCCGACTGTGAGGATTAAAGGAGATAATACAAGCCGTTCACCTGTCTTGTTTAGTAAATTAGTGCAACTCTCCTCCTATCCCTACCCCGTCCGAGGCCAACTCTTGGAGAGAGTGGCCCTTTAATGGGGAAGTGATTCTTTTCCCTTTTCAAAATCTAGCTCACTTAGCCACATCCTCTTTGGAGGGGCCAACGCGTTTCGGGAGGTGCGGTCCGCACCAGTGGACGGAGCCTCAAACCGGTCCTGGGAACTCCGAAAAGGGGTGAGGGGGCTGGCCTTCTGGTCTGGACGTAGCGTCAGCAGCCGCAGTCGTCCGGCGGAGACAGGAGGAGGCGGGCGCGGGCGGGGCCAAGGCTGGGAACCGGCTCCTGCTGTCGAGACTCCGTAAAGGCTTCGGGGAGGTGGGTAGCGGGCGCACTTCGCGCGGAGCGGGAGCAGAGGAGGCGCGCGCGGGAGGATCCGGGGCCGTCCGCGTGTGCGCCCCTCCTCCCCCCGGCTCGGCCCCGCCTCCTCCCTCCCCGAGCAGCTGCGGGGCGGCGGGTTGGCGCCCTCTCCCAGTGTGGTTACGGGCAGTGGGCGGTGGGCGGTGACCGTCCCCCAACTCGAACCTCCGCGGGGTGGCCTCCGTTAGTCTTCGGCAGAGCCGGGAAAGCGAAGCCGCTCTGGGACGGTTTCCGACCCTCGGGCCCCAAGGTACTTGGCGGGCTGTAGCCTGGGGGTGAGGTGGGGACTGTGTCTGGTCTGTTTCTCGCCCCAAGAGGGAGGCTTTGTCAAGGAGTCTTTCGGGGTGCCCTGTCGAAAGTCACACCCGCTCCTCCCAGCTCAGCGTACGGGCACGCTCAATTAATTATATACGGCATGGTCCCAGCTTTATGACACAGGGATGTTTGTAAATGAGAGGAGGAATACTGAAGATGAAATACTGGAGATGGGATTTTTTTTTTTTTAATACACTTTTCTGTGCTTTGCAAGGTCCCCTCCCCCCCATCAGAAAACAAAAAAGAATTTATCAAGTGTAGCTCAGAGAGAAATTATGCGTGAACCCCTCCCCTCTCGTTGGCGGAGACCTTTCTGCGGGGTCCCGGGCTCCCCGGGGCTCTGAGTTCTCTGCTGAGGGTTCTTCGGGACCTGCCTTACTTGCTTCAGTGGTTCATTAGGAAAACAGAGTAATCGGCTGTTTTCTGGGACTTTCCCTAGCTTTCAGGTTGAAAGGAGGAATTTCCCCAATCCTCCGGAAGCCAGAACCGACGCTGTACCTCGTAGCGGCTGTCCACAGCCACCAAATTTGGAGGTGGAGTCTGCAAATTTGATTGGGTACAGATTAGTGAGGCTGAGTGGGAGAAGGAAGACAAGGTCTCTGAAAAGAAAGTGTTTTTCCTTAAGGTTTTTCTCTTGCTCTTTTTGCTATTCACAACTCCTTTGCCAAACCTATTACTTTAGTGGAAATTGATTCTGCTGAACACTGTTGTTCACAGATGTCTTCAAAGCCACACTGCGGGGGTGATGACCCGTGAGGGAGGTTTGGCGGCAGGATTACTGTGCCTTTTGCTGTGCTTCAAGTTTCTCTTCCCTCCTTATTAATAAGCTCAGTGTTGGGTGTTGGTCAGGGAGAAAGCCTTTGATCAAAGGCTACTTGCAACAAGGCAGAGACATACTTTGTCTTGAGATTATTAATAATCCTATTGAGTTGAGGAGGGATGAAAGTAAAAATTTTAGAAGGATACCTTCCTTAACACATTGCCCAGAACAAACTCCATTATTTCAGTAAATCTTACTCTAAAAAACAAACTCTTAAAGCATGAGAATCCTCTTGGCATGCATGACCACCCAGGGGCACCAAACTTTCTGTTAAACTGTTTGGACACCTGGCTCCTCCTTTAAGCAAAAATATCTGTGTATCTTTTTGTTCTTAACAGTTGAGGTCCAAACAGCCTTTTGCAAGGTTGAGGGTCATATGTCTCTTTACTGGCTTTGCCCAGCTTTTGGAGGGGTAGTTGGTGTGGTGTGGTGGGGTGTGTGTGTGTGTGAAAGAGAGAGAGAGAGAGAGAGAGAAGGGTAGAGGGGGTGGGAGTGTGAGCAGGGATGGAGAGCATGTTTTTTGCACATAACACCTCTCCACATATCTGCCCTATTTCCTCTGAGAGGAGCAGAAGCCAACCTCAGTCTAACCTTTCTCTTGCCCGCTCTGAGTCCCCGTAAGTGTGTACTTCCTGGTGCCTAGGAAAGGAGAGGTTTACTTTTCTTCTGACAATGGAGCACCCATGCCTTCTGTATTATGCTTTCTGTGATAAAGTTCTTGATGGCAGTTCTCATTTTCATTTCTATTTATTCATTTATTGTAGTTCATTTGTGAATACAGATATTACTGTGTTTCAGACATCATCACAGTGTTTTACAAACTTTTTTTTTTAAGTAAGTTCTATACCCAACTTGGGGCTTGAACTCATGACCCTGAGATCGGGAATCAATACTCTACCAACTGAACTAGCCAGGCAAACTCTTTTTTTTTTTTTTTTTTTACAACTTTTTGATGTCAGATATCACAATTTACCACTGAATACTTAGGTAATCTCCACCTCCATTTAATTCCACAAAAATTTGATGGTTTGTAAATTTGTAAAGAAAATATTTGTTAAATGTTTGGTTAGATATTAAGTGCACATGGTATACAATTTCAAAGGCACAGAGTGTGCAATGAAGTCTTTTTTCCATCCCCAACCCATTTTCCTTTCCAAAGGTAACCACTGTTATACTATATAAGCTCATTGTTCTTCTGTCTTTGATAATTTATCTCAAGCAGATTTCAATGACTAGCAGTGTAACTTGCATGTGAAGGGCATAAACAGTAAGTAGTAACCCTATTAACTGTCAGGGTTTGTAGTCAGTCACTTCTTACCTTCATTAGATAGGTGAATGCATGTCAGCCCAGGTGATGTTAGAATTCAAGAACAAATGACTTAAAGAAGGTTTGATTTCTTGCTCATATTCTGTGTCCTTTTGGGCTCTATCTTTGGCCTTTGCCTCTGGAATGGAGGCTGAGCTGCTTTTGGGGACTGCTGATGTGGCAGAGGCAAAGAAGACTGGTGGAACCCCACAGTGCCTTTTAAAGCTTCTGATTGGAAGTAAGCTTCTATGTTACTTCCATTCGTGTTTCATTACATGGCTGTCAGTAGAGTGGGAAGTCTCATCTTTCTAAAGGAGCAGAACCAGTAGGGATTGGCCTGATAGGGAGGAGCAACAAGTATTTGACATTGACAGTCTATCTCAGTGTTTGTTGAAGGGTCACAATTGTGATCCCTGAGAATTGATCTACACCAAGACACTTGTAGCCACTGATTTGATAAACCAGAACGCCAATATTTTTTCCCTTGCAGTGAATAATAGATCTACCCTGAGTACTAGGAATAAGAGCTTGTATGAGGCAAACTTTTCTTGGTGGCAAATTTGCTCAAAAGAATGAATTCTAAGTTCACAGGTTATATAAAGAACACAAAACAGGGGCACCTGGGTGGCTCAGTCAGTTGAGCATCTGACTCTTGATTTCAGCTCAGATCATGATCTCAGGGTCATGGGATCAAGCCCTGCATCAGGCTCCACACTGAGAGTGGAGCCTGCCTAAGATTTTCGCTCTCTCTGCCCCTCTCTCCAACTTGTTCATGCATACTCTCTAAAATAAACACACACACACACACACACACACACACACACACACACACCAAAGTTTGGGTGTAATTTGGGTGTTACCAAAAGATTATATCAATGGTTTTGAATCCAGTTCTCCTTTTGGAACTGTTATTGTCCAAAGTCCGAGAATGAACTAGAATGAGGGCAATGTATCCTAGACAAGACTGAGATCATGGACAGATTCTTGCTTTTCCTTTTATCTTTTTTTCTTGTTAACAGCTAATTGTTTTCTTGTCAACAACTAATTGCATCATCTAATGATTTGTTATAATTATTCTTTTTAATGCTGTCTGCTTCTTGAATAATGAGAATTTATTATCATAATTAAAGTATCTTCAAATCACAGTGTAGGATCTGTTAACCAATTCTGCCCATTGTTGGTTAATTGTCGCTACACTGGTTTCATAGTAATTTTTACTATCTTTGACCCATGATTTTGAGGGTTCAGGTCACTTTTTCTGCTTATAGCTAGGCATCTCTTGTCTACTTGGGTAATAAAATATGATGTAATAATGTCCAAAAACAATCTATTACAAAAAGTAAATTTAAAATTAAAGAGGGGTGCCTGGGTGGCTCAGTTGGTTAGGTGACTGACTTTGGCTCAGGTCATGATCTCGCAGTTTGTGAGTTCGAGCCTCACATCAGGCTCTATGCTGACAGCTCGGAGCCTGGAGCCTGCTTTGGATTCTGTGTCTCCCCCTCTCTCTGCCCCTCCCCTGCTCATGCTCTGTGTCTCTCTCTTTCAATAATAAATAAATGTTAAAAAAAATAAAAAAATAATAAAATAAAGATATATTTCCAAATCAATAAAAAAGAAATTTTTGTTTAGCTATATCGTTTGTTGAAAAATGGAATAAATTGAGAGTTTTGATTTGTAGCATCATAACTTTGCAAAATAGGAGGAAAGATTGTATTTTAAAAGTAAATAGCAGCAAGCATAGAAAGAAAAGGAAAGCATTTTTTTTAAATCAGCATAATTCTGATACCAACATTTAATATAGATGGCAACAAAACTACACACCAACTTCACTCAAGCTTATTGATTCCCAAACTCTAAACAGTTTTTAAGGAATGCAGGAAGTGCTCAGGATCACTCTCTCGGTATTTTTTTTTTTTTTTAATTTTGAGAAAGAGCGTGCGAGCGAGTGCTGGGGAGGGGCAGAGAGAGAGGGAGACACAGAATCCAAAGCAGGCTCCAGGCTCTAAGCTGTCAGCACAGAGCCCGACACGGGGCTTGAACTCACAGACCACGAGATCATGACCTGAGCTGAATTCGGATGCTTAACTGACTGAGCCACCCAGGCACCCCTCTATTGGTATAATTTATTGCCACACTAGTTTAAAGGAATTCTGTGTAGCTGTTCAAATGTAAGATATATTTACATGTGTGGATATAGAAACAAATCACCCATTTGTATTATTAATTTAAGAATGCAAGGTTTAGAACTAGATACAGTATGTTCCTGTTTGTGTAAGAAAATGTTTTCTCTTATATGTAGAAACATAGGTGTTTGTGTCTGAGCATACACATAGTTAAGCTGCTTGTGTAAAGAACATTTCTGTAAGGATAAAAGCAATTTTTACAGTGGTTGGCTCTAGAAAAGGAAACAAAGGACTAAGGTGGAGGGAAGATACTCTCTTTAAAATATTCTTTTTTACTGTGTCAATTTTTTAATCATGTGCATGCAATCCTTTTAAAATAAATTAGCTTTAAAATGGCAGTTCTGTGTGAGAATACTCTCTCAAAGATTTTGGCAATCAGTTCTCCTATTCTGTTATGCTACTTTATTGTACTGATTATTAAAGGCAAATGTAGGTGGGGGGCACTGTGGGGCCAAGAGCTCTCGAGGGACACCCTTAACTCTTAATGGCAGTTATATTGTGGTTAATGTCAGTTTGTCCAGTCATTAGGAACCATTGACAGAAATAAATAATTCCAGGAGGAGTACAGACTATGATATTTAGAACTAACTTGTGGAGATTTTTTTAAAGTATGTAATGTCTAATTTTAAAATTATAAAATAAAATAAACTTTTAAAGGATTCACTGATTTTTAATGTTTATTTATTTTTGAGAGAGAGAGAGAGAGAAAGCATGAGCGGGGGAGGGGCAGAGAGAGAGGGAGACACAGAATCTGAAGCCGACTCCAGGCTCTGAGCTATCAGCACAGAGCCTGACACGAGGCTTGAACTCACAAATTGTGAGATCAAGACCTGAGCCAAAGTCAGAGGCTTAAGTCACTGAGCCACCCAGGTGCCCCTGAGTATAGTTGACCTACCACATTACATTAGTTTCAGGTGTACAACATGGTGATTCAGCTTCTCTGTACTTAATGTTTACCACATAGCTACCATCTGTCACAATACTATTACAGTATCATTGACTATATTCTCTATGCTGTGCCTTTTATCCCTGTGACTTACTCATTTTGTAACTGGAAGCCTATATCTCCCTCTCTCCTTCATTCATTTTGCCCATCCCCCTACTTTCTTTCCTCTGGAAACCATCAGTTTGTTCTCTGTATTTGCAGGTCTTATTCTACTTTTTGTTTGTTCATTCATTGGTTTTTAGATTCACATATGAGTGTAATCATATGGCATTTGACTTTCTCAGTCTGACTCATTTAATTTAGTATAATATCTTTTGGGTTCATTTAGTTGTCACAGATGGCATGATCTCATCCATTTTTATGGCTGCATAATATTCTTCTCTCTGTGTGTGTGTGTGTGTGTGTGTGTGTGTGTGTGTGTGTGTGTGTATACCACATCTTCTTTACCCATTAATCTATTGATGGATACTTAGATTGCTTCCATATCTTTGCTAAGCATTTATTATATTTAACCCTTTTCCTACTAGAAATCTAAGTGACGATGTTAAGGGATAAATGTTGGAATTATTTGTTCATAACTTTTAAATTTCTTTAATCAGGTTTTACAATTCATAATACATCTAATTATAATTTTGTTAATAAACTGTAGGTTTTCTTTATGTGTATATTCTCCGAAGGCATTTAAAGCAAAGGGATTATTTATTCCCGATTTTAATGTACAGCTGTCATATTTTCTCTGAGCCCAAGTCATTCTATTTAAATGAGAAAGGAACTGAAGTTTCTTTTTGCTCCTGCCAAATCACTTTATTATCAGCAGGCATTCCTTGTTATTGTCTAGACTGTATGTATGGTCTTGTTGTCAAACTAGAAATGAAAAATAGAGATAGAAAAAGTAATACACCAGATCTCATGGGGCTTGGTGAAAATTTTCACATTTGTGCTAGATAATTGAAAGTATTCTATGTATTCATCTTTTTTTTTTTTTTGGTTTATTTATTTATTTTGAGAGAGAGAGAGAGAGAGATAGTGCACAGAAGGGGCAGAGAAAGAGGAAGAGAGAGAGAGAATCCCAAGCAGTTTCTGAACCATCAGTGTGGCGCCTGATGTGGGCTCGAACTCACGTGCCCTGAGATAGAGACCTGAGCCAAAGTCAGACGCTTAACTGACTAAGCCACCCAGGTGCCCCTGTATTGTCTTCTTAATTTAAAGTCTAAATAAATGACCTATCAGAAGATTTTCATCAAAATATTAGAATTAAAGATATCAATGCCTGAAGTATAGGAGTGAACTAACATGCTGTTTTGATTGTTGCAGGCAGGTCAGATTCTGAGACACATCATGTCCAATTTTGAAGATGCTGACACGGAAGAGACAATAACTTGTCTCCAGATAACTGTTTACCATCCTGTCCAGCTGCAAAGTGGAATATTCCAATCCATAAGGTTTTATAACCGAGAAAAACTTCCCTCCAGTGAAGTGGTGAAATTTGGCCGAAATTCCAGTATCTGTCATTATACCTTTCAGGACAAACAAGTTTCCCGAGTTCAGTTTTCTCTGCAGCTGTTTAAAAAGTTTGATAGTTCAGTTCTCTCTTTTGAAATAAAAAATATGAGTAAGAAGACCAGTCTGCTTGTGGACAACAAGGAGCTGTGCTACTTAAATAAAATAGACCTGCCTGACAAGTGCATGGTCAGATTTGGTGACTATCAACTCCTGATAGAGAAGGAAGATGGAGAGTCATTAGAATTTTTTGAGACTCAATTTATTTTGTCTCCAACATCACTCTTGCAAGAAAACAACTGGCCACTACAGAAGCCCATACCTGAGGATGGCTGTTACTCATCCTATTCTACCCAAAACACTTTTCCTACAGAAATGGATGAAAATGAATTGTGAACACAGAGGGCTAAGAGGAGAATCGTGAAGGATGAAGAAATCTGTAGACATTTTATAGATATTTCACAGTTTATTAGTATATTAGTGTTATCTGTTATTAAATTTGGGATCTCTTATCATTTTGAAGTCTGTAAATTATATTAGTCATTGATTTAGTCTGTTGCATTCCTAGATGTATGAAGAATTCTTAAGTGTATTTAAGTGTACCTCTGTGAACATTAATGTACAAAAAGCATCCTTGGTGATGAAGGAATAGTGTTCTCAAAATAGTTATATTATTTTCTTTTTATGCTTGATTTTAGCCCTATGTTTTGCAAGGAAACACCTCTTAGTTTGGTCATATTATTTCACAAGCGGCTCTTTGTTTTCAATGTCAAGGCCATGGTTGAGTTGCTCCTGGTGGTGTAGCCTGTTGGTACTTGCAGTGCTAGAGTACTGCAACACAGCATGATGTGTTTTGGAGCAGTGTCTATGCGTCATTGTGGTTTTATTATAGGAAGCCTTATTTGAGCAATAATACCTTTTCTATGATTTCCTTTTTGTAGAATTGTGGTGTTTATTTCCAAAAGTAGTTCTCCGTATCTATATTCATATCTAAAACCAATATTTTAGACATTTTAATAAACCATTGCTATGTTTAGAATTTTTTTGTTTTCTTACCAAATATTACATTGATTTTTATGTACTACACACTTTAAAAAAATTTTTTTTTAACATTTATTCATTATTGAGAGAGAGAGACTGAGCATGAGCCGGGGAGGAGCAGAGAGAGAGGGAGACACAGAATCTGAAGCAGGCTCCAGGCTCTGAGCTGTCAGCACAGAGCCCGAAGTGGGGCTCGAACTCACAAACCGCGAGATCATGACCTGACCCGAAGTCGGACGCTCAACCGACTGAGCCACCCAGGCGTCTCTACTACACACTTTTAAATTGCATGAATTCAAAATTTTAACAGCATCCATGCACATAATAAAGTTGAAGTTTAGGGGCACCTAATCGATTCCTCAGTTAAGCATCTGATCTTAATTTCAAGGTCAAGATTATCACGGTCACGAGGTTGAGCCCCGTGTCGGGCTCTGCACTGAGTGTGGAGCCTGTTTAAAATTCTCTCACCCTCTGCCCCTCCTCCATTCTTTCTCTCTCTCTCTCCAAAAAACAAGGTCTAAGTTTAATTCTAAACATTTTTTTGAAATGTTTGAAATGTTTTTGAAATTCTTTCTGAAGACAGAACTGTTCTTAGACTGCTTGCTGTAAGGGAGGAGTGCTGTAGGCCTCAGGCAGAGGAGGCTGTGGCTGGGGATTAAGTCACCACCATCTGCCCCTCAGTGCCTATTGGCTCCAATTCTCATCTTCCTCACTTCACATGGTGGCACACGGCCACTAGTAGTTCCTGTGACACCACATTCTTTGGTTTCCTGTATTCTTGTGTTTGCTTCTGATGGCTGTTTTTCTACCCCTGTTCTCTAAATATCAATAGTTGGGCTTCTCTGCCTATATGCTTCCCCAGGGTGATCTTACCTAGTGTAATGACTTCAAATACCATTTACCTACTAATGACTCCTAAACTTGTACCTTGACCTCTTCGTCTCTGAGCTGCAGACATATATCCCATCACCTTCTTGAGACCTTCATTCAGATTTCTCATAAACATCTCAAATTTAATTTCCCAAAACAGAACTCTTAATTTCCTCCACTTTCCTAAATCTGTTCCTGCCACTGCATTCATTAAGTTAGAAACCAAAAAACTATTGACAAGCATAGTTGCAGCTCTTAGGTTGGCTGTCACACTTCCATAGATTTAGCCAGCAGGGAGACAATGAGCTCAAATAGACTTAGTCTATTACTTACACAGATAGCAAAAGGAAGATCAGCATGGAGTCAGTGTCCCACATCCCTGGTCCCTACGGATGTCCGTAGGACACTGGACCCCAGAGGCTAAATGACACATAAATGGAGGGTGGCTCTGTTGTTGAAAAAGCCGTCTCTAATGAACTCCAGCCAAACAGTTTTATTAGCCTACATCTGTAGTGAATAGGGGTGGGGTGAAAATCCCATGCTTCACTAGAACCAAGGAGTTGGGTGAGAAATTGCCTCATCGCGGCCTTCTGCAAGACAGGGAAGCAGATGATAAATGGCTTTGTCACAGCTCCTCTAAGACTGCCTATCTTGCCATGTTCCAGGAAGGATCATAAGGCTTTGTCAAGACAGGCTGGACTGGGGTTGAGTGTTGCTAGGTAGATATGCAGTGAGCAAGGTCACCAGATCACCGTGCTGGAAGCATTATCCTACAGTTATCTTGGATCCCACTCCTTTTTGGCCCCCATATCTAACCCATTAGAAAATCTTGTTAATTCTTCCTCTAAAGTTTATCAGCTCTGCATTGGTATCATCACTATCAACCCAAGTCACACCATGTCCCATTGCAAGTATCACTCTTGCCCTCTTGTAACCCATTCTCTATACAGCAGCTAGAGGAATTTTTCAAAAATGCAACTCTGATCACTCTACACTCTAGCTTACAAAAAGTCAGTGGCTTTATACATCAAATAAAATGAATTCTTAACCATAGTCTATAAGGCCTTACATGATCTGGCCCTAAATACCCCTCAGATATCATCTCATATTACTCTACCTCACAATGCTTCAGTCCCAGTGGTCTTTTCATTCTCAGAACATGCCAAACATTCTCCTTCATCTCAGGAACTTTATATTTGCTCTTCCTTTTGCTTATAACCTGTGTCACCAGGCTTTTTACACGGGCTGGTTCCTGCTCAGCAATTAGGTCTCAGCTCAAATGTCCTCTCCTCAGAGAAGGCTTGCTTGACCTACCAAAAGTAATCCGCTCGTCTCCAGCTATCCTGCATCCTCTCCTCTTGTATGTTTCCTAATTGTGATCTGTGGTTTTCTTGTTTAGATGTTTACTTGTTACTGTCTTGTCTCTCTCATCAGGATGTAGGCAAAAGAGCTTGGACATTTTATGTCTTTTTACCACGATATCCCTAATACCCTATCAGACACAGATTCTCTAATATCTGCTGAATAAATAAATGCTATTTCTAGTGTTTTTTATAAATATATAAAACAAGAAAATTTATATCCTCTTCTTAGCAGTTAAAACAAACATTTTAAAATGTAGTTCCACCCTGCTTTCCTAATTCACTCCTTTTTGTCTTCACAGCAGATTTAGTAAAATAATTATGCCCTAGGAGTCGGAATTATTGCATTTTTATAGAGTAAAACTAGTAATAATCAAATAATTTATTATTTTTAAATGTAAAAATGTGTTTATTCACAATCCTTGAGAAGTTACCATTCCTTCAAAAAATTTTTTATGAACAAAATGCCAAGAAAAATTACAATAGTAGCTTATGCCAAACCAAAAATATACATCTGATGTATACAAACTTTAAAAAGCGTAACACAGGCAATGTGAATATAGATTACTTTTAAAATATTTCCAGTGACAAAGCTACAACTTAAATTATGTTCAGACAATCATAAATAACAGCATTACCTAATATATTTACATATTTAAAGTATCATATTTATTTCTATGAGATTAAAAAAGATGAAGCTATAGATGTCATTGCCTAGCAGTTCAAATATTGAAAGGGCCACATGATTTTGTTTTAAGTACAGCGAGAACTTTAAGTTACTATTTATATCTGGACCTTCCTATATTTTTGAGAACATGCACTGTCATTGCTGCAAGGAAAAAAAAAAAAAAACACACCAAGGAAAAATCAGAAAACAGTCTGCTTACTAAAATCATACTCAATCCTCAGCAAAATTAAGACAAGCAATTAGGGAGTGCTTATATCCTTGGCCTTTCAAGTTGATACATAAACTTTGGGGAAAAGAAGAGCTCAATGCATAAAACAAAATGCATTTTTATATGCTGATATGCTTAGTTCCATCCCATTAAAGCACCTTGTATTACAAGGCAAAGGAAAGCTCAATAAAATCAATGGATCCTTTCACACCAGAAAGGATTTTACTTTGAAATACCCGTATTGCCTTTTTAGGTTTTCCCTTCTTAATAAATCATGCACAGAGAATATGTCCTGTGTAAAATCTTTCTAAGACCATTCATTGGAAATATAGAATTTTTAAAAAATGACACTTAGAAATTTAATATATCAATTAACTTAAAGTCAATATTCATTTATACTGGCAGCATGTAAAAGGAAGAGAAAAACCTAAATATATATTTTTTCTTCAATATTATTTTTGATTACCAGCTTCAAGTGTCCAAACTCTGAGAGTTTATTGTAACATATTATCCTTTGTTCAGACTGAATCAGCATTATTATACTAGGATATGCAGTAAGTGTAGAAAGAAACGGATACTTCAGCATTTCCTTAGGGTCATCTACTCAATTGTGCTTACTATTAGATAATAAAATTTAAGTAAGTCATAGGAGTAAATAATGCTGGAAATGGGAACACTATTATATATCTGATCTGGCAGTCCCTCCTCATGCTCCCTTCACATCTGCTGAGAATTAACACAAAATGCCCTAATATTTTCACAGAGACCTACTGAAATAGGTTTGAGAAGCATTCAAAGTAAAATTAATGAAACTATTTTTAAAAGTGAAAATCTACAAATAGTAAACAGGAATGCTATAAAGATGAGTTAAAATAAATCTAATAACATGACAGAACCATTAAATTGTTTTTGAAAAGCAGAAGGCAGATGATGAAATTGCACTTAATTCTGAAGCAACTCAGATATAGCCTATCATTTCTATTCCTTTCTAATAAGCATTTACAACATGGTTTCTTATCTCCCTCTTACAAAACGGCTCAGCACAACCATCTATACATTCTAGTTGGTTTTTAAAATTTGGTCACAACTGATAAACCGGGTCACACGATTTTACCCTATCGTTTCTGTTGATCTGCATCAGATTGCTTTATGCCAGAATCAGACAGTTCTAATACAGGATTTACAAATCCAGAATACTCAGAATTGCCATTGCCGTCCATTTCGGCACTAACAAAATCATTCTCCCACTCCAGCCCATTGGAATCCTCAGAGGCTGATGTAGGGTTACTTCCAGTCTTCTTGCTGCTGTACTTAAGTGCTGCTCGGAGAATGTCTTCCTCTGTTTTGGAACGCTCTCTCATCGGAAGCATGCGATTCATTCCTATTATTTGGAGAGTTGTTACAAATCTCAGTGAAAATTTAAGAAGCTGTGTCAAAAGACTTACCAGTTAGTAATACAGTTTTTATTTAACAATCAGACTTGGTTTGTTAATTAACTTCAAGAGTCAGTCCTATGGAGGCCTTGTTAAGGAAAGGTTTCTAGTTGGCTCTCTCTCCTACCTGGTCTAGTTTAGTAACTAACTGTGTTAATGACTAGAATAATAACCTCAAAAGTCATATTATCTACAAATCTGATTAGCATACAGTGTGGATGACAGACTCTGGAATTGAAAGACCTCACAGGCTTTAAATCAAACTTAAAAAGATGCTACAATAAAAATAAATTTAAAGTCTGCTGCTTGGGACGCAGATACAAAATAACAGAAGTACAGGACTGTGGAAAGTGTTTAGCTGAGAAGACGACTTAATTAAGTAAGTTAAAGCAATCTTTGGTAAAGTTATTCAAGTCCCTTGTATCTTTGTTTCTTGATAAAAGAAATGGCTTGACTAGAGGACTAAGGTCCATTGCATCTCAAAATTCTATAAAATACTTAATGCTTACTATTCTTCTAAAGTCCTACATTCTATAATTGGTTCTTCCTTTTTGTGGATTACCTAGTTCCTAAAATGAAAATGAAAATGAAAATGAAAACTTGAGCCTTATTCAGTGAAATAGCCTTTAAAAACCTCCCATGTTTTAGCTACAATTTTGAGTACTTACTATGTGCTATACTCTGTAGTGGGTATTTTATATACATTTTATTTCATCCTCACAACATTCATATGTTCATTTGTTCAAATATTTATGGACTGCTCATTGTGCGCCTCATTTCATTTCATTTCATTTCATTTCATTTCATTTCATTTCATTTCATTTATTTATTTATTTTGTGCCAGGCATTTTAGACACTGTGTATACAATGGTGAATAGTCATCCTTTAAAGTAGGTTTATTATTCCCTTTTTATGATGAACAAACTGAAGCTCTAAAGAGATTAAGAAATCTCCTGAAAGTACTAGAGCTAGGAAAACATACCAGCTAAAATTCAAACCCATGTCCATGTTACTTACAGCTTTTGAACTACACAAAAAACCCCCTACCATTTATAATGAACCAAAAGATAATAAAATTTTGGCTTTACGTAGACCACAAGGGGGCAGTAATTCTTCTTATTAAGTACTATAGGTTCATTAACATTTATTTTCTAAAGCGCAAGAAACACTAAGAATTAAGTAACTTTCTAAACCGTTTATCAACAGATGATAATCACTAATATAGTAAGAGACTAAGAAATTTTTATACTGATTTTTCATGGTCTTGCACTCATTTCAGTTTAAAGTAAAATGCCAAGTAGATTTCTATAAATTAACACAGATTAAAATTTTCAGGTATAATTGTGAATATAAAATACCTTCTTCATCTTCCCACTCTAGATCTAGGGAAGTGCTGTCATCATTTCCACTGGTTGATTTAGTTTTGGTCATTAAATCACAACTGCTTTCTGTATTTGGTGTCAAAACTGTGGCATCTGATGAGAGTCCTAGAATATACATTAAATATAATGTGGTCATTTATATTCTTTTATCACAACCATTTATTTTGTAATATTACCTTTCTCCAAGTATTATTACTTTTAACATCATAAAAAACAATTATTGAAATCATCACATTGGTTAAGTTTCTATTGGGAACAATATAAGGCTTTTCCCCTTTCTTTCTTTTTATTTTTTTACCATGTAGCGTGATTAACATGCAAATTGAAACGAATTATATAGGGGCGCCTGGGTGGCTCAGTCGGTTGAGCGGCGTACTTCAGCTCAGGCCATGATCTCATGGTCCGTGAGTTCGAGCCCTGCGTGGGGCTCTGTGCTGACAGCTCAGAGCCTGGAGCCTGTTTCAGATTCTGTGTCTCCCTCTCTCTGACCGTCCCCCATTCATGCTCTGTCTCTCTCTGTCTCAAAAATAAATAAACATAGGGGCGCCTGGGTGGCTTGGTCGGTTAAGCGTCTGACTTCGGCTCAGGTCATGATCTCAGGGGCCGTGAGTTCGAGCCCCGCGTCGGGCTCTGTGCTGACAGCTCAGAGCCTGGAGCCTGTTTCAGATTCTGTGTCTCCCTCTCTCTCTGCCCCTCCCCTGTTCATGCTCTGTCTCTGTCTCAAAAATAAATAAACGTTTAAAAAAAAATTTAAAAAAAATTAAAAAAAAATAAACGTTAAAATAAATAAATAAATGAATTATTTTTCCAATACAATACAATACAATACAATTCCAATACAATAAACTCTAGGTAATATATTTAATAGCCAATTATAAAGAGGGACAAAAAAATAAATTAACAAATAAAAATGAAAATCAGTCCATGTTTTCAAGAGGAACTGCTTTTGGGGTTCCAACTTTTGAAACTTAGAGAAAAACATTTTATTCTTAATCTTTTTAATGTTTAAAACATTTAGTCTTTAATTAATTTGTAATAACTAAAATGAGTATACTTTTGTAACTACTTCTTCCCATCTTCCCTTCTTCTGGGAGATGGAGAGGTAGGACCAGAGTAGAAATAGAAAAACATGTGCTTGACTCTCCATCCAGATCTACAGTAATACCCTGAGATTTTTCTTTGCTCCAATTCCCTTTTGAAAAGGAAAGATACAAATGTATAATACAGAACTAGTTAATTGATATATCTGGGAAATACAATTTTAAAGGGCAGGAAGTTCTTCTATAGAATGAGAGTCAGGATCTCCATTTATCTGTTTGTTGTGGCATTAAGTAAAATTAAAATGTATGCTTATATTTTAAAAGACTTACTACTACTTCGAAAAACTTCATACTGTGACTTTACATTTCTTAAACAAGATTCAAAGTCATCTTCTGGTCCTGAACTGTAATAAAAGTAAAAGAATTTTTTAATATATTCATAGTAGATGCAACAAAATGCATGCTTATGCTAATGAAGGCATTTTAGTTTGAGGGTCTATCCCACACAAATTTATAATTACTATACAATTAGAATTACCTAATGAAAATAGGTCCTAATTTTCTTAATGCTAGCAATAAATTGAAAATAATAAGATTTTGGTTAATCTTGAAGTCAAAGTTTAGTCATAAGCCCATTTTTATAATTTATAATAATGAAGCACGAACAAGGTTCTTTGAATGAGTGGAAAATACAACTTTGGAATGTGTGTTCTAAAAAACAATCATACATAAACTTTGTTATAAGAAAAAGAGGGGTGCTAAGGAAAACACAATCTAGCAAGGCATAAGCAATTTATCCAAAGGCATTTGGTCTGTTACTGCATTATTTTCTATATGGAAGATATGACCACTCTTAAAAACACAATGAAATTAATTTAAATACATAATGAGCACTTTCCAATGTAAAGAAAGCAAATGTTCTCAGTCTTTTTACAAAGTAGTGTCTCTATTTTTTAGGGAACACATAAACATAGTATGTATACAAATATCCAGAGCTGAACTGTGTTCTCTTTGGAAATAACATTTTCTACTACAAAGGGAAGTATTATGTTTCACTGTTTACCTTTGATATTCTCCATTGTTCGAAGGATGGTAGCGCTGCACAACTCTCTGCCTTTCTTGCTTTGGAAACATAATGCAATACAAAATCACTCTGTTGTAAAGTTATATTTAAAAAAAATCTTTCATGTAACACCGAAAGGTAATTTTTTCCTAGTTCCTAAAAAAAAAAAACAAACTTAAAAAGTTATTCCATTGAAGTTTTTTTTAAAAAAATGTATCACTGTTCATTTCTATATCCTCTTATTTATGGATAGAATCTCTATCCTTGTATAATCCTTGAGGGCTCAGAATATTTAAAGTGTTATTAAAAATAACTTTTAAAACAGGTATATATTGGTGTACTCAACATTCTTATTATACCCAAGAACTTATAATAACTGGAAGGATGAGGGGTAAGAAAAAAATAGTTAAAACAGTGGATGAAGTTCTATTTTGGCTGAAATAAATAGCAATAAAACAAAAGATCTAGAAGACCTGGCTGAGCTGACTCAGAAATAATAAAAACATAGGATTTAGAAAACCTGTCAAGAGTTAGGGCTTTGATAAACTTTAAAAAAAAAAAAAAGTGGTGCTTGGGCGGCTCAGTTAACCATCTGACTCCTGATTTTGGCTCAGGTCATGATGTCAGGGTTTGTGAGATCGAGCTCTGCATTGGACTTTGCACTGACAGTGCGGAGCCTGCTTGGGATTTTTTCTCTCTCTCTCTCTCTCTCTCTCAAAAATAGATAAACTTTGGAGGAAAAAAAGAGTTAGGGTTCTGACGCTTATTAGCTGTGTATCCCTGGCATGTTCTCTACTTTCTGTTAATCTGTAAATTACAGATGGCTATATTACTGCCCTAACACACTCATAATGCTATTGAAAATCGAATGGATTTGCATATATCTGTGTATGTTTGTGTGCCAGTGTATGTTGTACAGACTATTATGTGTTTCTGGAAAACTCAGAGAACCCAAATAGATGCTAATTATGGAATGCTTTTGTCTTTAAAAGGTGAGCAGTAGAGATTTTATTATAGTAAGAAGAGTTATCAAAAGTATAGCCAGAAAAATATTTTTATTTCCTAGTAGGTGAGTTAATTTTTAACCTTTTTCACAAGTTAGAATATACTGAAAAACAAAAACAAAACCAAAAAAACCCCCCATTCTCCCACATAATCTAATTAATCTGCTGAAACAATTTAATAAAAACGGGAGGGGAGCGGGAAGAGAAAGAGATAGAGACAAAGAAAGAGAGAAAGGGCACTGGTCACATATAAATTCATGGCAATATGACACATGATTTTTCAGTTTCTCTGTTACAATAATTCTTATGTGACATGATCTTTGTACTACTTCAGTTAATATTACAGCACAGAGTTCACACAGGCAAAATATGGAGGAAGACGCTAAGTAGGATAACTGACCAAGCACTGCTGTGCTTTGAACTGTGGCTCTACCATTTATTAACTGCAGGATCTCAAGCAAGTTACTTAACATCTCTGTCCCCTGGTTTCCTCATCTATAAAATGAGGACTGAAAATGCTACCTATCTCCTAGGATTGTTGTCAGTATTAAACAAGGTAAAACATGTAAACTAATTAAAACACTTCCTGACACTTAGCCAGGGCTCCATAAATGCCTGTTATTAATAGTGGTCTGGCAATTACAGTAATGCCATATTAGCATACAGCATGGTGAGATATAATAAATCTGTTGCCTTCTCTGATAATATGCCAAAGATTTCTCAAGACTCAAACTCCCAGTCTCCCAAAGACACAAGAGTAAAGATGAGAAATATACAATATCTGAAGATGAGGCAAACTGCCTAGCTTACCAGATTCAAAGAAGTAGAAGAAATTCTAGCAGTTCAACGAATTGGTCTAAAAAATACTCACAAAAGTAAACTAAAAAGTGCTGTAGAAATTATTTGATGCTATTCCTAGTTGTTAAAGACGAACTAATTTGCCTTTAAAATTCCCAAGAATGGGGGAGCCTGGGTGGCTCGGTTAAGCATCCGACTGTTGATTTCAGCTCAGGTCAAGATCTCACAGTTTGTGGGATGAAGCCCTGCATGGGGCTTCTGTGCTGACAGCGCAGAGCCTGCTTGGGATTCTGTCTCTCTCTCTCTCTCTCTGCCCCTCCCCTGCTTGTGCGCTCTCTCTCTCAAAATAAATAAACTAGAAAATAAAAATGAAAATTCCTAAGAATAAATGCATAAATACATTTGCTGTTAAACAAGAAGCCCTTGATTCTGGGGGGTGGAAGAAGTCTCAACTGAGATTTGTCAGAGAAAATCAGGAGATGAGCAGCCCTGACATATGTTGGGGTCTTTTCCCCTCACCTCCAAGAGCTTTCGCTGCTTTGCTGCCCTGGCTGCTTCACGCTGTGCAGCGTATAAAGCTTCTTCTTCTAGTCTTAACTTCTCTTCTTGTAAGGCTAACTGTACATGAACAAAACAATAAGGATTAACAAAAACCAGAACCTGTCTGACTGCTCTAAAAATAAAATGTTTGTTTGTAAAATTAAAAATAAATTATTAAAAAAATAAATGACCTCTGTAAAGCATAACAGAATTGGAATTTTTGTGATTTCTCATTTCAATTTCTCCTCTTACAAAATAATTCAAATGATATCAAAGATATTATAGAACTCTTTAGAAACTGAATTATGAAGTAGTAGCATTTAATTTGCAGAAATACAAAATTGTTTCTTTAGAATATATAGTGATCTTCATGCTCAACAATTGTTCCAATGCCTATCACTCTGACTAGTTTAATGGTTTTGGCTCTCCTGAGTCCAAGGTCTTTAAACTAAGGCCAATCATACCACCATCTATCAAAGTGAAGTAAGCTTTCACAAAGTTCATGTCTCATTGATGCACATGTGTCCTGAATTTTATTACCACCAAGCTATTCAGCAATTAGTTTCAAATTTAAATTCTTGCTATTCCTAATAGCATCCAAACTGCTTTAGTGATAATTCATTGCATGTCAAACCAAATTTAAAAATCAAATTTCAATGATTTTTTCTTTAGCCTAATATTAACATCTATTTGCATAGCTTAAATTAATGCTGTTGAAATCAGTAATTGGTACTAAACAAACTGTTCTTAAATGTATAACAGAATATGACTAATTCCACTTACTGATTAGCAAAACTATAATTATAGGCCATTTCCATCAACACATTAAAATAAATATAACATTTAGGATTATAGTTTATGGTTCACTTACTAAGAATAAATAAATCCAAGACAAACAAAAAGACTTAAAAAATACTTATTGTGAAACAGAGTAGTTTTTAAAAGTTGGTTTTAAACACAAAAATACATGTATCTTGCCAGAGTCTCTACTTGTGAATTAAGATGTTATTTTTTAGAAGAATGTATTATCTTCATTTTTGGCAGCATATGATTTCTGATCAATTAAATCAAAATAAAAGAAACTATAATAGACTGGAAAATTATTCTTTTACTTTTTGTTCTTCTCTTAATTTTAAATAATTTTCATCTGTATAATATCTAAATATAGGTTCAGTGACTGTTCATATGCCCTATATTAATGACAACTTTCTCCATACTATAAACTGAAGCTTTATGAGAATACATTCTTAAGCAACATGAAAGACTATTTACCTCTTTTTGAATTTTCATATCAAGATCTTTCTGTTTTTCAGCAATAGAATCATAATGCCTCTCTCTTAGGTTAACAATTTCTTCCTCAGTAAGAGGTCTACAGAGAAAAATGAGGGAGAAAAAGAAAGAAAAGAAAAAATACTTCTGATGAGTTCAAGTCCAAATAAAAAACTCATAAACCAGAGAAATACTAAAATTTTACTGTCCAAAACGTATTAAAGCAATTTGATGCTATAATTTCAATTGTTAAGAGTAAAAAGGCATACATTCTAACACTTGCTATAATTTGGTATATATGTTGAATAGGATGATATATTCTCAGATTATTTTTTAGCACTACAACCACTTCTAAGATATGTGGACTCCATTTACCTTCACTTTGGCTCTGCTTCAGCCATCTGACCATATTCCAAAATATTCACCATAAAGCATAAAGCTATGCTTTGATAGCCCTCTTACCATTCATTCTAGGACTCTTAACTCTCATACCCGATACCCTCCCGATTTATCCTGGCCAATCAGTCAGTCTGGTCACCATAGGCCCTTGATCCTTCCCTTTTCTCCTCGTCAACCTATGCTGATTACCTGGCCATACTTCACATACAACCAATGTGGACACCATGGCAAATTTGAAGTACTTTCTTACCAACATACACACCTTCTTGCATTCCTATCATAATACCATATTCACCCAGCTTACTTTCTGACCTTGGATCACTTCCATGATTAGCCCTTTCTCCTGAGAGCTGCTAAAGAAAATCTAACACCTATCTGGTTCTCAGTCCCTAGCAATAACCCTTTTCTTAGACATGATCAACTACCTCTCACATCTTAAGCTATACTTCAAATCTTCAAGTACTCCTTAAGTTCCGCATTTAAACTCTTTTCTCTCAGAAGTTAACTTCACCCCACTCTGAGATATGAGGATATCAACCAGGCAATTCCTTCAGCTTCTTGCCACCTGACCTCTTACTTAAGTCTATCCTCTCTATTCTTCCCTCAATCCTCTGAAGAGCTGGCATTCCTTAACTTGTTCAAGGTCATCTGCTATACTTCTACTCTTGATTCATTTGACATGGATGCCACCCTCCCTCCCCCACTCTAGGGCATTCCCTGGGACATTGCCTATTAATTAGCACCTCTCTTTCAGCTTCACCCTACTTTTTATCTGTCTACCTTTCTTCCATGTGAAGGGAAGAGGGAAGGAAGAAAAAAAAAGAAGGAAAAATCTTCATTTTACCTATATTTATTTCTAGTTACTGCTCCCTCTCCTTCCCATTTCAGCCAAAATTCATGAAACTAAATGTACACTGATAGCACATCTAGCACTTAATTTGTATCAGGTTCTCTTCAATGTACTTTATGTATATTAATTAATTTCAATCCTCACATCAACATTAGCAGGTAGAGACAGAGATGATACACATGAGGGAAATGAGATAAAGACAGATATGTCCACCATGTTCTTTTAATTGTTTTTGCCCACTGAGTCTTGGTTGTCTTCAGAATCCTCTTCTAGTGTTTGCCTATTCAGTTCTCAGACCGTTGCTCTCTCTCCACACACTCCAACCAACCCACTTCCTCCTGGTCCCAATCTCGGGTTGGTGATCTTGATAATGATCACGGTTTTAACCATCAGTATAAGGTAATGTCTCCTACTTCTGTTCCTCTAGCCCTAACTTCTGCCTGGGGCTTTTTTTTTTTTTTAAGTTTTCTTTTTGAGGTCTCACATAAAATACACATTTCAAGCGTTATTTCACTTAAGAGTTTTGACAACTGTATACACTCATATAACTTCAACACAAAGGAAGATACAAACATATCCATCCCTCCACAAAATTCTCTTGTAACTCTTTCCTGTCAACCCCCTTTGTTCGTGCAATTTCTTCTGTCTGGAATGCTCTCCTCCTCTGGATAGTCATCACTAGCCAACACTCCCAGGATTGACCTAAGTGTCATCTTAAAGAAGTCTACCACAACACACCTCTTCTCACACATTTTAGGCAAAGGGTCTCTCCTGCATTTTCCCTGCGTGTTTTATAACTGCTAATTAATCTCTTTCCCCATCTTATGTTGAAATTAGTCATCTACACAAACTACCTCATAGACCAGGATATTCTTTCTTCTAATGGAGAGAACCATGTTTGATTTTTTAATCCCAGTGCCTCATATAGTGCCACATGATAGTTGCCTAATGTTTGCTAAACTAAAAAAGATAAAGAACATTCATTCAAAATATGAAACAGTATATGAAAATATTCTCTTGATATTAAGAACTCTTGAGTTAAAGACAGATGGTTCTTTTTCAAGTAGCTCAGGAAGAATCTAAAGAGGCTGTTTAAACAAATTGAAGTATCAAGGTTCTAGTTAACCTTATTAGTAAAACAAACTTTAGAATGTCATGAGGAAGAAAAAGGGCGATCACATTTTAAAAATTCAAGGAAATGTAATTATTAATATTAAATAGTTTATTAAAAACTACAATATACACGACTTAGGTTCAATAGGAGAGCACTAGGCAATCACGTACATTCAATTCCTTAATGTTCAAAGCAACAGTTTGAGACATTATTATTTGTCTCAATCTTACAGAAAGAGAAAACTAAGGTCCTAAAATGTAAACTGTTCAATCCCTCAAAGCAAGCAAATGACAGAGCCTCGCTTCTTAGGGAGCTTCTTATGATTCACACAGACATTATATTAAAAAAAAAAAAAAAAAAAAAAAGCTTTACTTACCTATGACTGCTTCCTGGACTTTCCCCCTGTATAAAAATTAAACAATTAAAGAAATTTCACTAGATGAATTCTATGCGAGGCAATTCAACAAATTTTTTATTTAATCAAAATATTTTCTGCGTATCTATTTTTATCATGTAAACAAATTTTATTATTAAGAGTGTTTTAAACAAAAAGCTTTAAAATTTTACTATTTCTCAAAAGCAAAATTAAATACTTAGCTTAATTTATATTAACTAATTATTGGACATTTCTTAACTTTTTTTTTTTTTAATGTTTATTTATTTTTGAGACAGGGAGAGACAGCATGAACGGGGGAGGGTCAGAGAGAGAGGGAGACACAGAATCCGAAACAGGCTCCAGGCTCTGAGCTGTCAGCACAGAGCCCGACGTGGGGCTCGAACTCATGAACCGCGAGATCATGACCTGAGCCGAAGTCGGATGCCCAACGACTGAGCCACCCAGGCGCCCCTCTTAACTTTTTCTAACAAATACATATTCTATACCAAATGAACTTCTGGGGTCAGGATGGTACTAGACAATATACTCTCTATGCCCTCTTCATTTACAGTTGATCTTCATACTTTGTAGATTCCATATTTGCAAATTTACCTATAAGGCTAAAATGTATTTTAACAAAAAAACTAATAACCCCTGCACTTTTGTCATCATGAACAGACTTTCACAGAGCAGCAAAAAACTTCGAGTTGCTCGACATGTACCTTCCCAGTTGAGGTAGAACATAGCGATGCTCTGCCTTCTTGTTTCAGTTCTCCTACTGTCCTCTTTACAGTCTGCTGAGTGCCATGTTTGTTGCCTGTTTGTGTATTGTTGGTGATTTCACTGTATGGTGTTGAAGTGCTGTCTAATATTCCTAGTCACATGAAGACTGTGGCAAGCCTTATGGAAAAAATGTGTGTGTTGGATAGGCTTCTGTTCAGACATGACTTACAATGCTGTTGGCCATGAGTTCAATGTTAATGAATCAGTAATATATATTAAAATAAGGTGTAAAACAGAAATCTAAAACAAGGTAATTTACTGATTGGGTGATGAAAATGTTGTGGCTAGAAGCTTACAGGAATCTAACTCTCCATTTTTCCTAAGAGTAATTTCCAGTTGGTATTCAATAATTCAGCATTTACGGCAACTTTATAGGACATAACTACCACAAATGATGAGAATGAATTGTTTTTGTTTTTTTCTTCACACGGTTATGAAATTACCTATAGTTTTTTTTTTTCCTCCAAAGTAAACCAGAACTACTTACAAAACTGATTTGAATTTATGCATCTTTCTTACACACTTAAGCTATTCACATGTGATAGTTAACATATATGGCAAAATAACAACAGGAAACAGATGCTGATAAGAAACAGCACCACAAAACAGGGTGATGTTCAACTAAACCAAACACAAAACATGACACAGAAGGGGAGAAGACCAGTTAGGAAAAACAAAAGCAAACAAAAAAACTCAACCAAACAAAAAGTATCTTAGGAAAACACATGGAACCACATTCTTTTGAAAAGCAGTATGATGCAATAAAGGTTGAAAGGACTCTTACATTTAGCACTTCTAGAGTTTAGAAACTTTAAAAATATTATGTAAAGTGTTTGCTTACACTTATCTTAAAAAATAACATGGAATTAAAATGACTTGAAATGGGAAAGAAACTAGGTTCTATGAAACATAAATGTATTTGGGAGAAATTTTACTGGGAAACAAAGGCTATGCTAGTTTCCCAAATGTGTTCTATCAGAGGATAAGAAATATGTATTATTATCTGAAAAAAGGAATCATACCCAAATTAATTTGGGAAATGCTGAGTTGAATAGGTTTAAACAATTTTCTTAACAGTTCTCTTAACAGTTCTTCTCAGAACCTTTACCATGTTAATTTACATTCTGAAACTAGTATTCCATACACACTGGGAAATGTTGGGCTAAAGGATAATTTAAATTTAGTTTGATACATTTTCCTTTTTCCTTAGCAACAAAAAGTGATAAAAGGTCAGAGCTCTCAGTGTTCTTATAGTAGAACTCATTTTAGAGTTGTATAAAGTTTGCCCAAGGGAGGTTTAGTAACTTGCACAAACTCATATAATTAGTTTAGTGAAACTGAAGTTTAGCTCACGATCTAAAGCTCTTCTAACTATAACCAGTGCATAAGAAGTATACACCACAGTTCATTAATTCTACACTGTACTTTTTTCATATTTTCACACTTCTGTACTTCAAATGCATCTTAAATTTAAGTTTTAGATGAGATGAAATGCAAAAAGTCAACAAAAAGAATAACTGATAAAAAAGACAATGGCTAAAGTCAGAAAGTGATTATAGAATGGGCATACATAAATTCTACCCTCAGAAATCTATGAAAACTATGGTTAAAGAATGGATCTACCTTGGGTTGTTGAAGAATTTTACCTACCTAATGGCAAGAGGTTAGAAATATCCTTTTTAAAGTTCCTTGAGTTTTATAGCATGCTTTAAAATATGATATATATTTATATATATAAAATACATGAAACCAACATATAAAACTATATGTAATATACCACATATATAGTATTATATATGTTACACATGAGAAAATTCTGAATGATATGCTAATATAAATTGGTAAAAGGACATAATTAGGGACTAAGAAGTAAAAATAAAAACCAAAAAAATAATAATCCTGAAAGACAGTAAAATAAAAAGTTTTTAAATAAAACCTAGGATTAATGCGATGATTCATGAGAACAAATATGGGTTTTGCACTACTGTGGAAATACTTACTTCATCACTTTCTACTAGATTCTCAAACTGAAAGAACAAGAAAGCAAGTGTTAGGGGGGATATTTTTCTAAGGTACATACCTCATAAAAAATTGTCACTTTTTCACTTCAAAAATAATATACCTTTATACTTTTAAGATATTTGAGTCATGTGTCCCTTTATACACTAGTTCATTTGATATATTCAACAGTCCTATAAGATAGCCAAGATAAGTATATACTGTTATTTATGATTTATATGAAAAAGAAAAAGGAGAATTATAGCAATTTTCTTCATAAATCAGGAACTTTTTAAAACTTATAAGCTATTTCACCTGAATTATTTCATATGGGTGTTTTAAACCCATACTACCAGAATTTTCCACTTGAATTAAAAAAAAAAAATTAATGTCATAAGAAGTAGAATTTACTCAAGAAACAGTGCCTTAAAAGATACCCAAATAAGAATTTATCTTATAATGTTTATATTTATTCATCTATTCATTAACTGTTTACTGAAAATCTACCAAATGGTAGTCACTGCTCTCAAATATAGTGTCTGTCTTTCTACAGACAGGAAAGTAAACAATTTGTTGATGATGTGATGAACAGTATTATATCCAATGACTAAATGAAAGTCATTACTACTAAATTGTATTACTAAAATATTTGAACTTAAAACTATAAATAATTTGATAACCACCAAAAGAAAAAAGTTTTATTGTTAACATTATTTATTATTAAATATTAACATGATTAAAATCAAGAAAACAATGCATTTAAAAGGTTTAGAATGACAAGAATTTAAAGAAGTGACTTGGGGCACCTGGATGGCTCAGTCGGTTAAGTGTCTGACTTCAGCTTAGGTAATGATCTCGCGGTTTGTGAGTTTGAGCCCTACTCTGTGCTAACAGCTCAGAGCCTGGAGCCCGCTTTGGATTCTGTGTCTTCTCCTCTCTCTGCCCCTTCCATGCTCATGCTCTGTTTCTCTCTGTCTCTCAATAATAAACGTTCAAAAAAAATTTTTTTTTTCAAAAAAAATTTTTTTTAAAGTGACTTAAAATTGTTTAAAATTATTATCTTGAACTTTTTGTTTGTTTGTTTTTTGGTTTGTGATTTTTTTAAAAAACTAATTTCTGGTTTACTTGCTTCCTTATTTAATATAGAAGGCAGTGACGTACAGTGTTCAACCTTTGAAGCCAGGCAGTTTTGGACTGGATTTAGGTTCTGCCATTTATGGGCTGTAACAAAGCCCAACTTCTTCACCTGTCTAAGCCTCTCATTCTCACCCATAAAATGGGATGACTGCCACCCATTCAGCAGAACTACATTAAGAATTATGTGTGACGACATTTATAAACTATGGTGGAGTAGGTGGGACATAGCAGGGACTGAATAGATTCTATTATTATATTTTACACACAAAGAATAAGAAACTCAGTGATTCATCCTGTGGAGTTGCTTAAAGTCAGCTTTCTGCTTTGATCCTGCTGTACTTCTTTACTGGGGCAGGCCAACCATCTATGTCTAGAATCACTGCCTACTGAGCCATTGTAACTGCACAAGAGTACCCTCTCTTTGAATTGTGCACTGTGAAAAAAAAGACAAAAAACAAAAACACCACTTCTTAGTAGAAATAGCAATTCTATTAGAAGAACAGGACCGTAATCTTCTGCAAACTTCGCCCTATTCACCCCTCCCCTCCCCACCCCAATTCTTTTCCTTTTCATTGGCATCAATAATATTGAAATATAACAAGTCCATACTAAATCTAGGGACCTTAATGAAAAATGTCCCTTCTGCCTTCCTGAAGGGACTTTTATCCAATCAGATTCAAGACTTACTTACCTCTATAGTTAAGTGCTCACCTCTTGAGCATGTTCTAAAATACTTGGATCTGGGAAGAAAAGCAGAAAAACTTTAAAAATCACAATCAATACTAAAACTGAGCCAATGTAGTGGCATAAACACATTTCTATAAAAACATTTCCAGATTTTCAAACTTAGTTATGAGTTTAAAAGTGTTCAACCAACATTTTTCTACCGACACCAATATTTACTCAACCTGTAATAACAAATTAATTTATTGTATTTACTACATAGAATACAATTAAATTTTAAAACTCATCTCATTATTGTTATTGTATCAAGGAAAGTATGTTAAAATACTGATGTGTTAAACAATGTATAAGAGTATGTCTCCAATTTTCGAAAACATATGCAAAACAACATAAATCTGGAAAGATATATGCCAATATGCTAAGAGTGGTTGTCTCTGGATTATGGAATCCACGTTTATACAAAGTTAGGCACGTTTTATTCTTTCCATGCCCATATAAAATTTAATCATTCTCTTCTGCTCCTATTAGTGAAATTTACAGGTAATCAAACAAGAAACTCCTTTGTTATATCTGCTCCAAGAACATGTCCACACTCTATTAACTATGTTTCTGTCCTCTATTATAGTATGAAAGTTGGTATAGGGCAGAGGCACCCAAACTTCTTTACTACTGGAAGTGCCAGGAGATTATAAGACTTTCACTTATAATGTGGTTCATGTTATAGCTGCTTAAATTAATGGAGTGGACTTCATGCCCCCACAGAGACCAAAAGTCACACTGAGGGTTTTTAATGGATCCTTGGACAGAAAGGATCTTTTAAAAGATGAGAAGAATCCTGGGGTTAGGATAGGTCAGAATGCTTTGTGAGTATTATGTGTCTATGTATGTGTGAAAGGGAGACAGGTTTAGTGAAAGGGAATGAATGCTATATTATCATGATAAAATTTTTACTATTATAAAGAATACAAAAACAGTGAAATCATAGGTCCCATTTTTCTTAGTACAATCTTTATTTGCTAACAGATGCAAAGCAGTTTTATTGCCCATTAAGAGATAATTAATAGAAAACAGAGGACTTGGAATTGTCATTTTACAGATCTAATAATTTATGGAACATAGCCAGAACAAACAAAATACCCTTAATTCTCTAAGCATGTAGTGTCCCCATTCTTCTATTTTCCCCATTTCTCAAACAAAAACAGAAATGAGTTGAGCCTTTGAATAGCGCTGTGTTCTGGTATTAGGATACGTACTTCAAGTACTGTATGCTCTCTCCCTGCAACCATCACTCTCTTCCCTGAATGAAGAATCTATATCTGATTAATCTACTTCTCCTTCCAGGCTTACTGCGATGGTGTAACTGAATAATAAAGTAAAGTTCAGTAATACTAAGTATCTCATTATAGACTATCAATGTGACTTCACTGCTGAAGCAAAACCTAAAGCTAAGTGGTATACTGTCCAAACCAAGGGAAATAATTGTACTATGCTTGTATTAGATAGCAGAACACTGTGTTTTATTCCAATTATATACAGATACACCCCTAACTTTAGGAGAAGCCCAAGGTGCTGACTGTTGTAAATGTCTCACTCTTCTGTGCTTTCTGTCCACATTAAACTTTAGTGAGGATGATCGTGCTTTTGCATGACTCTAACTCCCTGATTTTCTGACCAAACTAGACCATAGTCAAACCCCAGACTCATGTGATTGGTTCAGGGTCATATGGAAACTGAGCAGAGAGATATAATATCTTCCTGAGAGCTCTAGGGAGATGCTAGGAGTTATGCTTCTGAAAATCTTCAAAGAGGAATGAAACCAATCAAAAGAATGTTCTGACAGTGTTGAAGTCATCCCTAAGGATCAGGGGCATCCCTGCTCTGCCCATGGTTTTACTAGTACTTGATAAATCTAGTATCCTTATAAGAAATTCTACCCTTTGCCTAAGATAGTTTGATCTGGATTTCTGTCCCCACAGTCAAAGTCCTGACTAATAAATAAACATAAGTCTATATGATAGAATGGCAAAAGAGCAAGTTAATAGAAAAAAAACACCCTAAAACCAAAATAAAACACAACAATTAAGATGAAAGGTATAAAGAAAAGCAAAACAAGTGAAAAAAACATTTAAGTTTTCTTTTTAAAGAAACTTAGATTGAGACCTTCAATCTAATCTGTTTTTAAAAAGAAAACTTAGATTAAAGGTCTCAATCTAATCTGTTTTTAAAAAGAAAACTTAAATGTTTTTATTCACAAAAGACATATATTGATTCCTACTATCATAAATGCCAAGATTATACTAATAGATTAAATACTCAATTTGGCAAACTCATGGGCAACATTTTTTATTAGAAGAGTTTTATCCTGGGATTTATCCAAAAAGAAGTCGAGAAATATTGTAATACACATTTTAAAGTAATTAGAAAGCCGACTGCTTGAAAGTAGCATCTCAGATTTGAGAGAGTTCTCCATTACTCAAGTGGTACATGAAAGAAATTTAAATTAAAATCTTTACATAGTATTGGATGCCTAAAAGTCTAATACATCTGGAATATAACTTTTTCAGGGTTTCCTGTAATAAAGTGCCCTGATTTTCTACCTTGAAGTGTTATTTTATTTATTTATTTAAAATATTTTAATGTTTATTCATTTTGGAGAGAGAGAGAGAGAGAGAGAGAGACAGAGTGCAAGCGGGGAAGGGACAGAGAGAGAGGGAGACATGGAATCTGAAGCAGGCTCCAGGCTCTGAGCTGTCAGCACAGAACCTGTCCCAGGGCTCGAACCCACAAACTGTGAGATCATGACCCGAGCCAAAGTCAGATGCTTAACCGACTGAGCCGCCCAGGCGCCCCTTGAAGTGTTGTGTTAGAATAAGGAGTGAGGTTCTTCACAATCCTCTACTACCTTCTTCTAGGTAAAGATGATAATACAAGTGAGGGGGTCTGGGTGGCTCAGTCGGTTAAGCCTCCGAGTTCAGCTCAGGTCATGATCTTGCTGTTCATGAGTTGAAGCCCGGCGTTGGGCTCTGTGCTGACAGCTCGGAGCCTGGAGCCTGCTTCAGATTCTGTGTCTCCCTCCCTCTGCCCCTCCCCTGCTCATGCTCTAAGTCTCTCTCCCAAACTAAATAAATAAACATTAAAAAAAAAAAAAAAGATGATAATACAAGTGAAAGGTAAGTAGAACAATTGCAGAGAGGAAAATCATACCTGTTTTATTAAATGTGACCTCAAGTGTTTATATTTTTGTTTCATAAATATTTATTGAGTATGTAACTAAGTGCTTGGCATGGTTCTAAAGTGCTGGCAATACAACTGTCAATAAAACTGATAAAGACCCTACCACCTTGCAGCTAACATTCTTGGGAATGAATGACAATAAGCAAATGGTGGGAAATGCTAAGAAAAAGTAAATACTTCAGAGTAAGCCAAGATAGTGACCAGGAGAGGGAGGTTATTTTATGTAGGGTGGTCAGGGTAGGACTTTCGGTTAAAGCAAAATTGGAACAAAGATCCCCCAAGAAAGCCAGCCAGCTAGATAACTGGAGGAAAAGAATTCTAAGCAGAAGAAAGACAAATACAAACAAGCTCTGAGGCAGATTGTTCTTTGCACATTCTACGTAAGTGGGGGACCTGAATGAATGGCTGGAATGGGGAGAAAAAGATATGAGGTCTGAGAAACAGCCAGGGTCATACCACAGGCCTTTGTAGGCCATGGGAAGGGTTCTGGAGTTTATTCTCAATAGTTAAGAATTTACAAAAAAAGATTTCTGTCTTTGGCATCCCCCCCACACTTTTTTTTTTTTTTTTTAGCTTTTATCATGACAATTTTCAAATATGCACAAAAGTAGGGAGGAGAACATATACACCTCCTTGTACCCATTACCCTACTTAAAAAAGTTACCATTTTCCCAAGCAGGCTGTGTATTGTCAGTGCGGGAGCCCGGCCTGGGTTCAGGCTCATGAGCTGTGAGATCATGACCTGAGCAGAAATCAAGAGTTGGACACTAACCAACTGAGTCATCCAGGCGCACCCCAACTTGCAACACCCCCTACTTCCTCTTTAGTCCTCTTTTAGTCTGTAACAGCCCTCCTTGCTGTACCATCACCTCTTCCCATGCCACTCATGTATTGGAGAAATTGTGTCATTTGTCCTGTAGAATTTCTCAATTTCTAGGTTTGGCTGATTGTTCTTCTCTTGGTGCTGCTTGCTTCCTCTATCCTCTGTATTTCCTGTGTACTGATAATTTGATTTAAATTGAGTGCAATTTTTTAAGGCAAGAACTCTTCAAATATGGCACTTGCTGTTGAACTAAATTATGAGGAACTTTATTTTTGTCTGCCTCACTTTTACTGATGCTAAGATGATCTGTAGGTTCAGGTATTGTCAGCCTAATTCACTATAAAGTTTCAAACCAACCTAGAAAAGGGGTGACTGGTGTTTTTAGATGCCTTACGCTTAACATCCATACATAGTTAAGAGTCTGGATGAGAATTCTCTATTCAAATTCCAAGTCTAGCACATTAAGATAAATACCAGTCCCCAAACCCCTTATACTTTTTCTATAATTAACCCTGGGCCTACTTCTCAATTCCAGATCACTAAGAACACCATTCTTTTCTTCCTGGCTTCAAACCCAGGAAATTAATCTTTGTTTTCTTTTCCTATCCTAAGGAAGGTTTGCTGTGAACAAAGATACAATGCCAGTGATTTTTCCTCCCATATATATGCTTCATGCTATTACTAATACATACACAAGCCTATTGTGTTTAAGGAGTTTACTACCAATCACTGTGGAGAAATAGAAGTATAGCTTATTCTTGGGGAAAAAGGAAGAATGAGCTATTTCTCAAAAAGTTGGAAATGCAGAAAACAAAAATTAAAACTATAAAAGCAACACACAATGTATCTGTTACCTTGACAAGCTAAATTACCTTAAAGAAAAAGAATAGCTCCTGGGTAAAGGAAAGAGAAGTAGTTAATATCTAAAAGAAGAATGTGTTAAAGTGGAGGAAATGGAAGGGCAGAAAACAGGGAAGTAAATGTTGGCAGAGTTCAGCCAAAGCCCATCTGCAGAACAGTCCCTGGTTCAAGGAACTGAGCTATCTGGACCCAGTGGTAGGTAGTGCTCCATGGTGATGGGTTATTTGAATTGTATAACTTTTTCTGAATTTATGCTAAGAACCTCCACCCTATTATTTACTCATAGTGAAAGAATGTGCTTAACTGAAGCTACAAGTACTATACATTTTCTGGACAGTTATATTTTACATTTTTAATTACCAAATACGCCTTCTGTTTTTCTATATTTGACCCAATAAAGCTGAGGGCAAGAGCCTGGGACAAAGGGAAATCACTGATGTGACTGTTCAAACAAAATTACTAGGTGTTAGGGGCTCCTGGATGGCTCAGTCAGCTAAGTGTCTTGCTGTTGGTTTTAGCTCAGGTTGTGATCTCACAGTGAGTTGGAGCCCCACTTTGGGCTCTGCACTGACGGTGCGGAGCCTGGTTGGAATTCTCTGTCTCTCCCTCTCTCTCTCCTCTCTGCCCCTCCCACGTCTCTCTCACTCAAAATAAACGTAAAAACAAATTACTATGTGTTAATGGAAAAACAAAACTAGCCACAGAAAAATCACAGGACTTGTCATCTTCAGGTCTCCCAAGTCCTGTGCAGGAATATTTCATTACAGTACACAGGTCCTAGTTGAGAATATTTTCTTCAAGAATGAAGTTCTAGTTGTATATAAGAGGCACCATTAAAAAAGAACAGTGGAAAATGAGATACAAAGAAACAGGATCAGTCTAAAACCAGAAATTTGATACCAACCAATTAAACTACATTTCCAACAACCTTAGATGAAAGTTAAATCTTAGAAAGAAAAATAAGAAACAAAATGATTGAAAGTAGCAATGTCTATTGCAAAGGCCTGGCTCTTTTTTTTTCAAGTTTATTTTTATTTATTTTTGAGAAAGATACAGAGAGCAAGCGGGGGAGGGGCACAGAGAGGAGACAGAATCCCAAGCAGGCTCCACACTGATGGTGCAGAGCCTGATGTGAGGCTTGAACTCATGAACTATGATATCATGACCTGAGCCAAAATCAAGAGTTGGATGCTTAACCAACTGAGCCACCCAAACGTCCCACAAAGGCCTGGCTCTTGATTACTATCACTTGGCTTAAAGAAATAACGTTTTGCTTTCTTCGATTTGAAAAAAAAAATACTGACTTGAAAATTCCTAGTATGCATAATGTTACAAAAAAAAAAAAAAAAAAACAAAGTATAACAAGCTATTACCGTAATGGAGAGCAAAGAGAGACATTTATTGTCTATAATGGGCCAGGTATTATTATGCATGTATGGACTTTGTTGTTGTTTTTTTATGAACTTAGTTTTTATATGTATTTTTATATACATTTCCTTTCCACAACAATCCTATGAAGTACTGTAATCTTAGAGACAGGCACTGTTCAACATGATAGCCACTAGCCTATGTGTGGCTGTCAAGCACTTAACATGTGGCTAGTCTGAAGTGAGAACTCAGTCTGAATATTTCAAATAGACACTGGATTTTGAAGACTGAATACCAAACAACAACAACAAAATAAAATGATCTAACTCCAATAACTAAGCTCTTTCAACATATATTCATGATCAAACATAGATAAATATCTTTTAGATCTTCCTCAATTCCTCTTCCAAGTTAAACTGATTACAGTTCTGCAGTTGAAAACACTGATGTGCATATTCCAATACTCTGTGTATGGCTTAGAATCTAAAAGTATGCTGATTTTATATGTAATGCTGCTTTGCAATATAGGCTTTTAGTACACTTTTAGAAGAAACAAATGTTTGTATTATTCATAATGCATTTGTTTTATTATTCATAAAAAGTTCACTAAGTATTAGGGGTTATTTAAAATTAAAAGACATTTAAATCTGACATTTAAAATGAAAAGAAAATGTGGTCACTTTCATTAACTTCTTAAGAATCTAAAAATAAAGAAGAGCCATCCTACTTTTATAGACCTATTGTTAGTATGTAAGTGGGTCATGTACAAAGTTCCCTAAATTTCACTAAAAATTTTTTAAGTAAATCAGAACAATTTAAGATTTTTCATTATGCAAACATAACTGCTTAAAAATAAAAACAGGAAGCTAAAAACCATATTCTCTGCTTTCATATTTGTAACATTTGACTAAAGTTTTGAATCTCAAATTCATTTCATTGATAATGATAACAAAACTCTAAGAGAAAACTCCCAAGCTCGTAAGACCAGAGATTCTCAAAGTAGTGAACGTTGGAGGTTATCAGAGAAACCAACATGCAAAAATGGCAACAGTAAATCTAGGAAGGCATCCATTCCCCACCCTAGGGCAACAATCAATTAAAAAGTTATTATTACTGACAGGAAACTGATGTACACCTCTGATAACTGAAATAAGAAAGAGAAAAAAGTATGTGTCTATGATCTAGACGCAATACGTAAAAACATCTCTAATAATACATATTTAATGCTAACAGCTCTGTTTTAGTAAATCTGTCATTCTCTACTTTGGCATGTAACAATCACCTTGTTAAAAAGTGGAGATTATTGGGGCACCTGGGTGGCTCAGTCGGTTGAGCATCCGACTTCGGCTCAGGTCATGACCTCACGGTCCGTTAGTTCGTGCCCCGCGTCAGGCTCTGTGCTGACAGCTCAGAGCCTGGAGCCTGTTTCAGATTCTGTGTCTCCCTCTCTCTCTGACCCTCCCCTGTTCATGCTCTGTCTCTCTCTGTCTCAAAAAAATAAATAAACGTTAAAAAATTTTTTAAAAAAAAGTGGAGATTACTGAGCTCTGTCTCTGATTTACAGAGCTGGATATTATATTCTGTTCTACTCATCTATTTGTCTAGCCTTATACCAGTATAGCAGGGTTTTGATTATTAGAACATAAGGCAAGTCAGCTTCCTCAAAATTTGTAGGCCAGATTTGGTTTCTTGTGCTTTCATAAAAATTATTGGAACAGCTTGTGAAGTTCAGTGCAACTGGTGGAACTGCATTCAATTCATATCTTTCTATCCATAAACATGGCACTATCCTTCATTTATTTCAGACTTTTGTTTTTAAATGTTTTGTTCTTACACATCTATTATTGATTTATTTCTAATTTCTTATACTTTTCATTGCTAACATGGAAAAATTTTTAAAAAATGTGTATTTGTTTATTTTGAGAGAGAGAGAGAGAGAGAGAGAGAGAGAGAGAGGATGAGTGGGGGAGGGGCAGAAAGAGAGGGAGAGAGAGAATCCCAAGCAGACTGCACTGTCAGCAAAGAGCCTGACATGAGGCTTGATCTCATGAACCATGAGATCATGGCCTAAGCTGAAACCAAGAGTCAGACACTTAACCAACTGAGTCATCCAGGTGCTCCAGAAAGTAATTTTTAAAACATGCATTATCTGTTTCTGGAATACAGGAATACAATAAAGTCTTAGTATAAATATTAGACAGCATTTCATATTAATAAATTGGGAAAAATATCTGACAATACCAAATGTTAGGAAGTGGAACAATGAAAATCTACTGTTGGTACAAGTATAACCTGGTAAAATTGCTTTGAAAAGTCTGACATTCTGTAATAAATCTGAAGATGTGCATGACCTATATCACCCATTCCATTCCTAGGTATATGTACTTAAAGAATCTCTTATACACATGTACAAAGAGTTATTTGTAAGAATGTTAACTGAAGTAGTTTGTAATACCATAAAAACCTCAAAATAATCTAAATGCTCACCAACAGGAGAATGGATAAATTAATTATAGCCTACTGATACAATGACACACCACTACACAGGAGCCTGAATGAATGAACCAGAGCCACATGTACGAAAATGGATATTTTGAATAAATATTCCAGGTAAGAATCAATACCCTAAAGCAAAGACTTAATCAATCAATGTTTACTGTATTCAGAGTGACAACAGGGGAATAAAAACATCACTCTTTCTTTCAAGTGGGAGGAGTAAACTTAGACCCATATAAGAAGTTGCTCCTGCAAGTTTCAGGAACCATGTGATTACTAGAGAAATGAGTGGAGATAAATGCATAGAGAATAAGTGCATGCATGAATAATGTTTGCAATTAAAGTTGGATCTAGGTAAGAAATGATGACAGATTGTACTAAAGTGGAGTCAGTGAGTGAAATGGATAGGTTAAAGAGGTATTTAGAAAATAAAACTGGAAAATGAGATGATGGGGAGGAGAGTCCGATAATCCCAATGGGGTTGTAATAGCAAAGAAACAGGAGTCAAGAATGAAGTGTACAAGGGGAGAAAAATAAATGTGGCCAATCCAAGTCCTAAGACTTAAATGCCAGAGGTGACAAGGATAATAAACTAAGTGATGTGAGAAGCTGAAAGAAACCTATAGGAATACACCAGTATCACATAATACAAAGCTGAGCTGTAAAGAAAATGGTTAAAGTCATATCATGTGTGCACTTAATTTCATGAATTCAGCCATATGCCCTGGAGGGAAAGGGGAGATTAGAAATAATGTAGGCAACAATTCCACTATTCTAGTCAAGAGCATATATATTCAAGTGTATTATGGTGAAAGCTGAGCTGCTGAAACAAAGAGTCTCCAAAAACAATGAGTGAAAGAAAACAGAAGTCTATTTTCCCTTTGTTAACAGTCTAGAGCTCCCCAAAGTCATCCAAGGACATTCATTTATACATAAGCCTTATGTCCCTATGTCTCTAAACAAAGTAAAGTTTCTGTATGTCCATTCTACTACCGCTGAAGATGTGAAAGTGGACTCAAACATATAAATGATATTAAAGAAGTAGAAAAAATAGGCTATCATACTCTAAATGAAGGTGAAGTAAAAATTTTTGGAAGAGTTTAAAAGTAATGTTACACAAGTGAAAATTCTTGCATATATATATTCTTGCATATTTATCAATTTTATCAAGGCAGATATCAAGATAATTTTTTATTAAGGATAAAATCGGCTCATCAAGAATAGGCTGAAAATGCAGTTTTTTATGCTTCTGCATGTTATTTTGCATAGCAGATACCCTTTTCACCAAAGTGACTTAAGTAAAAGATAACTGAAAATTTTTCATAAATCCTACATTTGTACTGTTCCTTTTCTTCATATCCTGATGTCTAACATCTGTTAAAGTAAAATAGGAAAGTCTTTCCCTAGATCTTCTGTTTGACATTATAAATAATGAAGAACCATGGTAAATTGTTACAAAGTCTATTAAAAATTAAAAGCTTCCCAAGACTTTTTTTTAATGAACAAAAGACTGGAAAGGTTACAAATCAGATGCCCCACAAAAGCTGTTACAATCAAGATGATAGACACATCATTTTTCAATTATTATCAAGTATTTCTTTTTTTTTTTAATTTTTTTTAAACATTTTTATTTATTTTTGAGACAGAGAGAGACAGAGCATGAACGGGGGAGGGGCAGAGAGAGAAGGAGACACAGAATCGGAAGCAGGCTCCAGGCTCTGAGCCATCAGCCCAGAGCCCGACGCGGGACTCGAACTCATGGACCGTGAGATCGTGACCTGAGCTGAAGTCGGACGCTCAACCGACTGAGCCACCCAGGCACCCCTATTATCAAGTATTTCAATGGAAGTTTAATAATTCAAATCTCAAAGCATGATCCATCAGTAGATTTTCCAGGTTGGGACAGCATCGACATAGATGATAATAACAAATAATAATAACACTTATTGTTTAATAAGCCCCTCCTGAATGAAGGCAAATTTAGGAAAAATGAATGTGTAGAAAATTTATTTCTCAAAGAGAAAGACAACTCTTTCTGCTAAACATGGGTTAAAAAGAGTCATTGCCTTAAAAAATTTTTCATTCCAATATAGTTAACATACAGTGTTATATTAGTTTCGGGTGTACCATATAATGACTCAACAGTTCCATACATCACCTAGTGCTCATCAGGACAAGTACACTCCTGAATCCCCATCACCTATTTCACCCATCCCCCTCATCCACCTTCCCTCTTGTAACCACAAGCTCGTTCTCTGTAGTGGAGTCTAGATGCTTCTTGCTTTATCTTTTCTTTTTTTGTGTGTGTGCTCATTTGTTTCCTAAATTCCACATATGAGTGAAATCCTATTTGTCTTTCTGACTGACTTGTTGCACTTCACATTATACTAACTCCATACATGTTTTTGCAAATAGAAATATTTCATTTCTTCATATAGTTGAATAATATTGCATATAGATGAATGGATAGATGTCCATTCATCTATCAATGGACAGTGGGTTGCTTCCACGATTTGGCTATTGTAAATGAAAATAGGGATCCATGTATCCCTTTGAATTAGTGTTTTTGTATTTTTTGAGTAGGTACCTAGTAGTGTGATTACTGGATTGTAGGGCAGTTCTATTTTTTAACTTTTTGAGGAACCTCCAAACTGCTTTCCATAGTGGCTGCACCAGTTTGCATTCCCACCAGCAGTGCACAAGTGTTCCTTTTCTCTATATTCTCACCAACACCTGTTGTTTCTTGTGTTGTTGATTTTAGCCATTCTAACAGGTGTGAGGTGATATCTCATCGTAATTTTGATTTGCATTTCCCTCATGAGTGATGATGAGCATCATTTCATGTTGTCTGTTGGCCATCTGGATGTTTTCTTTGGCAAAATGCCTGTTCATGTCTTCTGCCCATTTTTAACTGGATTATATTTTTCGGTGTTGAGTCTTATAAGTTCCTCATATATTTTGGATATAGCCTTTTTTTGGATATATCAGTTGTAAATATCTTCTCCCATTTTGTAGGTTGCCATTTAGTTTTGATGATTGTTTCCTTTGTTGTGCAGAAGCCTTTTATTTTTATGTAGTCCCAATGGTTTATTTTTGTTTTTATTTTCCTTGCTTTTGGAGACATACCTAGAAAGAAGTTGCAATGGCAGATGCCGGAGAAATTACTGTGATCTCTACTAGGATTTTTGACTTCAGGTTTCACATTTAGGTCTTTAATCCATTTTGAATTTATCTTTTGTGTATGGTGCAAGAAAGTGGTCCAGTTTTCCCAACACCATTTGTTGAAGAGATTGTCTTTTTCCCTTCAGATAATCTTTTTTTTTTTTTTTAATTTTTTTTTCAACGTTTATTTATTTTTGGGACAGAGACAGAGCATGAACGGGGGAGGGGCAGAGAGAGGGAGACACAGAATCGGAAACAGGCCCCAGGCTCTGAGCCATCAGCCCAGAGCCCAACGCGGGGCTCGAACTCACGGACCGCGAGATCGTGACCTGGCCGAAGTCGGACGCTTAACCGACTGCGCCACCCAGGCGCCCCTCCCTTCAGATATTCTTTGCTGCTTTGTTGAAGATTAATTAACCATATACTTGTGGGCTCATATCTGGGTTTTCTATTCTGTTCCAATGATCTATGTGTCTATTTTTGTGTTAGTACCATACTGTTTTGATTACTACAGCTTTGTAACCTGAAGCCTGGAATTGTGATACAGTTTTGCTTTTCTTTTTCAAGATTGTTTTGGCTATTTGGGGTCTTTTGTGGTTCCATACAAATTTTAGGATGGTTTCTTCTAGTTCTATGAAAAATGCTGTTGGTATTTTGATAGGAATTGCATGAAATGTGCACATTGCTTCTGACATTTTAACAATAGACATTTCAACAATATTTGTTAATAATATTTGTTCTTCTAATCCATAAACATGAAATGTCTTTCCATTTTTTAAAGTCTTCTTGAATTTCTTTCATAAATGTTTTGTAGTTTTCAGAGTGTAGGTCTTTCACCTCTTTGGTTAAGTTTATTCCTAGGTATTTTATTATTTTTGGTGCAATTGTAAATGGGATTGTTTCTTTAATTTCTCTTTCTACTGCTTCATTAGTATATAGAAATGCAACCAATTTCTGTATATTGATTTCATATCCTAACACTTTACTGAATTCATTTATTAGTCCTAGTATTTTTTTTTTTTTTGGTGGAGTCTTTTAGAGTTTTCTATATACAGTGTCATGTCATCTGCAAATAGTGAAAGTTTTGCTTTTTCCTTACGAATTTGGATGCCTTTTATTTCTTTTTGTTTTCTGATTGCTGTGGCTAGGACTTCCAGTACTATGTTGAACAAAAATGGTGAGAGTGGACATCCTTGTTTTGTTCTCGGTATTAGGGGGAAAAGCTCTCAGTTTTTCCCCATTGAGTATGATGTTCGCTGTGGGTTTTTCGTATAAGGCCTTTATGAGGTATATTCCTTCTAAATCTACTTTGATAAGGGTTTTTATCATGAATATGTTGTCAAATGCATTTCTGCTTCTATTGAAAAGACCACACAGTTTTTATCCTTTCTCTTATTGATGTGATATATCACATTGATTTGTGAATGCTGAACCACCCTTGTAACCCATGAATAAATCCCACTTAATCATGGTGAATAATTTTTTAAAATTTATTGTTGGGGGCACCTGGGTGGCGCAGTCGGTTAAGCGTCCGACTTCAGCCAGGTCACGATCTCGCGGTCTGTGAGTTCGAGCCCCGCGTCAGGCTCTGGGCTGATGGCTCGGAGCCTGGAGCCTGTTTCCGATTCTGTGTCTTCCTCTCTCTCTGCCCCTCCCCGTTCATGCTCTGTCTCTCTCTGTCCCAAAAATAAAATTAAAAACGTTGAAAAAAAATTAAAAAAAATAAAAATAAAATTTATTGTTGAATTCAGTTTTCTAGCATTTTTTAAAGGGCTTTGTTGGGGCGCCTGGGTGGCGCAGTCGGTTAAGCGTCCGACTTCAGCCAGGTCACGATCTCACGGTCCGGGAGTTCGAGCCCCGCGTCGGGCTCTGGGCTGACAGCTCAGAGCCTGGAGCCTGTTTCGGATTCTGTGTCTCCCTCTCTCTCTGCCCCTCCCCCGTTCATGCTCTGTCTCTCTCTGTCCCAAAAATAAATAAATGTTGAAAAAAAAATTAAAAAAAAAAAAGGGCTTTGTGTCTATGATCATCAAGGAAATTGGCCCATAGTTCTCTTTTTTTTTAGTGGTGTCTTTATCTGGTTTTACTATCAGGTTAATGTTGTCCTCATAGAATGAATCTGGAAGTTTTCCTTCCTCTTCTATATTTTGAACTAGTTGGGAGAACAGGGATTAACTCTTCTTTAAATGTTTGGTAGGGGGTACCTGGGTGGCTCAGTGGGTTAAGCATTTGACTCTTGATTTTGGTTCAGGTTTGTGAGATCCAGCCCTGAGTTGGGCTCTGCACTGAGAGTGTGAAAACTGCTTGGGATTCTCTGCCTCTCTATCAAAAATAAACATTAAAAAAAAAGGTAGGATTCCCGTGTGAAGCCATCTCGTCCTGGGCTTTTGTTTATTGGGAGGTTTTTTGTTTTTAATCACTGATTAATTTCTTTACTGGTAATCAGTCTGTTCAAATTTTCTATTTCTTCCCGCTTCAGTTTTGATAGGTTATACGTTTCTAGAAATTATCTATTTCTTCTAATTGTCCAATTTGTTGGCATATAATTTTTCACAATAGTCTCTTACAATAGTATTTCTGTGGTATTTGTTAGGTGTTATATCCTCTCTCATTTGTGATTTTGAGTCCTTTCTCTTTTTTTCTTCATGAGTCTTGCTAGAGGTCTATCAATTTTGTTGATTCTTTTCAAACAGCTCCTGGTTTCACTGATCTGTTCTATTGTTTTGTTTAGTGTCCATATCATTTATTTCCTCTCAAATCTTTATTTCTTTCCTTGTGCTGGCTTTGTGTATTGTGTATTGTTCTTTTTCTAATTCCTTTAAGTGTAAGGTTGAGATTTTTCTTGCTTCTTGAGGTGAGCCTCTATTGCTATAACTTTCCTTCTTAGAACCACTTTTGTTGGGGTGCCTGGGTGGCTCAGTGAATTGATCGTCCAACTCTGGATTTTGGTTCAGGTCATGATCCCAGGATTGTGGGATCAAGACCCACGTTGGGCTCCACATTGAGTGTGGAGCTTGCTTGGGATTCTCTCCCCTGAACAAGCTCTCTCTTATATAAAAATATATAAAAATAAATATAAAATAAAAATATTATTATATTTTATATTTTATATACAATTTATTTTATAAATAAATTTGCTTCACTCATTCACTGTTTAGTAGCATGTTATTTAGTAGCATGTTATTTAGTAGCATGTTATTTAGTAGCATGTTATAAATTTTATTGCTTCACTCATTCACTGTTTAGTAGCATGTTATTTCACCTGTATGCATTTGTGGTCTTTCCAGATTTTTTCTTGTGGTTGATTTCTAGCTTCATAGCATTGTGGTAACAAAAGATGCATTATATGAGGGTCACTGCCCTTTAAGAGGGGACTGAGGAAACTAATAACTAGAAGGAGCATTATTGGTCTTTTGGTTCTTTCTCATCCTCTGCAATCTGTATACAGCATGTCAAATTGCTGACCACCTTCTTCTTCAGTAACTGTTGCTACTTATGTATCTATGATATTGAATTTTCTAATTATAATTGAACCTCCCTGGGTTACTGAATGATAGACATAGCTTTGTAGTTAAAACACAAAAGTGAATAAAAACTTACCCATGTACCCAAGAGGTTTAGGGTCTAACAGGGTAGATGCACAGGTAAATTAACAACTGCCATGCTTTGAGAGGGATATGTTCAGATGAGGGGCATCAAAAATCAGCTGGAGGAGGGATCAGCCAGGCCCCAAGTAGTGAAAAAGAGCGTTTCAGAGAGTAGCAGTTACCAAAGGCAAGGGGGAATGAAAGAGCAAGATATATTTAAGAAACATACTCATTAATTCTGTCAACAGGTATTTAATGCCTGTATACCTTCTATCCAAGGCATAGAACTTGGAGCTAAACAGTCAATGGTCAGCAAAAACAGACATGGACTCCTTCCTTTACACTGAAAGCAGAAAACAGGTATTAACCAAATAATCACACTATTTCAGGTATAATAAAAACCTGAAGAAGTGCTCAGAAGAAAAGGATGATGATTCCATGATGGTGTGAAGACTTATCCACTGAGGGTAGGAAGTGGTTTGGGAAGACCTCTTTGGGGAGAATCCTCAAGCTGGCGTCTAAAAGATGACTGAGTAGGAGCTACCTAAGTAAAAAGGGAAGAAATGGATGCAACGAAGTATATGACACAGATGAGTACCACCTCCCCCCAAAAGCCTTGAAGTAATAATGCAAAGCCTTGAAATCTACATTAAAGATCTCAATGTTTATCCTAAAAGTATGATAAGCCACTGAAGAATTTTAAGCGGTGTTTATTCACAGATTTGCGTTTATTGTTACTTTGACTCCAAAATATAGGAGCTACTGAAAAGGATCAGGAATAGATGTGGGTAGACCTGCTGGCAGTCTACCCACTCAGTTAACAAATATTTACTGGGTGCCTAATATGGGGCAAGCACTGTTTGTATACTGGATGTATAGGAATAAACAAATCAAAGCCCCTGAGTTCATGAAATTTATACTCTGTTAAAGGGGAACGAATACTAGACAGACAGAGTTTACAAAGTCATGAAGTGGTAAGTGCTATGAAGGAATAAAGTAGTGTTAGAAAATGATGAATTAGGAAGAGTGTTGTTTTACCACATGGTACTGAAAATCTAGGCAAGAAATGATGAAAGCTTGGACTAAGGTGGCAGTGGTGAAAGAAATAGGTGGGTTGAAAAACTAGGAGATACAAAAAAATCTGGTTTGGGGGACGGACTAAGAAATGTGAGATGATGGGGGAATAGTGTCATAGATGCTCCTAAGTTAGTGACTTTAAGGAAGGTACAGTAGAAGAATCTAATTCAATTTTTAAGGACTCCAACATTTAATGACAAAGGTGAAGAAAATGAACATTCAGGGGCACCTGGGTGGCTCAGTTAAGCGTCCAACTTTTGATTTCGGCTCAGGTCACAATCTCACAGTCGTGGCATTGAGCCCCACATTGGGCTCCACAGTGAGTATGGATCCTGCTTAAGATTCTCTCTCTCTCTCTCTCTCTCTCTCTCTCTGCCCTTGTCTCCCACTAGTACTCTCTCTCTCTCTCTCTCTCTCTCAAAATACAGAAACATAGGAATAAACAAGAAAATGAACATTCATAGGATATAGGGAAGATAGATCAATTTAAATCCACTACCCAGGGAGGTAGATAGAAAATATGGTATGAAATTACAGGAGTTAAAGGAGGAGCAAACAGCACCAAATGCAGCTAAAAGGTGAAGTACAGCAAAGATTACTAATACCCACTGGATTATGATGGCTGTTTTCATGTTATGGGGCAGAAGGAGGCAACAAAGGCAGCAGTGGCAGGGAAAGTGACCATTTAGCTTGCCTTGAAGACTGAGTGAGAAGTGAGGAAATTGAGATACCAAGACTGGATAATTCTTTAGGTTGTTAAAGGGAAAGAACAGGAAATAGGGTAGTAGCTAGCCAGAGATGTAGGAGTCTAAGTAAGGTTTAGTGTTTCTTTCTCTTTGGTTTTCAGATTAATGAGACATAGGCTCAAAAAGGTATCAGCGAGAGGGTAGAGGTACAAATATCCAGAAGATAGAATGGTCTGTTCTAAGGCAGGGAGGCTGTATTAGTTGGAAAGATGTAAGGGCAATTCAGAAGGTATCATCTACAGAACATGACAACCCATATTTGTAGGGTGATTGAGAGGGAGGAGTTTAATATGATTCTTAGATTCATGGCTTTAAGTGACGATACAGTGTTTACCACTCACGAGGTAGGGCACAAGGTAAAAGAAATGATTGGGGTTTAAAAAATAAAAAATAGAAAATTGAGGAAAAGGCTGTGAGAAGGGAAGAAAGATGAGCTCAGCTTTACAAACTGAATTTGAAGTTATGTTTCATCTCCAAGTGGAAATACCCAGTGGGTAATTACGTATTTCAGAGCTAATACTGAGATGACTGGGCTCATTAGTATGCAGGTAATAGGTAAAGCCATGTGTTTTCATGCCATCACCAAGGAAAAGTACATTAAAGAAGAAAATATATTAAAAAAGAATAGAGTAAGGTTCAGAGCCCTGGGGAGTCTTTAAGGTAAAATACAGAATATTCAGGAAATTCATATCCATTTAAGTCTACTACCGTTCTCCTTCCTAACTCCTGAAATTTCGAAAGAAATGTCCTATACTTGTATATTTTTCTGACAAACATGCAGAAAACCAAACTGAATCTCTCAATGACACTATTGATTACTATTTTAGCGACATGTATTATGATAAAATATTCTCATTAGTATTCTCTATGGTCTTTTTTTTTAAATTAATCAATGTAAAACTGGTAGGATATGTGTTCAACTCTGTGAACGAGTGACGTTTTTGCCAAAGTTAGACAATTACCTAAAAGAAAAAGGATAAGAGAAAACATTGTTTTCTATATCTTACAAGTACATAAGTAATACTCCCTGGTTATTTATTCAACAAACATGAGACACTGAGAGTAGACAGAGATAAAGCATATCCTTGACCTTGAGGAACTCTCAACCCATATCACCTTTTATGCTAGAAGTCAGACAACTATGGTCAATGGGCCAAATCTGGCCCAGTGCCTGTTTCTGAAAAATGAAGTTTTATTAGAATATAGTCATATGCAATTTGTTTACATATTATCTATGTTTTTGTGCTAAAACCGCAATGCTGAGTAGTGGCAAAAAAGCTGCACCTATGGCCTGCAAAGCCTAAAATATTATTACCTGGACCTTTACAGAAAAAGCTCACCTTATAAAGCAGATTGAAGCCTAGAGAGAATATTATTTCCTCAGGGAGGTAACATTGTCTCAGGGGGCTGGGCAGGTTTCATAAAGACAGCAATACTTGGGGCACCTGGGGGGCTCAGTCGGTTAAGCGTCCGACTTCGACTCAGGTCACGATATCGCGGCCGGTGAGTTAGAGCCCCATGTCGGGCTCTGGGCTGATGACTCGGAGCCTGGAGCCTGCTTCCAATTCTGTCTCCCTCTCTCTCTGCCCCTCCCCCGTTCATGCTCTGTCTCTGTCTCTGTCTCAAAAATAAATAAACGTTAAAAAAAAAAAAAAGACAGTAATACTTAAGAATAAGTAAAAGCTCACCAAGAACAGGAAAAGAAGAAATATCACACACAAAGGCAAGGATGAGAGAACACTGTAATTTAAGAAAACAGCAATGCATATAGTCCATCTAGTATCTAGGAATTTGGGGATGTGGCAAGTGAAGAATGGCAGAGAATACTTTCATTGGTTTTCCCTGCCTATGCTGCCAAGGTCATGCATGCAGGAAGTAAAATCTACAATTTTAATGCATATTTTAAGAAAAATATAACTGGAAAACACAATTAGGCTGGTAAAATAGATTAAAATTATCTTGTTGGGAGTTTAAATTTGATACTACTCTCAATGGAAGGTTATCATTTTTCAAAAAAAGTTAAGATATTAAGGCTTATGAATGAGTTGTTTTTTGAAATTAGATTTATTGTTTTCCTTTTTATATTATTCTCACTGATTTGTATTCTGATATTATCTTCTGAGTGAGAGAACAAATACTGAGATTACACTCTTTACGCAAATGCAGAGACTACATATAATCTTGAGCAGACGTTATGTTGCACATTTGAGCTGTTGCCATGCATCTCATCATCTCTCAGAGAAGGGGAAAAAGGCTGAGCAATTTAGCTGTAGGAAATAGGACACACAGGAAGTGGTTAAGTAAGGGCTTAGCATGATCCAGTATGAATTTTAGAAAGCCTAACTCCAATGACAAAAAGGGAAGATGGACTGAAGTATGACAGATACATACAACAGGGAGAACCATCAAGAAGCCAGTGACCTGGCGATAAAAAAGACAAAGTTTAAGGCAAAGTACCAACAAAGGAAATGGATTCAATATGTATAAAGAAGAGACTGACTTAGCTGATGAGACAGAGGTAGAAGACTGTAAAGTTTAGTCTGTGGCTTGGAAAACTGTGAATGCAGCTGTTAAAGGAATTAATTCATAAAGCAGTGAAAGAAGAAACCTTGGGGGAAAGAAATTATACTATTTTAGATATTTCCTGCAATATTATTTTAGATAGGTTGATTTGAGGAGACTTCACATATCCAAGTGTATCTGTTCACTTAGCAACTGAAAATACAGTGCTGAACCTTTGAAAAGAGGTCTGTTCAGAAGACATGAGATTTGGAAGTGTTGGTGGTTGGGAAATCATAGGAATGGATGAAATTTCTTCAGGGGTGGGTTTATGTGTAAAGAGAACTAAATAAAGCACGGAAAACAAGGAGAAAAATCCCATACTTAACAGGCAGAGTAAGAACAGCCAGCACAGAAGCAGGAAAATAAAAGTGATGTTGCAGAGGTCAAGTGCATAGTTTCAAGAACAGTTTATCATACAGAATAAAGAGTCAAGTTGTTAAGATATATGCATACATTACCTACAAAATAAAAAGCCGTGAGCTACTAGTGATTAAGAGTAAAGGCTCTGAATTCATAGGGACCTGGGCTAAATCCCAGTTTAGCTATCTTGAGTAAGATAAACTTGCCACACTTCAGTTTTCAATCTGTAATGTATGTAATAGTACTTACCTTTGTCACAAGACTGTGGTAAGGAATAAATGAGATAATGTAAAGTTATTAGAACAGAGCCTGCACACATAGGAAGTAATCAGATGTTGGCAGCTATTATAAAAATATTTTTTACCAGGAAAGGATACAGCTGATCATTGTAAACTATTGCCTGAATTGAGGCAACTTTGTTGCTGAAGCCAAAAGGCCAACAAATATTAAATATAAAGGATACAAAACATGATCATACCTTTATATAAAACCACAGCACATTTTGGAGCACATGGGTGGCTCAGTGGGTTAAACATCTAACTGTTGATTTCAGCTCAGGTCATAATCTCATGGTTTGATTCATGAGTCTTAGCCCTGCATCAGACTCTATGGTGAGAGTGCAGAGCCTGCCTGGGATTCTCTCTCTCTGCCTCTCTGCCCCTCCCCTGCTTGTGCATGCACTCTCTCTCACTGTCTCTCAAAATAAATAAATACACTTTAAAAAATAGTTTAAAAAAAACCTATTGTACATCTTAACTGGAACCACTGTGCGGAAATATATGGCAAGATAAAAACGGTAATTAAAATATAACACAACAAAACATAACTGGATCTTCAGTTTGAGAAAGAAACTAACACTAAAAGTACATACAAAAAAGATTTCCAGTACTGCCCAAGAATTGACCAGCAGGTGGAGCCCTCTGGAATGTGTTGGTGGGCAAAACTTCCTACAGTGAAAAAGGGTGACTCATTAAGATGTCTAAATTTTATTCCTTAAAGATATTTTAGGGGCGCCTGGGTGGCGCAGTCGGTTAAGCGTCCGACTTCAGCCAGGTCACGATCTCGCGGTCTGTGAGTTCGAGCCCCGCGTCAGGCTCTGGGCTGATGGCTCAGAGCCTGGAGCCTGTTTCCGATTCTGTGTCTTCCTCTCTCTCTGCCCCTCCCCCGTTCATGCTCTGTCTCTCTCTGTCCCAAAGATAAATAAACGTTGAAAAAAAAAAAAAAGATATTTTACTCCCTCTGCTTTAATCACCAAATAATTTTATTAGTAGCAATATTTATGACATATCTTAACATTGATATTAATATTTTGACTAGTTGACAGATATCTTAGAACATAAAATACTAGAATTCCCTAATATTTTATAAACAAAATCGGTGGTATTCTGGTTTTGAAACTGGGTAATGAATACTGAATGATTGGACTTTGAGATACCCTTGGGGAATCTATGAGGCTAAGGCCCTAGGTCATAAAGCATCCTTGTGATGTCCAGCTTAAAACAGTCTAAGAAAGCCCAGTTTTTTCCTACCTATGACAACTACAGTGACAAATATAAATTAAATCAAGTTTTTGTGATCACTCTCTAAATTTTTCATCTTCAAATGAACTATTAGTTAATTATCTAAACCTATACCAAAAAGAAAATCAGAATTACCAGGGGATTAAAAAAAAGCAACTAAAACGAGAGGCAAAGTGCAACTTTATTCTCTAAACAACAATTAGCTACATCCACTTGTCTCTGCATGCTTACTAGAAGCTTCTAAAACAATGTGAAAATTAATGTAAAACAATAAGTTATCAGTATATTCAAATAAGGGAACTGTCTTGTCCAAATCTACGTTTATGGATTGATAGAAAAAGTATTGATATCACCATTATATGGTTTTAGATGACAGTGTCCACACCCACAGAAGTTCATTCCTTCAATAGGACTTGCTTGTTCAAGGAGTTTTGCCCATAACAGAGGAAAACAGATCAAACCATTATGTTTTTATGGCATATCAACCAACAATTAACACACTGATTTCACTGATTTCCCCCAGCCCCTTCCCTATGCTGCCAAGCTTAGGTGCTTGGGGAGTAAAATCTACAATTTTAATGCTACACTCTAAGGAAAACATAATTAGTTTGTAAAATCATAATGAAAGATCAAAACAAAAACTCCAGACACCACAGTGTAGTCCAAAATCAAATACAAATGATTTCTGCTTACCCAATTAGATCATAAGACCCTATTTCTACAATTAGACTTTAACACACCACAACACAAATACAAACAGAGTATTAACAAAGCCAGAGATTTTGTGGCTTCCAGTCCTTACTCAAACCTAGTTAAGCATATTTAACTATATTGGTGCACTTGCACACAAAAATTAGGAGTAAATTACAGGATTATGTCTGACATGATAAAAACAGCTGTCATGTTCCCCTTTGACAGTAATAGCCCTTAAGTCAGGGAAACCAAGATACTAAACTAGGCACAAAATCTTTAGATCCTAACCTTTCCATTCAGACTACTTAGTGCACAACCTTGGCTACTATGTATCAGTGAGGTGATGCAATGAACACAAAGAATATGCACCTGACGAACCAATGAGTGAATCATATATAAATAAGATCTCCATCGCCAAAAGATCCAAATTATAAATCATGTGGCTTCCCGTTCGTGTATTCAGAACACCCTATTACCTAATAATGTTGGTTCAATGAGACAGAGACTGAAAATTTAGCAATCTGTTCCATAAAGTGCAAAAAGTCTTATTCCTTACATAAAGGGTCTTGGTTAATATTTTCTATTCTAAGTTTGAATTTCTGGGAAACATTTAACAACAACAAAGCCAACTTCAAAGGAGTTTGTTCTAATTTTTTTCCAACATCGTAAGAAATAAAAACACAAAAATGGAATAATGAAATTCTAGTATTCCATGGATGGTGTGAGTAGAAAAACCTATGCATATGCCAGTTTTAATCAAGAGACGTGAGGTTCAGAAGGACTGTGATTTCCTCAGTATTCCAGAGTTCATAGGTAGCAATCAGGGTGTAGCATTCCTCTGGAAATAACCAAAGAATTAATACGGAAAAGCCACACACTGCTCCTCTTGTTATCAGTACCAAGAATCCGAATGCCTATTGGGAACCCAGCAATTCGGCAAGTCTTTGTACATGTCAAAGAGTTACTCAATGTCTGGAACCTTATTTTACTACCTACAGCATCCAAATGACTTCTACTAACAATCCCTCTGAGATATCAACTTTCTGGAGCCAGATTCTCAGCGGCTCTGTCACAGCCAAAGGGAGGATCAAATACAGAGCTATTACCCTTGGCATCAGCCCAAACTCAACGTAGGGTGTGTCCGGGTTGTTGTGAAGCCTGTTCTACTGCCCATTCGTAGAGAGTACCCCATAGCTTCCCAGAGAAGACGCCTACCACCACTCCTTCCCCGCGTGACATCGCGCCCGGAGGGAGTCTTGCTGAAGGCGGCAAGAGCGACACCCGCCCCCTTCTCTAGCTTCTTCCCTGGGGGACACCTCTCGACCAGGGCCTCCACTACGACAGCCCGCTCGACGCCGGGCTGAGGGGCTCCCGGCCTACTTCAAGACATAGGGGGAGGGAGGAAACGGAGACAGTGAAGGGGGTTCCCCGCAAGGGGCAGAATGGGAGGAGCCAGTGGGAGCTCGGCCCTTCCCCCAGCGGGCTTACCCTCCACCGCCTCCTACACGATGCAGCCGCCCCGCTTCCTTGCGGAGGAGCCCGAAGCACTGCGTCCAGCAGCAGTTCCCCATCGCATGCCGCCCAGGCGCCGCCGCTCCTCCTCCTCCCGCTCAAAGCCCACACTCAGGCCCGGCAGCCGCATCCGCGCGGCACGAGCCGAATGAGGCTTCGGGGACCAAGGGCGGGCCGGCCGGCGCGCAACGGCGTGAGAGACTGGGACAGGCGCTCGGAACAAAGGCAGCGGTTACTCCAGCAGCCACCGAGTCGCTGCCGCTCGAGGGAAGAGTGCCGGGCTGCGCGATCTGGACTCCCTCGCTGTCCGCATGGCCCCTCGCTCGCCTCAGGACCTCAGCCTAGCACAAGTGACCGCCTCCAGCCGCTGAAGGAAGCCAGTCCCCGCGAGTCGCGCACCCAGACCCCGCCCTCCCGAGCACCCAGGCCAGCGCCTCGCATCCGACGCTGCCACACCCCCGCCCTCTCCCGGGCCCCAATAGGGTGCCCTCCCTCTGCGGCCCCGCCTCCTCCGGCCACCGGTTCTTACGTCACTTCCACAAGCTCCCGCGTCCGCAGCCTCTGCCTTGGAGATAGTTCAATTCCTGGGTGTGGATATTTGTTTTGTTGGACCTTGACCTAACTAGAAGTCTCCTTTTCTCCTTGCGTTTCCCGCGTCTGGGTCCCGAGCGTCTCCGCGCGTCGCAACCGTCAAGGCTCAGCCTTTGAACTTTGTACCAAAGCCTTGTGAGCGGCTTACCTAGAGCCCAAGGCCAGAAGTCATCGGGTATGAGAAGGGGCACTTCTCTGTGTGTTGTGTGCTTAGGTTTAGTTAATATTGCACCATAAGTGGCAAATAGAGTCAGGGGACTGAGTGAAATAGTTTTGAATGCACCAGGAATTTTTTTCTTTTCTGGTCTCTAGTTTGCGTTTCTATCTCCGTACTGTCAGTATTGTAGAGAAACTTTTTAATGGTGCCCTACCGGCCTCTTTTTGTTTTGTTTAAAATCAGAATTTCAGATCGTTTCAGAGAGGTGGTAGTGGTCCAGAGGAAATCAGTTCGAGGGCTATGGTTTTTCAGGGACATCAATCCACGCCTTGCCACTCCAAGCGTGCTGCTGGGTTCTGTAGTAGATGCGAAGAGATAGCTACTCTGACTCGACTTGGTCTGCATTCTCAAGTGTTCCTGTACAACTTGGTTTTTGATTTGGGCCTTAAAATCGCATCTGAGGCGTGGGTTAGTAAACTCCCAGTCCATTGCATAAAGTGCTTTTTTAAAACTATGTCTATTTTTAGCCTGTTGTAATTTAATCTAGGAAAATTGTTACGTTTTGGAAAATTGTTACTAATGAAAAAATCGTTTCTGAGCTATTCGTTTTCTTGTTTCCTGAAATCTGGACCGACCTAGGTTTCAGTTTTAGAAGTGCCTCTTAAATAATTTTGACCTTATTTGGGTCTTGGTCGTTTTTGGTAACCAAGTGCATAAAGGATGTGTTTGGCTTATTAGTTTGCAATCAGTGAATATTGGTGGAATGACTGAATGACTTATTGAATAGCAACCATACTTTCTATCCCTCTTTCAGTCCCCACAATCAAGCAAATTTATTAGTGAAATAATCTTTAAAATTCAACTATAAATGTTTAAAGAAAGCTATGGACTACTACTCAGCAACAAAAAGGAACATACTATTGACACACACATATTAAGTGAATCTGCAGAAGATTATTCTGAATTGAAATGCCAGTATCAAAAGCTTACATATTGTATAATTCTAGAAATGACAAAATTAAAGAAACAGAGAACAGATTGCATGGTTGCCAGGGATCAGGGAGTAGAGAATGGATTCTTGTGGTGAGGGAAAACCTGTATCTTGGTTGTGTCAATGTGAGTATCCTGTTTGTGATATTGTGTTATAGTTTTGCAGGATATTACCATTGAGGAAAACTGGGTAAAGGATACATGTAGTGATTTCTCTATATTATTTTTTTACAACTGCATGTGACACCACAATTAATGCAACTATAGACATTTTATAAACCTCTATTAAAAGTAGATCTGGACTCAGTTAAGAATATGAACGATCCTCAGAGTCAGTGCAAATGATTAAAACATTAAAAAATGGGCTTCACTAATCTAAAAAAATACAAATTAAAACACAAAGGAAAGTCACTGTTCACTTGTCAGGTTGACAAAAATTTCCTAATAAAAATGTTCAGTTTTTGAAAGGGTACAGTGAAGTAGTATTGTCCTGAATGGGGGACAGTGAAATTCATTCTGAAAAATCATTTGGAAATATTTGTCAAGAGCCAGAAAGAAAGTAAATGCTCAACAATTGAAGGATGGTTAAATTTGCTGGTATGGTCTTATTCCATAACCATGTGAAATACTTTTTGAAAAAGCTTTAATAGCATGGCAAAATGCTGCTGATGTATGAAAAAAATCAGGATAGAAAACTATATATATAGTGTGTTCCAAATCATATTTAAAACAAAACACATATGTTTTCAAATACATATATACATTCTTTCTTACATATATTCCTAGGGGAAAATAAAAATTGGTAAATAACAATGTTAGCAAGATTGTGGATTTGGGAGATTTTTTTCCTTGTATTTTTTTCAGTTTTTTTAAATGATAATTTGAAACATCTGTAATTGGAGAAAAAAATTTTTTTAATCTGGCCTATCAGCAGGAAGGATGAATTAATAGGCAATTTGGTTAAGTTTGATAACAAATGCAGACATTTAGAAAGTGATGAGGATTTTAATGTAGGTGGATTCCAATAAAATGAGTTGAGCACAAGTCTTGTTGTGTTTCTGCCGTGGCACAATATTGCATCTCCAAACCTGCATTTGAGAATGGTTATGGAATCAATAAAGACAATAGTCAAGTATATTCTGGTAGGATTTTTATGCTTAATTATCACAGCTAGAGAAATCATTTAAATGGCAGTTTGCCCAGCAGACTAGTCAATGTACCAGTAAGAGACACACAAATTATCTACAGTGATGGCCACTTAATATCAGCTTGCTAGAGACGCCATCTACGCACCTTCCCGCTAGCAGGACTTTTCTCCTTTCTGATCCCTTGCAAAGTTCCTTTCTCTCTAGTGGTTTATTCGGAAGTCAAAGGAAGAAGTTTTTCTCATGGAAACTGCAGTCGATCAGGATACAATCTGTACCTCTAGTTGTCGTCTGGATTGTGAAGTTTCAAATATGAATCTCTTTGCTCAGAATTCCTCTATTGGCTATTAATTGCTTTTTGCTTTTTTGAGATCAGCTGCTACAATCATGTTTCTCTGGGGGTTAGGGGAGCATTCTGTGCTCTCTGTTACCATAGTGGTCCAAACATGGACATAAATCCATTCTTTCAATTCACTGGAACAGAGTTTAGATTACCAAAATTTACACAGGATACCAGATAAGATGGCTATAAAATGTAGATAATGAGACACTTAAGTTTACCTCATGGGTTTGTTGTCAGTATAAATTATTTAAGCGTTTAAAAAAATATTTATTTTGAGAGAGAGAGAGCACAAGTGGTAGGGGGCAGGCAGAGAGGGAGAGGGAAACAGAGAATCCCAGGCAGGCTCCATGCTGCCAGCACATACCTAACACGGAGCTTGATCTCGAGAACTGTGAGATCATGACCTGAGCTGAAATCAAGAATCAGACACGTTAAGTGACTTAGCCACCCAGGTGCCCCTAAGTGATTAAGCATTTAATCGAGTGCTTAGTAGAATATTAAAAGCAAGTGCTTAGTATAATGTTAAGAGCTTAGTATATATAATATGATTACACTATACTTTTTGCAATGTACATTATATGCCATACTATAATACCCTAAATATAATATAAATATTAGCTGTTATTGTTATACAGATTGAAGGAGATTTTCTTCAACAAGTTTTTCCTTTGTATCTATATCCCTGGCATCTTGTGAAAAACACTAGGGTTTTCAAAATTCTGCCTCTTAGACCTGCACTTAAATGTACTTCACACCATTGCTTGAAGTAAGGCTCCAGGATATTGTGGCCTACATAGAGGAATGTGTTTTCCATCTCCTAGGCCTTTCTGTCCCATGATCTGCATCTTTTCAGGATGACTGAAAATAAGGCCATTCACTGGCTTATGGGGAGAACTTACTCCCTACCAATTAGGAGTATTTGCCTTAGGTACATAAATAGAACGGTCTCATAATACAATAATCTGGTATCATTATGGGTCCTAAAGTCCTATATGTTCGATTTTAAATAATAATATGTGAAAGAATAGTCCAGTCCAGGTTTAACTTGATCCAGCATTGCCTAGTTCTTTTGTACATTATTTCTGTACATTATGAAGTGAAAATGTAGGTGTACTAAATCTGGTTACAGCTCCTTAGTGCTCAATAATGGCTCAACAAAGAGCATATTTCCATAATGGTAAGTAACACTTTGTAGGCACATCACAGCTTAATTTCATACTTAAAAAACAAACATTCCTATAAAAAAACAGTCCAAGTGAACCAACTCTGCCTATAATACAAACAACCTTTGCATTGTTATGCAGAGTGAATTAGCTCCTTAAAAATCACTGCTCTCAAATGTTTTTATTTCTGTAATGGTCTTTTACTTTACATTTGTATAACTAAATTGAACATTTAAGTGATTTTCCAAGAATGAAGGTGTGCAAGGGTACACTTGAAGATAAAAGGGAAAGTCAAGGGGAAATTACTTAACTTATGGCTCAATCACCAGTGTCCCATTCCTTCTGACTTTTGGATGTGTGATGAGCTTCATTAGTTGGTCAGTGTCACTGACTACAGTATACACCAAGTAATTTGCTTCCTTTTTTGCTCACCCTACATTTACATTTCACAAAGAGAGGAACTAATAAGAACGGTTATATAATTAATATGGAGTGTTTCCAATTGGCAGAATTTGTTTCAGATCTCTCTTGCCTGGTCAGAAACTGAACTAGTAACTTGAACAGGGAACATGAGAAATTATTAAACAGATAAATGGTGGTTAATGCTAGAAGGAAACCAAGTTCTAACAGATGTAGGTACTGCTGGGAGCAGCCATCACCCCTGGGACTGAGGGAAAATGAACAGAAGAGGAATTTAGCCATTTAGAGGACAGCCCTACAAAGTGCACATTCAGACCTCGGAGAAGACTGTGGATGCCATAGAAACCTGCCCTGCTCCTCTGGTAATGGAGAAGCTAGATGGAAGTTGTCTGCCTGTGAGTGAACCCACCTCTATGGACTGGGGGGCACTTACCACTGGAGTAGGAGGGCTGTGCCACTGTGGTAACCACTGCCAGGACTCCTTCCTGCTGATCCACTTGCCATTACATAGAGAACAAAATAGCAAAAAAAGAATTAAGTTGCCTTTTTGAGTCTTGCACTGTCTCCTCAGCACCCTTATTGGAAGATCTCAACATAGAACCTGCCAACAAAAGAGAAAGGTATTCTGCTGAGTCCAGTTCTACCATCAGAAAGTAGGGCTAGGAAGGGCAGGAGGTAAAAAGCAAGTTTGTTGATATTGATGAAAGCTGGGTTAGGAAAAAAAAATGGCTCTTTTTCTATTAAGAAATTGGGATTTACAGTAACTTCAGTCTTGGAACCCCAGGCTAAGAAATTAACATAAAAAGTAGTTTTGAGGCATTGATACTCTTGATATTTCTTGCAAAGCAAAAACATTCACTAGGGGAAGGAGAAAGACATACATGCTTTCCATCTAAGTTTCACAGGATTTCCATAGATATAAAACCACATTGAAAATGAGCTTGCAATCACAAATTACAAATGAACTACTATGGCACAAAGCAGACACATGGAATAGCAGAGAAAAACAAAACCATGAATTTAATACACTATAAAAAGCAATCATGCTATAAGCATGTTAAAATTTTTATTTTAATGTTTATTCATTTTTGAGAGAAAGAAGTGCAAGCAGGGAAGGGGCTGAGAGAGAGGGAGACACAGAATCTGAAGCAGGCTCCAGGCTCTGAGCTATCAGCACAGAGTCCGAAGCGGGGCTCAAACCCACAAACTGTCAGATCATGACCTGAGCCCAAGTCGACGCTTAACTGACTGAGTCACCTAGGCACCCCTAGCATGTTTAAAATAGTTAATGTCATAAAAAAGAAAACAAGGAAATATGAAAGGATGGTTGATTAAAACAACTAATTGAAATGAAAAATAAAGACATTGAAATTAAACATGAATGAAGAGATTTCTGCTTCTAGTTAAAATATAGGACACGAAAGGCATGTGGTAACAAAGACTTCAACAAAATTAAACTCATTTTTTTATGAAGTCAGCAAGGAACAATAAATAGAAGAAAGCCTAGATGAACTAATTTTCAGAGAAATGAGATGTTCATACATGAACAAAAAACTTCAGCAGCTTCCTACTTGGGAGTAGATACCTGGGCTAAATATGGACAGTTGAAGAATTGGTCCAGCAAAGATGGTAATGAGGAGAAACCAACCAAGGTTTAGGCAGCAGTGTGGGTTTGTGAGAGATACCAGAATCTGGAAGAAATCTGACGCATCTGATGACATTCTCCCATCAAGTGGTAGTGTCCATGATCCCTCTTGAATTTCATCAAGTTTGCAACAATAGTGGAAATAATATGTGAGTTTTGAGACTAAGTCATAAAAGTGATACAGTTCTGTCTGGTCCTTTTAGGACCCATGATTTTGCAGCTGTGAGTGCAGTGTATGGAGTCCATATATGACATGGTGTGTGGAGATGGTCTGGGTCATCCCAAGTGATACCAACAGTTGATATCAACCAATAGGCCTGTGATTGGAAACCCCTCAAGATAATTCTTGAGGTTACTTCCAGCCAGATCCACATAATAAAATATTTTTTGTTTCAAATATTGTGGGGCACCTGGGTGGCTCAGTTTGTTAAGTGTCTGCCTCTTGACTTTAGCTCAGGTCATAATCTCATGGTTGTGGAATTAAGCCCCATGTTGGGCTCTGTGCTGAGCATGGTGCCTGCTTGGTCTCTTTCCCTCTCTCTGCCCCTCCCCACCCCAAACAAACATTCAAATATTACTGTTTTGTTTCAACTCAAATATCTTCATTTCAAATGTTTAAACTGTTAAATTTGGGGTAATGTGTGATGAAGCAATAGATAACCAGAATAAGCTCCAGATCTGAAAATAAATTACCTTTGCAGCCCTCTCTCCACATGCCACTTACACCCAAATATTGCCAAGAAAGCAGCAATGGAAGAAGGACTAGAAAACTGTGACAAACTGTGTATTTCTCTGCATCCTTGCAGTGCTTGGACTCTGGATCCTATTAAAATTGAATCTGAAGATGAGCCAAAATTTTCTGAAAGTAACCTAACTCCCTTCCAGCTCAAATACTTTTTAAGAAAATCAAAGGCTAATTACCGGTGAGTTAAAACTTTATATACAGTATATACATGGCTTGACTGTGTTCAACATGACTCTTGGAAGAATCTGAATAATCACTCTCACCCTAGCTGAGGAAAAGCCTTGTACTCTGGGAATAATCAAAATGGAACAAAAATTATACATTAGTTTTCACTGTTGTTTTACACACATTTAATATAAATTAATTTTTTAAAACAGACATGAAAATAAGCAGAAAAATGGGAGCCATAATCAAGGAAAGGACAGTTAATAATAAAAGACCTGGAGAAGACCCATTTATTAGACCTTGTTGAGAACATGAATACAACTACTATAAACATGTGAAAACATATACAAGAAAATATGGACATAATTGGTATAGATACATGGCATTTCAGGAGATAAATAGAAACATCAAGAAGAAGCAAATACATTTTGGAACTTAAAATTGTATTGAAAAATACAATATCAGAAATTTCAAAAATGTATCAATTGGGCTTAACAGCAGATTTGATAGAAGAAAGGATTAGCACATTTGAAAACAGTTCAGTTGAAATTAATCCAGAGAGAAAAAGGATTGAGAAAAAATACCAGTGTCATCTTCTTATGAAATAATATCAAGTGGTCCAACATATTTGTGCTTGAGTTCCAAAAGTGGTAGAAAGAATTGGGTAGAAAAAGCATTTGAAGAACAAATAATGGCAAAAATTGTTTACATTTGACAAGAAATTCAAACATGGATCCAAAAATTTCAACAAATCCTAAAAAGGATAAATAAGAATTTACACCTAGGCATATCATACCTATATTGTGGAAAATTAAAGATAAAAATCTCTAAAAAAAAAATCTGAGGTAAAAAAAATATAGGGGAACAATAACTCCATCTGATCTCTCAGGACAAATGCAAGCCACAGTGGAATGATATTTTTAAAGAGAAAGAAAAAGGAAAAGAAAGAGGAAGGATGAAAAGAAAGGAAGAAAAGGGAAGGAAGAAAGAAGGGAGGGAGGGAGGGAGTAAGGAAATAACTGTCAACCTAGAATTCTACATTTAGGGTGAATAATTTTCAGAAATGAAAAATGAAATGAAAGCAAAATAGGGGCACCTGGGTGGCTCAGTTGGTTAAGTGTCTGACTTCAACTCCGGTCATGATCTCGAGGTCTGTGAGTTTGAGCCCCACATCGGGCTTTGTGCTGACAGCTCAAAGCCTGGAGCCTGCTTTGGATTCTGTGTATCCCTCTCTCTGCCCCTCCCTTCTCATGCCACTGTGTCTCTGTTTATCTCAAAAGTAAATAAACATTAAAAAAATTAAAAAAAAATAAAAAGAAATGAAAGCAAAATAAACACATTTTCTGATAAACACTGAGAGAATTCATTACAACAGATTTTTACTACAAAAAAGGCCAATGGAAGCTCATCAGGTGCATGAAAATGAAACTAAATGGATACTCAGATTTACAAAGAATAAAGAGCACTAGAAATGTAGATAAATATACTTTTTTGTTGTTTTGTTTTTAAAAGGACAGCTAGGGCACCTGGGTGGCTCAGTCTGTTAAAGCGTCCAACTCGTGGCTTTGGCTCAGCTCATGATCTCATGGTTCATGGGATTGATCTCCACATTGGGCTCTATGCTGGCAGTGTGGAGCCTGCTTGGGATCCTCTCTCTTCTCTCTCTCAAAATAAATAAACTTAAAAAAAATAACAAACATTAAAAAAAATAAAAGGACAGTTGACCTTATAAAGCAAAAATTAAAAATAACAATGTGTTTTAGGAGTTGTAGCTGAGAAGTGAAATAAAGGTAACACAAAGGAAAGGAGAAGTTAGTGGAAATACACAGTTGTAACATTCTTCTACTAATAGAGAAGTGTTTTAATATAATTTCAAGGTAGTCTGTGGTTAATGAAGAATGCATACAATAATACCTAAAGCAGGATTTCTTAACCTCAGCATATTGGGCCAGATCATCTTTTTCATGGAGGCCTGGCTTGTGCATTGTAAGATGTTTAACAGCATCCTTAGCCTCTACTAACTAGATGCCATTTGCACTCACCTTTCCCAATGTGACAACCAAAAATTTATTCTGACACTGTCCAATGTCCCTCTGGGAGTCAATATTTTCCCCTGTTGAGAACCACTGCCCTAGAGCAATTACTAGAAGACACAATAAATAGGGCACACAACACACACACACACACACACACACACACACACACACCCCAAATACATACAGCTATACAGTTAAAGAAGAGGTAAAAGGGAATATTAAAAACAAGGAAATAGACAACTCAATCCAAGAGTGCAGTAAGAGAGAAAAGGAAGAAAGAACTGATAGGACAAATGGAAAACAAATTACAAGATGGTAGACTTAAACCAACCAGATAAATAATTACTTTAAATGGGCTAAACACAACAATTAAAAGTTAGGGATTGTTTTCTCAGACTATTAATTAAAAAAAGAAAAAAAAAAGGCTTCACCATATGTCATTCCCAAGTGATGCACTTTTAATATGAAAACAGATTAAAAGTAGGGATGAGGGGCATCTGGGTGACTCAGTAGGCCAAGCATCCAACTTTGGCTCAGGTCATGATCACACGGGTAGTGAGTTCAAGCCCGGCATCCAGCTCTGTGCTGACAGCTCAGAGCCTGGAGCCTGTTTCAGATTCTGTGCCTTCCTCTATCTCTCTGCCCCTTCCCCACTCACACTCTGTCTCTATCTTTCTCAAAAATAAGTAAACATCAAAAAACTATATTAAAACAAAAGTAAGGATGAAAAGGAGCACCTGGTTGACTCAGTCAGTTGAGCATCTGACTCTTGATTTCAGCTCAGGTCATGATCAAGCTCTATGTGAGTGTGGAGCCTGCTTAAGATATTCTCATTCTCTCTCTCTCCCCATCTCTCCCTCTGCCTCTCTCTCCCATTAACACTTTCTCAATAAAATAAAAATAAAAATAAAATAATAAAATAAAATAAGGATGAGAAATGATATAACCATGCAAATACTAACCATAGAGCTTGTGTGATTATATTAATATCTGACAAATTAGACTTCAATATAAGGAGAATTACTAGGGATAAGAAGGTGTTGGGAGGAAAAATTTTTCTTCTACCCTGCTAGGTTCCGTGACTGGTCTAACAATTAAAATGACATAAAACAGGTTAACAAGAGAAAAACAAATTTAATAACATATGTATGGGAGCCTTTAAAAGATATTAAATTCAAAAGGCAGCCAGGTAATTGAGGTTTCTGTAACATCTTGAGTTAAGGAAAGGTGTAGAGGTCTGGGGCTACAAAGGGAAGGAAGACCATTCATAGGAAAGTGAGAGTAGGAGATGTTTGGGAACAAATCTTGCCCTGTTATGCACATAAATTTCTTATGTAAAAAATTATCTCTGGTAATAGATCTCTTTCTGGTACAGGCTCCTTTTCCAATATAAGTTTCCTTTATAATTGCAGAATTTCCCCACAAATGGGGACATTTTTACTTCTTTTTTATAGATAAGGCAGTGGTAAAGAGCTTTTCGTGAGGCCACTGGGACCTGATTGCCTTTAGGTCAACATGATCTCCATGTCACAGTAGCATAATTTGGGGAGACTTTTTCTGAGCCTCTTCAGAGGGATGTTTCATTATGATAAGAAGGCAAATTAATTAAGAAGGCATAACAGTCCTAATATATATATATGGGTGTGTGTATTATATATATAATTATATATATAACACACACATATATATTATATATTATTTATATAAATAAATATTTATTTATTTATTTTTATATATAAATATTTATTTATATTTATATATAAATATAAATATTAATATATTAATTATATATAATGTAATATAATATATTATAATTATATTATAATATATTAATTATTAAATATAATTAAATTATATATAAATATATAAATATATATTCTATAAATATAATTAAATTATTAAATATAATTAAATTATAATATACTAATATATATTAATATATAAAATTAAATATGAAATGTTTATATAAATATTTATTTATTTATATATAAATATTTATATAAATAAATATATAAATAAATGTAAATAAATAAATATGTATTATTTATATAAATAATATATATTTTATATTTATATATAATATATTACTATATATATTATATTTATAATATATATAAATAATTATATATACATATAATTGACTGAGAATCCAGCTGCCATAGAGAGACCATGTGGAAGAGAGCTAAAATGTTCTGGCTGACAATGTCAGCTAAACTTCCAGCTGGCAGTCAGGACAAACTTCCAGCTATGTGAGTGACATTATTTAAGGCCCTCTGGTTGTCCAGCATCTTAACTGATACAAAGCAGAAGAACCATCCTATTGCCTCACAGTATATTGAGAAATAACAAATTGTTTGAAGACACTAGGTTTTGGTGTGGTTTTAGATAGGAATAGATAACAGAAATACTACCCACATCTGAGAAATCAAGAACTAGCAGTAAAACCATATTATTTAGTGATGAGGAAGTCATAACTAAAGGAATCAGTAGAAAAAATTAAAGCGGTTGCCTCTTTGATACTTTAAACTATTTGCATATATGAACTTGATACAAATGAGTATTTTTTAAGACAAAAAAGAGAACTTATGAACTAGTAAAAAATTTCTGAGAAAGTGACCCAAGATGTAGTATAAAGATGAAAATATGAGAGGTTAACAGATGAATATGGAATGAGCAAGTATAATAGGAGTTCTAGAAGGAAAAGCAAGAGAGAATAATTTTGGAAATATTGAAAGAAATAATACCTGAAGTAGTAGCAATACTTGATGAGATATGAATCTTCAGATCTGGAAAATGTAATTCCTCAAGAGAATAAAAAAAATTAGAGACATCATATCAAAACTGAAAAACATCAACCCAAGTCATAAAGACTTTAAAAAAGAACCCAAGAGAAGAAACATATTACATTTATGGTAATGATGACCCTCAGCAGACTACTCAACAGCAGTAATAAAATCCAGAAGACCATGGAATAATATATTCCAAGTGTTGAGAGAAAATAAACCAATACACAGCTAAAATATTGTGAGAGCAAAGTAAAGGTTATCTGCTATATCTACTGTCTAGAAAGTCACACAACTATGGCATTTACTATTGTTAAGATACTGGAATGTTTTCATACTGGTTGGTAAATAGCTGTTGTCCCTTAGGACTTTGACTCAGAAGCCATGGAGAAACAGAAATCAGTTAATAGCCGGTAATGAAGGCCACCTTTGGCCCTGGCCAGGTGCTACAAGTTTTTCCAGCATAGAAGACATTCTATAACAGACATGAGGCCATGCAGAATGAGCAGACTTAAATGGGTGTTTTGGAGCTATTGATTTTCGGTTTTATTTAATTGTACGGCTTTGTTAAAACCTGTTTTAGACCCTCCCTCACAGGTGACTTTTTTTTTTATAATAAAACTTCTCATTCTCAATGAGTTATGTTAGATTACCAGATGAGAAAGCTGAAGTTAAAAGAATTAGGTGTCATCCAAGTTCACAAAGCCAACATATGACAAGATTATGACTTGGGCCCAAATAGGATTTCTTTTTTTTTTTTTTCTCTTCAAATTTTTATTTAAATTCCAGTTAGCTAACATACAGTGTAATATTAGTTTCATGTGCAGAATTTAGTGATTCATCACATACAACACCTAGTGCTCATCACAAGTGACCCCCTTAATACCTATCACCCATTTACCCACCCTCCTCTCCATCTCCCCTCCAGTAACCCTCAGTTTCTTCTCTATAATTAAGAGTCTGTTTCCTGGTTTGCCTCTCTTTTATTCCCCCCATATTCATTTGTTTTGTTTCTTAAATTCCACATATGAGTGAAATCATATGGTATTTGTCTTTCTTTGACTTACTTATTTCGCTTATCATAGTATTCTCAGGCTCCATCCACATAGTTGCAAATGTTAAGATTTTACTCTTTTATGACTGAGTAATATTCCATTACACACACACACACACACACACACACACACACACACACACCATACCACTTCTTCTTTTTTTTTTTTTATTTTTTTTTTATTTTTTTTTTCAACGTTTTTATTTATTTATGGGACAGACAGAGACAGAGCATGAACGGGGGAGGGGCAGAGAGAGAGGGAGACACAGAATCGGAAACAGGCTCCAGGCTCTGAGCCATCAGCCCAGAGCCTGACGCGGGGCTCGAACTCACGGACCGCGAGATCGTGACCTGGCTGAAGTCGGACGCTTAACCGACTGCGCCACCCAGGCGCCCCCACTTCTTCTTTATCCATTCATCAGTCAATGGATATTTGGGCTCTTCTATTATCGGGGTGCATGTATCCCTTCAAATCAGTATTTTTGTATCCTTTCAGTAAATACCTAATAGTGCAGTTGCTGGATCATAAGGTAGTTTTAGTTTTAACTTTCTGAGGAACCTCCATGCTGTTTTCCAGAGTGGCTGCACTAGTTTACATTCCTACCAACAGGGTAAGAGAGTTCCCCTTTCGTCATCCTCGTCAACACCTGTTTTTTCCTGTGTTGTTAATTTTAGTCATTCTGACTGGTGTGAGATGATTTCCCATTGTAGTTTTGATTTGTATTTCTCTGATAATGAGTGATGTTGAGCATCTTTTCATGTGTCTGTTAGCCATCTGTATGCTTTCTTTGGAAAAATGTCTATTCATGTCTTCTCATTTTTTAACTGGATGATTTGTTTTGGGTGTTCAGTTTTATAAGTTCTTTATATATTTTAGATACTAGCCTTTATCAGATGTGTCATTTTCAAATATCTTCTTCCTTCAGTGTGCAGAAACTTTTCATTTTGATAAAGTCCCAACATTCCGTGCTCATGGATTGGAAGAACAAATATTGTTGAAATGTCTATATTACCCAAAGCAATCTACACATTTAATGCAATCCCTATCAAAATACCACAAGCATTTTTTACAGAGATAGAACAAACAATCCTAAAATTTATACAGAACCACAAAAGACCCCAAACAGGCAAAACAATCTTGATAAAGCAAAGCAAAGCTGGAGGCATCATAATTTCCGACTTCAAGTTATATTATGAAGCGATAGTGATCAAGACAGTGTGTTACTGCACAAAAACAGACACAAAGATCAATGGAACAGGATAGAAAATCCAGAAATGAGCCCACAACTATAAGGCCAATTAATCTTTGACAAAGTAGGAAAGAATATCCAGTGGGAAAAAGTCAGTCTCATCAACAAATGGTTTTGGGAAAACCGGACAGCAACATGTGAAAGAATGAAATTGGGAGAGGGTCTCTTATATTGCTTCCTCTTACATTATACACAGAGATAAATTCAAAGTGGATGAAAAATCTAAATATGAGACAGAAAACCATCAACGTCCTCGAGGAGAACACAGGCAGTAATCTCTTTGACATCAGCCATAGCAACTTCTTATTAGATATGTCTCCTGAGACAAGGGAAATAAAAGCAAAAATAAACTATTGGGACCTCACCAAATAGGATTTCAAAGACATTTTTTTCTTTATGTAGAGTTCTATGAGGGTAACATCAAGTTGGACATAGGAACTAAAGAACAAGTCTAAAATAGCACTTTTTGTGACCTTAAGGAGGTTGTTTGGTTTGTTTGGTTTTTCAATGATTCTTAGGTTTTGGATTTGTTATTTTTAGTTCAGAGTACTTAGTGAGTTCTAAAATTGTGTTGAGGCTTTAGGCCAAGGCTAGATTTCTATATACACGTACAGTGTCTGTCACATAGCCTGCACTTTCTATGAACAAGTGTTACTCCATAGTGGACTTCTTTCCAGTCTGTGAGCTCTTGATGGTTAGATCTATGCTGCTAGGGCTGGTTCCAACCTAATGGCTCAGTGATTACAGGGAGCATCAGCTCATGTTTGTCAGTTTATATAATGTATTTTCCTTAGCTGAATAAATTCTCACTGTTGTGGATATTTAGCTGTATATAATATAGAATATTTTATTTACTGTTTGTAATGACATAATGGACATGAAAAGTACTATTCTAAAACAAGTCATGACATGGAAATATACATTTATCCATGGATCTACAAAACAATTTTATTATTCTAAAGGGAGTAATAGATAAGGAAATAAATTGAGTTAATCTTCAATGATGTTGTATTTGAAATTTACACAATGTAAAATAGGAAAGTGGGGACTTGTTCGGATTTTCGTTAGTAGAGAGGAAAATATTTTCAAATGCAGATTTTAAACTATCACTGACTGTCTAAGGAAGACTGAATTTTTCCATGATTCTTCTTTCAGAGCTTGAGAACCATGTTGAGTACCTGTTAGCTATTGGAACAAAAGATAGTGTTTATTCCAAAGTCAAATTGTTTGGTTTACTTCTGCTTTCTTTTTCAGATTAAAAGACTTTTAGAACTATTTAGACTAGAAATTAATAGCCAATCACCTCATTTCATGGCAAGGAAACCACAACCCAAGAAGCTAGGAAGTAGAATTAAAACTAAATTCAGAAACCCAAACTAAGAGAGTTAACCTGGATTTCCCTAAATATTTCAGTTGCTAACTCCTATTGAAAATTATTTTGAAATTTTGGATTGTCTAATTCTTTCCAAGTCCACTGTTAATTTCTCAATCCAAGCTTTTAATACCCCTAGATATCTACAGTGTTTTATTTTATTTTATTTTATTTTATTTGTTTATTTATTTATTTTTTTTTTTGAGAGAGAGAGAGAGCATGCGTGAGTATGTGGGCAAGCAGGGGGTGGGAGAGGGAAAGAGGAAGAGAGAGAAAATCCCAAACAGGCTCCATGCTCAGCACAGAGCCCAACCCAGAGCTCCATCCCACAACCCTGGGATCATGGCCTGAGCCAAAATCAAGAGTTGGTTGCTCAACTGACTGAGCCACCTAGATGCCTCAATATCTATAGTTTTTAATTGGACTTTGTGCTTCTAGTTTCTTTTTACTCCAATTCATCTTGTTTTTGTTTTTGAATTTATTTATTCTCTACTAAGTACCCTAAGTAGTCTTTAACAATTTTTAAATGATCATGAACTATTTTCTCTTTATAATATAATATTATCTTAGATCAGGAAACACACTCTGGGAGAGAGATTTATGCTTAGGGAGTTTACTGGGACATGTTCTTGGGGTCAACACCTGTAAGGGAAGGGAAGAAAGTTAAGTTTAGGGACAAGGTCTCTTATGTTGCTTCCATATCTTGGCTATTGTAAATAATGGTGCAGTAAATATAGAGGTCCATATATCTTTTCAAATTAATGTTTTTTTTTCTATTGGTAAATACACATTAGTGGAATTACTGAATCATCTGGTATTTTTATTTTTAATTTTTTGAAGAAGACCCATGCTTTTTTCCACAATGCTTCCACCAATTTACATTCCCACCAATAGTGCACAAAAGTTCCCTTTTCTCCACATTCTTGCCAACACTTCTTATTTCTTGTCGTATTGATTTTAGCCATTCTGACAAGTGTAAGGTGATGTCTCATTGTGGTTTTAACTTACATTTTCCTGATGATGAGTGATGTTAAGCATCTTTTCATGTGTCTGTTGGCCATCTGGATGTCTTCTTTGGAACAATGTCTAATCAGGTCCTCTAGCATTTTTAAAATCAAGTTGTTTGTTTTTTGTGTGTATGTTGAGTTGAATAAGTTCTTTACATATTTTGGATATTAACCCCTTATCAGATAGATCATTTGCAAATATTTTCTATTCAGTAGGTTGCCTTTTTTTGTTTTTAATTGATGGTTTCTTTTACTATATGAAAGCTTTTTATTTTTTTAAGGCTTTATTTTTAACTAATCTCTACACCCATTGTGGGGCTTGAACTCACAACCCTGAGATCAAGAGTCTCATGCGTTACTTACTGATCCAGCCAGGTGTCCCAATCCCAATAGTTTATATTTGCTTTTGTTTCCCTTGCCTTAGGAGACATATGTAGAAAAATGTTGCTATGGCTGATATCAGAGAAATCACTGCCTGTGTTCTTTTCTAGGGTTTTTATGGTTTCAGGTCTCACATTTAGTTCTTGGGGCGCCTGGGTGGCGCAGTCGGTTAAGCGTCCGACTTCAGCCAGGTCACGATCTCGCGGTCCGTGAGTTCGAGCCCCGCGTCAGGCTCTGGGCTGATGGCTCAGAGCCTGGAGCCTGTTTCCGATTCTGTGTCTTCCTCTCTCTCTGCCCCTCCCCCGTTCATGCTCTGTCTCTCTCTGTCCCAAAAATAAATAAACGTTGAAAAAAAAAAAAAAAAACTTGAGTGTCTATATTCCTATCAGAGAAAGTAGACTTTAGAGCAAGAAATTTTACCAGGGATAAAGAGATCAATGTATCAAAAAGGTATGACAATCATAAATATCTATATACCTAATAACACAATTTGAGAAAACTGAAACAAACTGATAGAACTGAAAGAAGTAGGCAAATTCACAATATTATTGGCATTTCAATATTTCTACCTCAGTAATAAAGTGAGCTTTATTTATATAGTGAGCTCTGCACTGACAGCATCGAGCCTGATGTGGGGCTCGAACTTACCAACCGTGAGTCATGATGTAAGCCGAAGTCGCAGGCTCAACTGACTGAGCCACCCAGGTATCCCTTAAGTACTGATATAATATTCATCGTAGACTGTATATAGAAATCTCTACAAATTTAAAATGATTGCAGTCATAAAAAATATACATTCTTTGATCACAAAAGAATTAAACTAGAAACTATATATTGCCTGTGTGTGTGCTTTAGGCCTTACTGGAGGAGAAAAGTGTCCCAGATCTTTCAGGACTCTTGGTATTTTGGGCATGACACAAATTGAGTGTGGGAAGACGTAGGAAAATTCCCTGGATCCCTGCAGGATTAATTTATTCAAAAGAAATAACAGAAAAATACTTAACATGTAAAAGTCATGAAGAAAATGAAGGAAAATCACGGAACATGCCAAAGGCCAAGGCAGACCGCCCTTTGGAAGATGTACCATAGAAGGCAGAAGGAAATCCTCAACCTTCTAAAGAAGGTGTAAGCCTGGAAGCAGACGGAAATCTTAGAGGAGGGCTGCTGACCCAGCCTGGCCGGGGGTTTAAGGAAGAAACTCCTGTGAGGCATTAGGTCCTTGAAGAAATGATAAGAAGAGTAGACAAATTGGAAAGGCTTAGGGAAGAGATAAGAAGAGTAAGAAACAAGTTTGTGATGATGCGTTGGAAGCAGACATTCACACAGGCATCCTTACCTTGTGTGTGTGCTTTAGGCCTTGAATTCCTTTTTTTGTCTGATATTAAAATCTGGCCCCTGTTTTCTTTCTGTTAGTGTTTTCTGATGTATCTTTGACCTTCGTTTTACCTTTAATCATCTGGTGGAATTTTGTTTTAGGTAGTTTCCTTGTTACCAGCATCTCACCGTATTTTGTATTTTCGACTCATTCTCTAGGTCTGTTTTCCAATTGGAAAGTTTGACACATCTGCATGAAAATATATTCATTCTATATTGTAAAGTAAAACATAAGTGATTACAAAGCAGTATATTTAGTATCAGCTCACATATGTAGGATTAAATATGTGTGTGTGTGTATACATACATACATATATCAAAAAGTTAACTGCTTATTTCTCTGTGGCATGAGCTTTTTTCTCTTTGCTTGTATGTATTTTTTCATGAACACATGTCATGCACACAAAAAGAGTGAATGTTTTATTTAAAAAAAAAAGAAACTTGAAATCAGTAGCAGAAAAGTGTCTAGAAAGATCCCGCAATATTGGGAAATGAAACAACCCAATTCTAAATTTCTAAAGGAAATTATAAAGGAAATTGTGGAGTATTTTGAATTGAATAAAGGTAAAAGCACAACATATAAAACTTGGGACATCTAAAGCAGTTGTTAAGAGAAAAATGTATAGCATTAAATGTCTGTATCGAAAAAGAAAATTCAGAAATAATGACCTCAGTTTTTACCGTAAGAAACTAGAAAATAAGAGCAAAGTAAGCTTAAGGAAGGAAATAATGAAAAGAACAGAAATTGGTGAAATAAGAAACAGAGAGATATAAAGAAAGTCAATAAAATTAAAAGCTGTTGCTCATTCAACGCGGCGTTAGCTCTCCAGGTAGCTGTTTCTCTGGCAAGTGGGGCCGGGCCCATACTGAAGCAACTATGTCTAAGGGACCTGCAGTTAGCATTGATCTTGGCACCACCTACTCCTGTGTGGGTGTTTTCTAGCACAGGAAAGTGGAAATAATTGCCAACGATCAGGGAAACCGAACCACCCCAAGTTATGTCACCTTTACTGACACCGAACGATTGATTGGTGATGCTGCAAAGAATCAAGTTGCAATGAACCCCACCAACACAGTTTTTGATGCCAAACGCCTGATTGGATGTAGATTTGACGATGCTGTTGTCCAATCTGATATGAAGCATTGGCCCTTCATGGTGGTGAATGATGCTGGCAGGCCCAAGGTCCAAGTAGAATACAAGGGAGAGACCAAAAGTTTCTATCCAGAGGAGGTATCTTCTATGGTTTTGACAAAGATGAAGGAAATCACAGAGGCTTACCTTGGGAAGACTGTTACCAATGCTGTAGTCACAGTACCTGCCTATTTTAACAATTCTCAGCATCAGGCTACCAAAGATACAGGAACTATTGCTGGTCTTAATGTACTTCGAATCATCAATGAGCCAACCGCTGCTGCTATCACTTAGGGCTTAGACAAAAAGGTTGGAGCCAAAAGGAATGTGCTGATCTTTGACTTGGGAGGTGGCACTTTTGATGTGTCAATCCTCACTATTGAAGATGGGATCTTTGAGGTCAAATCTACTGCTGGAGACACCCACTTAGGTGGAGAAGACTTTGACAACCGAATGGCAAACCATTTTATTGGGGAGTTCAAGCGCAAACACAAGAAAGACATCAGCGAGAACAAGAGGGCGGTCCGTCGCCTCTTGCGAGCGCTCCAAGCGAACACTTTCTTCCAGCACCCAGGCCAGTATTGAGGTTGATTCTCTATACGAAGGAATCGACTTCTATACCTCTATTACTCGTGCCCGGTTTGAAGAATTAAATGCTGACCTGTTCCGTGGCACCCTGGACCCTGTAGAGAAAGCCCTTCGGGATGCCAAGCTAGGCAAGTCTCAGAAACTTCTACAAGATTCAGAAACTTCTACAAGAATTTTTCAGTGTGAAGGAACTGAATAAGAGCATCAACCCTGCTGAGGCTGTCGCTTATGGTGCAGCTGTGCAGGCAGCCATCCTTTCTGGAGACAAATCTGAAAATGTTCAAGATTTGCTGCTGTTGGATGCCACTCCCCTTTCTCTTAGCATTGAAACCGCTGGTGGAGTCATGACTGTTCTCATCAAGCTCAATACTACCGTTCCTACCAAACAGACCCAAACCTTCACTACCTACTCTGACAACCAGCCTGGTGTGCTCATTCAGGTTTATGAAGATGAGCGTGCCATGACGAAGGATAACAACCTACTGGGCAAGTTTGAACTCACAGGCATACCTCCTGCCCCCCATGGCGTTCCTCAGATAGAGGTCACCTTTGATATTGATGCTAATGGCATTCTCAATGTCTCTGCTGTGGATAAGAGCACAGGAAAAGAGAACAAGATCACCATCACAAACGACAAAGGTCGCTTGAGCAAGGAAGACATTGAGTGCATGGTCCAGGAAGCTGAGAAGTACAAAGCTGAAGATGAGAAGCAGCGAGACAAGGTGTCCTCCAAGAATTTCCTTGAATCTTACGCATTCAACATGAAAGCAACTGTTGAAGATGATAAGCTTCAGGGTAAAATCAACGATGAGGACAAACAGAAGATTCTGGACAAGTGTAATGAGATCATCAACTGGCTGGATAAGAACCAGACTGCAGAAAAACATGAATTTGAACATCAGCAGAAAGAGCTGGAGAAGGTCTGCAATCCCATCATCACGAAGCTGTACCACAGTGCAGAAGACATGCCTGGAGGAATGCCTGAAAGCTTCCCTGGTGGTGGAGCTCCCCACTCTGGTGGTGCCTCCTCTGGGCCCACCATTGAAGAGGTTGATTAAGCCAACCTGACACTAGGTCTAGCATTGTTCCACACAAAACATTTGAAGGACCCAAATTTGTAGCAAATTCCATGGCAGTGAAGTTGAGCTGCTATAGTTAATATACTTGATACTTGATAATAATATACTTGATACTTGAATATGGAATATGTGCACAAGGAAAGGAAATACAACATTGTACTTTATAAGCACTGTATTGTTAAGTGGAAAATGCAATGTCTTAAATAAAACTGTATTTAAAATTTGCACCATAAAAAAATTAAAAGCTGTTTCCTTGAAAAGATAAATAAAATTGTTAAGCTACTAGCTAGCATGATAAAAAAAAAATAAAGAAGACAAATTACAAACATTTTAAGTGAAATAAACACTATCACTACAGACCTCACAAACCTTAAAAGGAAAACAAGCTAATGTGTGAACAACTTTATGCCAATCAATTTGATAATTTGAGTGAATGGAAATATTCCTTGAAATACCCAAACTACCAAAGTTCACTCCAGGAGAGATAGATCAAGTAATCCTGTATCTATTAAGGAAACTAAATTAGTGGCTAAAAACTTTCTTCCCACAAGGAAAACTCCAGGCTTAGATGGCTTCACTTGTGAATTCAACCAAACATTTCAGGAAGAAATATACCAATTCTATTTGAATGCTTATGAAAAATAGAAAAGAACACTTCCCAACTCATTTTATGAGACCAGCATTATTGTGATTCCAATACTAGACAAAGCATTTCAAGAAAAGACAACTTAAGACCAAAATATCATGTAAACATAGATGTAAATATCTTCAGCAAAATATTAACTAATCAAATTTAGTAATATAAACAAAGGATAATACATTATAACCTAGTTGGATTATCCCAGGAATGTAGGCTTGGTTCAGGCTCAATAATTAATCAGTGTAACTCACCATATCAATAGACTAAAAAGGAAAATACATATGATCTTTTCACCAGATGCAGAAAAAATGACATTTAAACATCCATGAATGATAAAAATTTCCAGCAAACTAGGAATGCAAGGGAACTTTAACCTGAAAAGTAGAGTCTATTAAATACCTAGAGCTTTTATCATATCTAATGATGAAAGAGTAAGTAGTTTCTTGCTAAGATCAAGAACCAGGCAAGGATATCTGCTCTAATCCATTTCTATTAACTAGCAAGTTCTGGACAGTGAAATAAGTCAAGAAAAAGAAATAATAGTAATGCAGACTGTCAACAGACATTCTTTGTCTTTACTCATAAATGACACAATCACTTAACCTAGAAAATCCCAATGAATTTACACACAAAAAAAACACAAAAACAAAAACAAAAAACAAAAAAACGTAGTAATGCCAATAAGTGAATTTAGCAAAATTGCAGGATATAAGATCAATATATAAAAATAAACTACATTTCTTATATATTAAAAGCAAACAATTGGAAATTGAAATAAAAAACATGCATTTATCAAAGCAACAAAACCATGAAATACTTAGGGATAAATCTAACTGTATTTAATTTTCCCCTTTCATTTTCTAGCCTCAGTCCTATTCCCTCTCCTCCAAAGACACAAGTATTAGCGCGTACAATATATGCCCTTCCAATACAGTCTCCTGATACTTATTTAGAAATGTGTGTATCCTTGACAAAATAAACAGTGATCTTTGTGTATATATACCATTTTTTATTGTAATTAGTATACTGTTATGTCCTAACCACCCAATCCTGGCATTTCATGATCTGAGCTAGAATAAAACAGTGAGCTCTGACAATTTTACAAAAACAACAAAAGAGGACATAATCCCAGAAGGTTTAAGAAATAACTGAGAATTGTTACATTAGAAGAAATGTACGTATGTTATTTTGTTTCTAATATACCCTGGAAGGTATTTGTTTTATATTGAGCTATTTTGAAAAATTATTACTTTTAGTATTATATGAGAAGTGACTGATATACAATTTTGGCAACCCCCCCCCACCCCCTTTTAAAGTGAGAGCCTAACTTGGAGACAGTATAGAAATAATTCAGAAACATTCCCATTATATATTTAGCAGGAGCTGCCACCTGCTGGCAAAAAATAAAATAACAAATCATCTGTCCTTTTTTCTTTTAAAATGAAGAATTCATTATCAGTACTGGCTCCCTCTTTCTTTCTCTGATTTACTGGTCTTTCCTGCTTTTACTTTGTTGCTGGTTTTCTTAATTCCCAACTCTTTCACTTGTGCTTTTGAACAACATCATCCTCTTCACTTCCCTTAATCTATCTTCTAGTACTCCAATTTAAGATTTAAGAATTTTATTTTATATTATTTAGAATGTAAATAGCCCTAAGTTTTGTGACATGTAAAACATTATTTATCTTAGATTTTAGTCTCTAAAGATTAGGAATATGCTTATTTAACTTGTTTTTTCTTTCATCTGTTAATTATTTTTTAAGTCTTAGTTTTAGCTTTAAAAAGTATTCGAGTGAATTCAACATAAAATCATGAACTTTTATCATTTCTCTTAATGGCTATGTTTTGCTGAGATTGAATTGCCATCATTAATTATTCCTCAAAGTTTCTTTGTACTTGAGGCTTTTTTTTTTTTTTTTTTTTAATGTCTATAATTGGATCATAGTTAACTGGGAATCAGTATGAGGCTCCCTTGACTGGATTTAAATATTCTAGTTTCAGTTGCTTTTATTTATTCTTGAAAGGGAATATCTTAATTTTCAGAAAGGATAAACACATTTGTTTAGGACATAAGAGAATTGTATTTTTAAATATTTAAAGTGTTGGCAGTATGAATTAGTCACTTTATGCTACGCTGGATAAAAAATTAAACCCCACATTTTAGTGGCTTAACACAATAAATGATTACTTTTCACTTACAACATGGTCCAATAGCAATTGAGACATCTTCCTTCTGGTAGATCCACCACCTGGAACCTCTACTATTCAAGGGTGCCACGGGAGGGAAAAAGAGGGCTAGAAGAAGGCAACTCAGCCTTACCTGTCTTAACATAGATGTGACATTCATCAGTTCTACTTACATTTTATTGTTGAGAACTTGTTATATGATGCCACCCAAACTGTAAGCAAGGCTCTGAAATATGCAGAAGCATAGGCATAATTTGATGAGAATTAATAGTCTCTGTCTCATTGCTTTTATTGTTAATCTTTGATTTTTTCTTTCAGAAAATCGTGATATATGAAATAGAGGAAAAAATTTCCAAACAAAAGAATTAGAGTCCTATCATAGAACTTTCAAAATTAGTCAAGTGAAATTTGGAACCAAATTAATGTATCCATGAGGTTTATTTTTAATGCGTTAACTATACTCATGCTGATCAATTGATTTTAAAGGCCTTATGGAAATTTAAAATTATGTCCACAAATTCTCTGCCATTCCTCTTTTCTAAAGGTGAAGACTAATTCGTCTCGCTGAGTGTGGGCTGGACTCACTTCTTATCAACAAAATATGGTGGAAATGATGATATGTGACTTTCAAGACTAGATCATAAAAAGCATCATGGCTTCTTCCTTGCTCTCTCTCTTGGGTCACTGGCTTTGGGGGAAGCCAGTTGGCAGGTTTTGAAGATGCATTAAACAGCTCTGTGTGCAGTGAGGAATTGAGGATTCCTGCCAATAGCCATATAGGCGAGCTATTGTGGAAGCAGATCTAGTCTCAGTTAAGCCTTTGGATGACTGTAGCTCCAACAATTTATGGGAGCTTCTGAACCAAAGTCACCCAGGTAAGCTGCCCTGAAATTCCAAACCCACAAAACCTGTGAGATAATAGGTGTTTTTGTTTTAAGTCACTATGATTTGGGGTAATTTGTTAGGCAGCAGTAAATAGCTAATTCAGCACGATGAGATAAAGTCTACTTTATTGGCTTATTAAGAATTTCCTAATGGAATGCTAAGTAAGAATGTTTTAATTAACACTTTAACACTTTTAGGTAAAACTTTGAGTACTCCATATGTATAGGTGAGGAAGAGGGAAATGGGAGTTGAGAACTGTTTTTCAGCAATTTTATTGTCCTCTTACAATGTTATATTAACAAATGACCACATAACTCGGGAGAAAAACCAAGAGAATTTACATGTTTTCATTGAAATATGTCAATAATACATAGAAATTGAATAACTACAGTATATTCTCAACATTAGAAAAGGATTCTAATTTTAAAACCAATCATAATAATGTTTAGTTTATGTTAATGAAAACACAGATTGCATAATCTTTCTGTATAATATAGAAGGAAATGTTTCGATAGATATTAGAAGTCAGACTTTGGTCATATTCCTATATACTGTCAAACACTTGCTGTAATAAGTCCAGTTTGATATTTGAGACCATATTGTCAGTTTTCTCTGTGTGGTAGTTCAACCTTTGTGATAAGAATTGTAAAAATAACCAAAACCACTATGTTGTTACAGTGAAAGTTTGTGGGAAAAAAAACAAATTTGCTTTTATTTTTTGTCATATTACCTTTCTTTTAGTGGTAAGTTCCAAGGCAAACTTTTAGAATTAGCATATCCCTGAAGAGATTGTAAATATGGTCTGCACTGCATTAGTTTAAATATACTATTTATTTATTTATTTATTCATTTATTTATTTACTTATTTTTATAATGTTTATTTATTTTTGAGACAGAGAGAGACAGAGCATGAGTGGGGGAGGGGTAGTGAGAGAGAGGGAGACACAGAATCCGAAGCAGGCTCCAGGCTCTGAGCTGTCAGCACAGAGCCCGATGCGGGACTCGAACCCACGAACCGTGAGATCATGACCTATGCCCAAGTCAGATGCTTAACCAAGTGAGCCACCCAGGTGCCCCATAAATATGCTATTTATTCAGTAATAATATCATCATGGTCTCCCAAAGAATTAACCCTCTTGATTCTTCTGCCATTGGGTCAATAAACTTAGGTTGATAACCAGGTTGATACCCTGACCTTCGGCATGCAGCTTATAATGAAATTTTATAAAATCATTGAGATATAATTCACATACCATAAAACTCACTCCTTAAAACGTACAATTCAGTAGTTAGCATATTCATAGGATTGTGTAACCATTACTTTCAGTTGTTTTAATTCTAGAACATTTTCATCACCTCTAAAAGAAACTCAGTATTCATTAGTGGTTACTCCCAATTCTCTTCTCCTCTCAGCCCCTGGCAAACACTAATCCACTTTCTGTCACTGGACATTTCATATAAATGTTATTATACAATAATATGTGGTCCTCTGTGTTTGGCTTATTTTACTTAAAGCATAATGTTTTCAAGGTTCATTCATGTTGTAGCATTTATTAGTACTTCATTCCTTTTTTTGGCTAAATAATATTCCATTGTATGGATATATATTTTGTTAAGTGATTCATCACCTGATGGATATTTGGGTTGTTTCCAGTTTTTGATTGTTATAATACTGCTGTGAACATTCATGTACAAGATTTTTGTGAATATATTTTCATTTCTCTTGGGTATATATGTGGGTCATATGGAAATTCTACGTTTAACTTTTTGAGAAACTACTAAACTGTTTTCCAAAGCAGCTACACAATTTTGCATTCCCATCAACAATGTATGAGGGTTCCAATTTCTCTGCATCCTTGCCAAAATGTGTTATTGTCTATTACTGATTATAGTCATCCTTGTGAGTGTGAACTAGTATCTTGTGGGTTTTCATTTTTATTTTCTAACAACTAATGGTGTTGAGTATCATTTCAGGTACTTATTGTCCATTTGTATATTTTCTTTGGAGAAATGTCATAACAAAATTTTTTTTAGAACTTTCTCATGCCACCTATTAATCCAAGGCATTACTAGCTATAGGTATAAAAGTTTTACATATATTTTATGTATGAAATTGTAATTTATAAATTACTCTATGTTAGCTGCATCTGCTTCTTTAGGACCAGTCTTGAGTAGGTGACATATAAAAATTAGCCATGTTAAAGTGTGTTTGGAGTGCTGTTTATCCAAATTTGTACTTCCCAGACTCCTAAATATGGAGGGGCAGGGACCACTTAATTCAAGAATCTGTAACAATACCTGATAGGGTCCTTAAGGTGTGGAATTAATGGTGAAAACAAAAGAAGTTAGTTGAAAATGAATACTGTTTAATGAGAACTATATTTAGTTTTCTATATTGTTGACTTAAGTGAGGTTATGTGCAACAACTGGTAATACCATACAGTGTGAATATTGATAGAACTATTTAATTATATTGATTCATTGGTTATTCACCATGCTTTTAGAAAAAATTAAAAATAGATATTTTTTCAATTATAAATTAAATAGACATTTACTGTAGAAAAATTTAAAACTATAAAATACAAAAGAGAAAAGAAAAACAACCAGTATTAACATATTGGTATGAATCCTTTTAGATGTGATATGCATGCATTTAAAAATTGTTTGCTTTGTTTTTTTAAACTAGTTAATGCATATGCATAGAACAAAATAAAAAGCTTCAAAATGGTACACAGGGAAATGTTAAGACTCTTTTCTCTTGTCCCAGTTTTTCTACCCAGAAGAAACTTCTATTATCAGTGTTTGGTATAATCTTCCAGAGATATTACGCAAACGTCCAAAACACACACACACACACACACACACACACACACACATACACACACAAGTGTGTTCCTTTTCTGGTCCAATAAAGTTTCTTTTTCATTTTCCTTGTTCCACTTTTATCAACCTTATTCTTTGCTCATTGTTTTGCAGAGTTATCACTTTTTGTATTTTCCAAACTCACTTTAAGTATTGAATTTTTATAAATGGTGTTTCTAAGAAAGTTTACTTCTACAATATGCTCTGTAAAAGTACTAGAAATTCCTATGCCACAATTTTGCTGATGTCATTGTCTCATCTAATAGTATTCTAACTTTATCATATTCAACCACAGAATTAGATTTACAACCTATTTTTATCTGTTTGCTGTTATTAAAAATTTCATATTTATTTCTGATTTCTTCAGCTAGACTATAAAATTTGTAAGAGTAAATACTAGGCCTTATAATTTGTATTTCTTATAGCATGCAATGTCTGTATTGCTTTGCAGATTGTAGATGTTTAGTAAGTGTTTATGGATTGAGTGATTCAACAGAAAAAGCACACATCCAAAATCTTGGTGAAAAAACAAAACAAAACAAAACAAAGCAAAACAAAAATCTCAGTGCAGAAAGCAAATGCCAAGTAAAGTCACAGAATGCTTCCAAAGAATTCCCTTCTCTATGTGAATGTCTGGATAACATACAGGTAAGAACCATTGACTGTTGTTTTGAGAAAATGCTGAAAGAAGTAATAACGTAAAAAAACCTGTATTCAAACTTGATATTTCCTTTGCAGTGTTTAAATAAGTTCTATACAAGTTTGCATGAAAGGAAATGAGGAAAGCAGTGGTAGGGCTTGGTGGATAGACAATTGTCCATAGATGAGCAAGTCATTAGTTAACTGAGCCAAGTTATTTGGTGTCAGCAGCTATACCTAATTCCCAGGCTATCCAGAGTGTGGGAAAGCCTGGTTGAGCAGGTCTGTAAGGTGCTTTGAGTATCACAAAGGAAGGAAATAAGATTTAAGAAATAAGAATTTTGGGCCTGCTATTTATCTGATCAGTTATATTAAAATAGGCATGATTGCTGACTTGAGGGTAAAAACAGGACAGCTCCAGCAGATGCCCCAAGAGGGCTCCAGAGGGAACTTCTCTTGGCCTTGCTTTGGAATTATTCCCTTCTTTCCTGGAATTCTGTTATGGCAGGAGTGAGCAAGCAGCAGAAGTAGGGAACTTCATGAAACACATTTTCAGGGGTTCCAGAATTTAACCCGATCCCAGGGTTAAATTTCATTTACCGATCCCTTTCATTACTGATCCCAGGCATGCAAACAGTTGAAGAAAGAACTGTATAAAAATTAGGTTCGGGGCGCCTGGGTGGCGCAGTCGGTTAAGCGTCCGACTTCAGCCAGGTCACGATCTCGCGGTCCGTGAGTTCGAGCCCCGCGTCGGGCTCTGGGCTGATGGCTCGGAGCCTGGAGCCTGTTTCCGATTCTGTGTCTCCCTCTCTCTCTGCCCCTCCCCCGTTCATGCTCTGTCTCTCTCTATCCCAAAAATAAATAAAAAAAC
>NW_024412376.1:73652109-73673174 GCF_014898765.1 Herpailurus yagouaroundi
GTGGGGCGCCTGGGTGGCGCAGTCGGTTAAGCGTCCGACTTCAGCCAGGTCACGATCTCGCGGTCCGTGAGTTCGAGCCCCGCGTCGGGCTCTGGGCTGATGGCTCGGAGCCTGGAGCCTGTTTCCGATTCTGTGTCTCCCTCTCTCTCTGCCCCTCCCCCGTTCATGCTCTGTCTCTCTCTGTCCCAAAAATAAATAAACGTTGAAAAAAAAAATTAAAAAAAAAAAAATTAGGTTCAAAGTAAGTGGCAGTAATAAGTTCTCAGCTCAAATAGTTTTCAATGTTACAACTGACCTTTCCATGACATTAAGCTCATTTTCTCAACAACCAATTATGCCATCACCTTTGGGGCACTTTGGGCCCCCATAGACCAGGTGCAGTGTAAAGAAAACAGCTCAGCATCTGGCCCTTATTATCCTTTTTGTCATCCAGGCATCACCAAGTCTCCCATCTGTGTTTAGGCCTGACCACTCATGCAATTTTTATAGTAGCAAGTGAAAATAGTTTGGAAATTTCCGTCTTGAAGGCCAACACCTCATGGAAAACTTTGAGAAGCATTTATTTATTAATAGAAACTCAGTTTATTAACATTCTTAGTTTGTATTTTTGCAGCTTTTCTATTTCATTAAATAGATTATCGTTTTAAAAACCACTTTTCTGCCAGGCAGGGAACAGGTAGAAGGTAGAGAAATTTAATGCACTGAATACATAATTTAACATATATTAAACACAATAACCTTTTATTATTGTGTACATGTAGTGTAGAAAATAAATTAAACAAAAATTATTAAATAAAAACATACCCACCATTCAGAGGTCACCACTATTAGCACCTTACTATATTCCTGGAAAATGTTTATAAAAAATAAAGTAAATATAATAAACATTCATAGTAAATACATATATAAATTTAACATATAAATATAACCAAGTTCATTTAAATTTAATATTTAACTGAACTCAATATTTTTTTAAACCTTATCTGATAATGTTTTGCCTCTTTGAGAGTTACATCAAATTGGCATTTACAAATAGGAAAGCTAAGACACAGCCTAATTCCTAGAAGGCAGGAGTCAAGAATACCAAGTAAGGGCAATTTTTTTCCTCTGTTATGTCACCTGTTCAATGCATAGATAGTCCTCATAATCACCATTGGATATTTAGAGTAGCTGACCTTCAAAATAGAACAGAGAGTATACTGCATATATTTAGGCAGAAATGTTTTTAAATTCTCATAAGCCAGAGGTCTCTTAATGAGAGGAAAACAGGTGTTGCTGTCAGAAGCAGTTATCAAATCTTGTAAAGCCTTGCACTCCAGAGAGTACCCAGTACCTGGCTATTTCTTCCTGAGAGGGCCTCTTAGTGATATGCAGATATACTGAGGATGCCCCATGGCTAAGCGTGAGTGCAGATGGGATTGTGAGGTTGCAGGACCTCTCCCTACATGATTCCTCTTCAGGGTCCTCTAAGGCCAGAGGGCCACATTGATATCAATGCTGGGAAGCTGACCTAAAAGACTTTTTAAGATATTTTGGGGTCTGTGAGCTCTCTTATGGGTAGACTGCCTCTGGGACTAAGGCTGTTCTTTGAATGTTGGTGGGGGAAGGAGATGGTGTTCCAGCACAGTGTGGTCTTGAGCAGATAAGGATACTCAACAGTGGTGAGGCTCTTCAGGTCCTCTGAGCCAACAGACTCTGTCACTGTCACAGCCTGCCCACTTCCAGGGTGTTTTGGAGGTATACCCCATACCTAGTAGGAACCCTCTAGAAGTATGGGAGTATATGTCATGCCCAAACACTCTTGTGGGTGTGAGCTATTGCTTGTGTATTACAACAGTTAGATTCTTATTATTTTTCACCCACCCCCAGGAAATGATTAAACATTGATCAAATGCTCACATGGAAAGTTACAGATCAATGATTTTACGGGAGAGTGAATTAATGTGAATTTTATATTGCTACTATAAAATAGTGTATAAAAAGAAGAGTGTGAAAAAGCAGAAGTCATTAGAAACTCATGTCTGATAACACAAATTATATTTATTGTAAAGGTGACAATATGTAATTACTGACATGATTAAGAGTTCAGGCAGAATTTGTTAAATTACTTATTTAAAAAAATAAACTTAAAAAAATTTCTAATGTTTATTTATTTTTGAGAGAGAGAGAGACAGAGCATGAGCAGGGGAGGGGCAGAGACAGGGAGACACAGAATCTGAAGCAGGATCGAGGCTCTGAGCTGTCAGCCCAGAGACCGATGTGGAGCTAGGACTCACAAACCATGAGATCGTGACCTGAGCCAAAGTCAGACGCTCAACTGACTCAACCACCCAGGTGTCCCCCAAAAATAAACTTTAATTTCAGAATAGTTTTAGATTTATAGAAACGTTGCAAAGATTATACACAGGGACCTTGTATATCCAGCATCCAGTTTCTCCTATGATTAACATCCTACATTAATATTTATACTTACTGTTTATTACGTTTGGCACAAATTACAAGCCAATATTGACATACTATTATTAATTAAAGTCCATATTTTATTCAGAATTCCTTAGTCCTAATGTCTTTTTTTCTGTTCCAGAATCCTTTCCAGGATACCACATTACATTTAATCATCACGCATCCTTAGCCTCCACTTATCTAGGACAGTGTTTCAGACTTTCCTTGTTTTTGATGACCTTGACAGTTTTGAGGAATACCAGTGAGACACTTTGTAGGATGATCCTCAATTTAGGTTTGTCATATGTTTTTCTCAGAATCAGTCTGGAGTTATGGTTTCTTGAGAGGAAGACCACACATGTACAATAACATTCTCATCAAATCCTACCAAGGTCATATGCTGTCAGCATGACTTATCACTGGTGATATTAAGCTTGATGACCTGGCTGAGGTAGTGTTTGTCAGGCTTCTTCTACATAAAGTTACTTCCCCTACTCCCTTCCATACTGTGCTCTTTGGGAAGTAAAAGCTTGCATTTGCGGGGTGGGGAATGATGCTCCATGTTCTTGAAGGAGCAGTGTCTACATCAATTATTTGGAATTTTTCCTGTACAGGAGATTTGTCTACTTTTTCCCATTAATTTACTTCTGTAATCATTTATTTATATCAGGATGAACTCATGGATATTTATTTTATACTTTGGGTTATAATCCAATACTTTATGTATTTTCTTGGTCAAATTGTTCCAGCTTCGGTCATTGGGAATTCTTTCAATTGGTTCTTCTACCGTGTGTGTGTGTGTGTGTGTGTGTGTGTGTGTGTGTGTGTGTGTGATTTTAGCACTTCCTTACTTCCTGGCACTAACTCAGGCTCATCTTGTATATATCCTGCCCAGTCCTAGAATTGGCCATTTCTCCAGGAACCCTGGGTTCCATTTATTAGAGAATAGTATTAGACACAAAGGCCTCGTGTGCCAGTTACTACTGGGTGTTGTTATTTCTAAGTTCTCTCAACTTAGAAATATGAGTCAATATTATAAGGATAAAGACTATCTACCCTCCTAGGTTTGATTAGCTGGGTCTATGAAATAAACTGACAACAGGCAGACCAACAGGAGAAAAGGTGTGCAAATTTATTAATTGTTACTACCTGCATGGAAGTATCACAGGGGGGAAAATGTGAATACCCCTCAAAATCAATGAGATTTGAGAACTTATGTATTATCTTTATTTTTAAATTTTTAAAAAATGTTTATTTATTTTTGAGACAGTGCGAGAGACAGAGTGCAAGCAGAGGAGGGGCAGACAGAGGGAGACAAAGAACCTGAAGCGGGCTCCAGGCTCTGAGCTGTTAGCACAGAGCCTGACACAGGGTTCAAACTCAGAACCCTGATTCCATGACCTGAGCCGAAGTCAGACGCCTAACCGATTGAGGGACTCAGGCGCCCATAGAACTTACGTATTATCTTAATAGAGGAAGGGGTGTGGGGATGCAGGCAATTTAGGGGACAGTTCATGATCTTTAGGGGAGATGAATGGGCTCTTAGAAGAATAGATTGGAGGTATGATGGTTTGTGACAAAGTTTGGGTGTGGTGTCGACTTCTAGTCTCCTGTTTTGTGATGAGTCAATGGTCCCTGGTTGGTGAAACTCCCAGGCAGGTTTTGACAATTGAGTTTCTTCTGGAGGATCTGTCTTTAGGCAGATAAGGGAAGCACAGAAAAAGCCCCTCCCTGCATTTGCTGATTTTCAAGTGCCTTCAGCTCAAAGTAATCAATGTACCAAAGCAGCATATTTTGGGGTGGCATGTCATGAACTCCTTCAATACAGATGCCATACACACATATCTCTACTTATTTCCATATTGTTTATCTGCATCTATATTAAACTGAGCATGAGTTCATACTGATATCCCTTGTTCTGTATTTAAAGAAAAAAGTTGGCAACAGATGGTGTCTCACAGCAAGTTTTATTTCAGTCTTGCTATGATTATATGTGCCAAATCTACTCAAAAAATAATTGTTTATTCTCTAGGCCTCCTCTGAAGATTAGATTTACTGCATTGAACAACATGGCTCCTCTAGGAAGAAAGTGCTACATAGGCTTGGAAGTTCAGTAAACATTAGGAAAAATAGAAGAGGCAGACAGTTGGCGTGCCCTTTAATTAGATGTCAATGGAGACACAAAACATCAAATATGGGTATACTTTCAGGATTTGGCATTACTATCTTTCCCGGTATGAACATTTCTGGCAGTCATTGATGAAGGGGAGGGACTCACCTGGCAGAGGTAGTTTTAGTAGCAGTTTGTCTTCTTTGATGTGGCAGAGATGAAACAGTAACACCTAGTGCTAGTAAATGGTACCATTGACGTGCTTGTCATTTAAAACGAGTATTAAAGTTCAGGGCTTTTTGTCTCTAAATCTTTCTGCATTGCAAAAATAATGTCTTCTTTGTCAGTCTAGGGCCTTTGCAAACCAAGTTAGCAGAAAAAAGCCTATGCCATCCACTTGGGTGTCAGTGATATGGTAAGGGAAGGAAAAGCACAGATTTCCATCACAGAGGGAGGCAATTGTGACCATCAGGTAGCCAGGCATGGAGCTCCCAAGAAATGTTTCTTATAACTTGAAAAAGGGAGAAACGCCTGAGAAGAACTGTATTTGGCCAACATCAGCTCTATCTAAGCATCTTATAAAAATATCTGAAAGCATAAATTGACAGTTAAGGAAAATGTGGGAGAACCAGTTTTGAAATGCATTAGGAGATGGCACTAAAGATATGCCATAGCTTATTATAAAACATTCATATTTGCAAACATTTGATTGGAAGAACTTCCACTTTTCAGGTAGGGAGAATTATTTGAAAGAGAAGGATATGAAAGAGGAACCCAGGATGGAACAATGTAATCGAAGATTTGCTAAAATAAGGATTAACAAGATTATGATATGCTGTTAGCATATTTTCACAGACTAAAAGGCAGGACTTTACGATCATATTAACACTCTTGTAAACACAACATATTAATAGTCTTTATTGGCTTGTACTATCTAGCTGTGCACAATGTATCCATATTGCTAGGTACAGGATTTTGTATGTGAAAGTACTAATATACAATTATATTTACCTTGATGAAACGTTTTTAGTGCATACTAAAAACGTGACAAACAGACCAATAGATTAGTTTGAAATTTCACTTTGAAAACAAAGGAAGATAGTGTTTGTGATTCTATAAACATAGCATAATACTCTTGGCCTATGTAATGGAGTAAAACAGAAAAGTATTTTGGGGATTGTTTTCATTTTGTGAATTGTTCAAATCTATGGCAGAATTGTATATTCATTGGTGAGTGTAATTCTACACCTAATTTTACTAAGGCAAAGGAGCAACAGAAAATGCATGGTATTGTAGTAAGCAGATGTTTTTGTTTTTGTTTTTGTTTTTTTTTTAATTTTTTTTTCAACATTTATTTATTTTTTGGGACAGAGAGAGACAGAGCATGAATGGGGAAGGGGCAGAGAGAGAGGGAGACACAGAATCGGAAACAGGCTCCAGGCTCTGAGCCATCAGCCCAGAGCCCGACGCGGGGCTCGAACTCACGGAGCGTGAGATCGTGACCTGGCTGAAGTCGGACGCTCAACCGACTGCGCCACCCAGGCGCCCCAAGCAGATGTTTAAAGAAAACATAGTATCTCATTAAAGAAGGTGTGGGTGCACAGAGCATATTTATTTCATTTCTGTTCATCAAATCTTTAGGTTCTTCGTTCCTGATTTTTATGATCATTTTGATTCATGAAGCACTAATATTTGACATTAATAAGAGAATTCAGAAAGATTTCAGTCCTGAGGAATTGGGATCACAGCATGGAATTTCTTTGTGTTTATCAGCCTTTTGCTAACAATAAAATAGACCAGACCTTTTATGGCTCTCAATGTATGAGCTTTCCATGGATAGTGAACGATGTCCTCTCTTATATGTGAATGTTTATATTTAAAAGTAATTACCATCATTCATTGAAAGCTTGCTTTGTATAAGGCACAACAAAAAGATATGCAATAATTTATTTAACCATAACAGTTACCCCATTTTATAGATGAGGATCTTGGAGTTTAAAGAGATGGGGGTATGACTTATACAAATTGTGTAGTTGTATCAGAATAAGGTCTTAAATTTGGATCTTTATATCTGAGAGTTGGTTTGTGTATTGTTCTAATATTTTCATACGACCAAAGGGGGAAATCATGCCTAAACACTACTATAGTTTCAGTATGTAACTGGCTTGTAGCCACTGTCTTGCTTGATCTTGCCACCTCCTAAGATTCCAGGGATAAAAATAGCAGCTAAAATTATGTTTAGGGGCCCCCAAAATATTCTGGGCCAAGACTAGAGAAAGCTTTTTTCAAGTGCTTACTCAATTACCAATTACTATTGCTGAGAACTTTTGTGCTAAAATTAAACCAGAAAGTCATGATTAGGGCCAAATCTCCAAGTTATAAATCAGTTGCAATAGTGTATTGGGGGTGGGGCAAGATACAGTTTCTTTACAAGTGAGTTCTGCTCTGCCACTGAAAATCTTATTTTAAACATGTTTCCAAAATTTGAGAATTAAAACTGCTTTGGAGCTTGGGAAAAGGACCAGAAAGCACAGAGCAGACTGACCTATATCTAGGTTTGAACATACCCAGATCCCAAGACACAACCTAATGATAGTTTGTCCTGATGTCTGATGTCTTTTGAGGCCCTGTCTGAGAGACTTATTAGCCAATAGTTGGTCTAAACAGTTTACACATACTAAATCTCATGGATTTCTTACTTCCAGTTTTAACTAATAGGCTTGTCTGTCAATCATTTGTTCATCTGTTCCTAGTAGCTTCAAGTCTTTGCTGAATCCTGGGCGTAATGTTTAGTCAACTAAAACTTGATCATAATTGAAGACCTGAATCTCAAAGTGGAAGCAGGCAACACAACAGACTAAAGGCTGTACCCTTTGAAAGTCCACCTTGACCAGTGAGTTTCTGATTTAAATTAGTCATCTTCATACTGTACCCTGAAGAGTGGGGTTTTGTAAGTGACTCAGGTATCAAGTAAGGTGAGAAAATAAGAGTCTATAGTGGATGCTGTGTTGGGCAGCTCAGATCCTCTCTTCAGAGCCAAGGACTTACTCTGCTAACTGCTGGGAGAGCTGCCAGATGACAAGCCCCAGCTGTCAGCTCTCTCTGGGAATTGCTTTTGGTTGAAGAGCTCCCAATACAAGTCAATGCTTTAGGGACTTCTCCATTTGAGGGCACCCTATAGAGTGGCTGAGGCCTTGCTGTGACTGTACTCCCTACCTCCCTTTGTCCAATCCTGCTTCCTTTCTTCCTTCACAGTTGCTGATGCCAGAGCACTCCCTAATCAACTTCCTGCATGCTAATTTTTTCTGAGTCTGTTTCCCAGGGAACTGGACCTACAGCAAAATCAATTATAGCAGCCCTGCTTTTATCATTTATAGATATTGGCTATTCACGTGAGATTTCACTTAGGGCAAACCAGACTAAAAATCTTTGAAAGCCACTGATCTAATTACTATTTGAAGAAATGTTTCACCTTATATGAAAAATCACCTTCATAGTTTTGTGCAAGATCAATTTAAGTTAAGCCTTCCAAACCAACATCTAAGCAGTGTATTTTCCTTTTGTAATTATTTCTTCTTAGCCTTTGTATGTTGCATTTATATATACACCCATGTGCCTGTTAAAGCTGAAGATACATTAAATAATGAAATCATAAATATTTTTGATATTACATATGTAAAACTAAGAAACTCTGCAACAGAAGCAGTCATAGCAGAGAAGGGCATTCAGTAGATGGCATATGTACTCAAATATTGATAGAAGTTTTACATATCCCATCCCCTACCCTTGAAAAATAACTCAAGATTTTTGTCTTAAAAAACTATGGTATAAATAAGTATATTTTATATAGAATTTTCATTCTTCTGTTAAAAAAACATGAAAAAATATACCTCAATTAGCCTCTTATTTTTTTTTTTAATTTTTTTTTTCAACGTTTATTTATTTTTGGGACAGAGAGAGACAGAGCATGAACGGGGGAGGGGCAGAGAGAGAGGGAGACACAGAATCGGAAACAGGCTCCAGGCTCTGAGCCATCAGCCCAGAGCCCGACGGGGGGCTCGAACTCACGGATCGCGAGATCGTGACCTGGCTGAAGTCGGACGCTTAACCGACTGCGCCACCCAGGCGCCCCTCAATTAGCCTCTTATAATAAAGCAGTAAACCAATAGGAAAAAAGGACCACGGTCTTATGATAAAATTCATTGTATTCTGTGGTGATTGGAAAGCTATCAAGGAAATTTCCAACTAATTAAGTTGCTGAAAGGCTAAACGATACAACTTTAACTGCTGAAAAGATAACTCAAGTTTAATAAGCATGTGTATGACTAAGTTCTGGATCTTAGCAGGCCCTTGCAGAGCTCATTCAATAATTCTAACTTACACAATAGTCATGGCAACAAAGGAGAAGTACAGCTTGGATGCGGAAGTTGATCTTGATCTAGGTTTTCCTACTACTCTGTTGCCTGGGAAGCCATACATGTTTCAGGCCTTAGCTTTCTGCTGCAGCATTAGAGATGATTCACTCATAGGTATGTTGTTGCTTTGGCAATTTCCAAACTTGATGTGGCAGCAATTAACTGGTAAAGAGAACATGACAGAGGGAGTCAGAAGAGAGTCTCAGAATGTAAGGTTGTGAAAGAGTATTATTTATTGGAAAAAATAACAAACTATATACATGTTATTTAACATTTATGATCTGGGTGACTAGAACATTCTAGTAGTGAATTTATTCTGTAGCCTAAAATACCCAAGCTTAGATACTTGAGAATTCCTCCTCACAACTTCTGTGTTTTTTTTTTTTTAATTAAAATTTAGTAGATAAAAGTCTATTGAAAAATACTGGAACATATGAAATTTAGGTAGCATCAGTGACCATATGCATTCGAAAGTATCCTTTCTGGAGAAATAGTGATTTTACCAAGTACAACACTGAAAATTCACACAGTTTCCTAAAAATATGCAAGTGAATAGTAGTAATACTGTATATGCAAATAACAGCTATATTCTTCCATTAAAAGTGAACAAACTTTATAAATGATAACATATACATCAATTCACTTTCTTTATGCACAATAAGCATACTTTTGGAGTTAAAGAACTCTAAAGTACAACCAATGCTAAATCTTTGTTAATGCACTATAGGGAGTACACGAATAAATGAAGGTGGTTTATTAATCTGCTAAATATTTTGAGTATGTATTATGTGCCAGGCATTGTGTTTGACAATGCAATTTATGAACCAGTTAGACATGTTCTCTACCCTTGTGAAGTCTGTTGTCTAACGGAAGAAGCTGACAAATAAGCTATTATAATAGCTATATTATAGTTATATTATAATATAGCATGACAAGTGCTGATAAGGGAAGCACAGGGTTCTCAGAAAGCACATAAAATATCAAAACTGGATTTAAGAGTCAGAGAAATTTTCCTGGGGGACATTGTGTCTAAAGGTCTTAAAGCTGTGGATGTGTTGGTCAGTTTGGTGGGGAGGGATTAAATAAAGAAGCTAAAGCATGTACAGAGTTCTGGAAGTGAGTAAGCACTTCTCTCACAAGGAACAGAAAAACTAATTCCTAAAGCTAAGTCTTAGAAAGGGATGGTAGTAGTATAGAGAGATGAAGCATACAAGAACCAGTTCTTGAGGAGCCTTATAAAACAGATTAAGCACTTTATCATAATGGCGACAGCAAGCCATTGAAAAGATTTAGGCCAAAGATATCAGAGTTATGGTTTAGAAAGATGATTCTGACTGTGGAGTGGAAAAGGAAGGCAGGGGAGACCACCTAGGATTCCGAGATAGCAATCTAGGGAGATGAAGGTGGTATGAACCAAGTTAGTGATACTGGGAATCAAGAGAAGCGTAAAGATTAAAGACATTGTTTTAGGAAATAAAATAGACAGGGCTTGGTGACTGGTTATATGTGGGCAGTTTCTGAGACAACTATCACTTGCTGAGATTGGAAACACAGAAAGATAAAAAGGTTTGGGAAAAGGATCCTGAGTTCCTTTTTATTTTTTTTTTTGTTTTTTTGGATACAGTGAATCAGAGGTACTAAGGGATAAATAAGTACAAATGTTGGGCAAGCAATTGAATGTATGGATTTTATATTCGTGCAGTGTTCTGAACTGGAGATACAGAATGGAGAGCTGTTAGTATGAAATGGTAACTGATGCCATGGGAGTGGTGACATTGTTCAAGGCAATGCGTAAGGTGATGAGAAAACAGGCTGTGTTCTCCTTATATTCTCCTTGGCCAAGTCTAGTACTACAAGTATTAATAGGTATGAAAGTCTTTTGTCTGTCTTCTTTTACCTTGTGAAGACATGGGTTGACAATAAAAACATTTAACATGACCTAAAATCAGTAAACATTTGTAAAATAACTGTTAAATATAATCTACAAACCAAATAGCCTTCGACTGCTCAGTATCTAGCTTTGACTATTTTGAACTTTCTACTTCGCAATGAATCTTTCCTTATGCTGTAATTTTCCTTCCATCAGTTCTATAACTGTTTATTTCCTGATCATTTGGATAGCCTTTAACGTTATGTGCAGCTCAGCGACAGCCCAGAGGGATTTTCTCTGATCAAAACACATAGAGATGTGTTGGTCAGAAGACAACCGTAATTCATAATTCCCACATGGAAAAGATCCAAATACAGTTTTACATTGGTTGATGGGGATTTGCCTCAACATGCTTCCTTTTATATCCATAGAAGTCAAAACGGGGATGTGACCTCTAGAGTGGCTAATAGGTGGCATGCTGATATATGTTTAATAACTGGCTTGCCAGGAAAAAAAACAGAGCCCTGATTTGTTGTGTTTGCCAGTTTTTATAGTGTAAATGTGAATACTCCCTTCACAGACAATTTCAAGCTACCAACTGATGTTACTGAAGGCAAACTAGGGGGATGTACACAACTGTCCCTTGCAAGTCAGTGCAAACTGGCTCCAGCACACTACTGGACCAAGTGTGATTGGCTGGTGGCCAGGAACGGGAAACTACCTTGCGGATCACAGCTTAAGATATGAGGGAACTGAATTCTACAAAATACTGTTTCTACTTGCGGGAAAATTGACCTATTCATGTGTAGTCAGTTTATCTGTAGATCTTGACCTTTCCCTTTGAATTGAGAACTGTGGTATGAATTACATACACATGAATAATCTAATAACCTTAGCATTGTAACTTCCGTGTCTTTATTCATAAAGAGTAACAGTTTCTAAAATTGGCTTGTATCTGAGATTGAAATGATTGAGAGTCATTTTTCATCTAATTCCTTATACCATGAACCAAAGAAGTGACCAGTTTCTTTTCATTTCAGGGTATAAGTATTAACTACATTCTATTATATTTCATAAAAGAAAATATATTATTTCCATCAAATAAGCAGAGTCTGTCTTTTCCCTAACAAAGCAAACAATATGATGGTATACTGCTCTAACCAATACAAAAATGCAGGAAGAGTAGCAAAATATCTCATTTGTTTATGTAATTTAACATGTACTCCATTAATAGCAGTGTATAGATACATAGTATTGGCAGTACACTAAATAATTACTATTTAAACTTACTTTTAAAATATTTTCAATATTAGCACTGGTGGAACCAGAGCTGCTATTATGCATACTGTATCTTTTTTTATATTCCCAAGGAAAATTAAAATTCTTGGTAGCATTAGAAAAGAATGCACTTTTTAATATTTAATTCAGATATACAAAATCTCATGATGTCTCTTAATAACCTCAAAATTCTACTGTACACAAATGAAGACACCTTTTCAAATAACTTGCACTTAGGCTAAATTCATAAAGGTTACTATAAAAATATTTCAAACCCAATAAAAACACAATGATATAATACAAAGTCTTCCTTTTTTGTCAAACTTTAAAGGTCCGTATTTATGCAAATACACAATATTTTTTTAGTGCCCTCTGATTGATATTTGTGTTCAGGATTATCTGATTTTAGAATCTAACTTGAACATTTTTTTAAATCAGTTTTCTGCTTCAGCGTGGAAGATGCTGAGAACTTATAGAATAAATTTTTTTTTAAATTTTTTTTTTTTATTCAACGTTCTTTATTTATTTTTGGGACAGAGAGAGACAGAGCATGAACGGGGGAGGGGCAGAGAGAGAGGGAGACACAGAATCAGAAACAGGCTCCAGACTCTAAGTCATCAGCCCAGAGCCTGACGCGGGGCTCGAACTCATGGACCGTGAGATCGTGACCTGGCTGAAGTCGGACGCTTAACCGACTGCGCCACCCAGGCGCCCCTAAATTTTTAAAACAGGATTGGGTAAAAACTTTACAAAGTGGAATATTAAACACTTTATACTCTTTAGTTACTGCCTTGCCAAAGACAAAAATATCCCATTGTCCCATTTTCCCCTTACTTAATTTGAGTTTTTCGATAATTATCTTTAGTACCCCTCCTTCATGTATATAGAACGTCTTTGAGACAAAAGTGTACAGGTTTTAGGTTCTTTAACAAAATCCAAAATATCACTAAGCCACTTTCTATTTTTAAAGTGTATTTAAAGAAATGCTTATTTCAATATAAAATCCCAAAGCACTGAATTAAGACACACTAATAACATGACTGGCCAATTACTGACTTGGCTTTAGCCTTAGAGGAATATTATTACAATTGGCTATTAAATTCCAAATTTAAGCATTTGGTTTGATACTGTAATACTGAACCTTTCCAATACAAATATCACAGAAAATGAACTGATTTTTTTCTGTTTTCTTAAAGGCATAGTAAAAAATTTCAGCCATAATATAAATCAATTTTGGGGGAAAAATCCATGCCAAAATAGGAAATAGATTTTTTAAATCTTAGAATAATTGTTATAAAAGAACTACAAAATGTAAATTTCTGGAAAAAAATACATGGAAAATGTCTCTCTAGGAAAAAAACATGCAACTTGTTAGATACAAGAAAATACAGCATTACCACGGGGTACAGCCAGCAATAGACATGTCTTATGAGAGTTAAAAAATTCACAGAAGGTAATTAGCACCAAAAGTGTCTAAAACTTCAAATGATATACTGAAGTGATTCCAGACCCAAGTGTGACATTATAAAAAAGTTACATTGGACTTGGGAAGTTTCACCAGCCATAATAAATATATTCTTTTCAATCTTTAGAAAATGTGCTAGCTTTACTGATTTTTATCACAATTTTAAGGTAGTGTATATGTAATTACCATTTATATTGATTTGATCTGAGCAGGAACCATAGATATCCAAATTATTTCCCAAATAACATGGGGTTATTTGGTGGGTGTGGGTGGGGAAAATCTACCATTAAAACATTTTAAATATCCTTGTTTCATCCTGTTTATTCTAAAATGTTTTGTTGGAATTCTTTTTTTTTTTTTTTTTTTTTTTTTTTTTTTTTTTTTTGTTGGAATTCTTTACAACACCTCTATTGCCCGATTTGAATCCCATATCCAGTTATTTTTCCTGCCCACTTTTTGGTGGTGTTAAGACTTGGCATGGGAATAGGGAGGGGTATTTAAAAGTGGGCACAGATCACAGTAGTAAAACAAGACTTTTGAATAAGCTACAAAATGTATGTTCAACCCTGTTATAATTAAGAGTTGAGTTTAATTTTAAACAACATCCACTTACAAATTTAATTACAAAACAGCACATAATTTGAAACAAGGCAAATTTTTCGGCTTTCATGTAGTGAAATATAGAACTTCACCAATTACATATCTGGCTACCAAATGTCAAACAATGGCTTATTTAGCCATATTTTACTGTTGCACATAAATAATGACAAGGCAAAGAACAGCAACTAGTCCAAGGGCCTGTAGACCAAGGAACCACAGCATAACCCAAAAGAAAATAACTATTACTGGTTCCACAATTCGTTCTCCAAAATACATCCTTGTGAAGCCCATGTTGATGAGGTTTTTGTTCAGTTCACCAAAAAGTGTTCCCATCTTTTTGTAGTCATCTCCAACAGGCTCGCCAGTGTGGTTTTGTGATTCTTCAATATCCTTTAAAACAAAAACAAAAAACCACAAAACATAAAATGAGAAATAGATGAGGTTCCTTTAAAAAAATTTTTTTTTTTTTTTAGAGATAGAGTGTAAGTGAGTGGGGGAGAGGGGCAGGGAAAGAGAATCTTAAGCAGGTTCCATGCTCAGCACAGATGCTGATGTGGGGCTTGATCCCATGACCCTGGGATCCATGACCTGAGCCAAAATCAAGAATCAGATGCTCAATTGACTGAGACACCCAGGCTCCACCATGGGAAGGTCCTTAAGAATAATGAAGGTCCTTAAGAATAGTGACTCCCAACAATAATCATTCTCCCAAAGTACTGGGCATACTTCTGATAATCACTCAATAAATATTTGGGAGTCTTCCTTTTCATTGACGTATAAAACAACTATGAGTGTGCCCACTCTCAAGAATATGGAAAGCACTAATTTATTGATTTCTGTAGAATTAACATTGGACCCTCAACTACCAGAACACTGATTTATAAGATTAAGGAGGGAGCTGATTCATTTCCCTTCATTTTCTAGTTTCCTGGGATTATAAAAGACAGGTCCCTAAATGAGGAATCATGTTTGTACTGCTTTTATCATTTACCATGATTTCAAAATCACCTTTCTACCAATCTCCTGTTTTGAGGCAGGGCCTCAGATTGCTCTGTCTTGTGTTAGTAAGCTGTTTAGTCCATTCCCTTGACACTAAGACTTTAAGGAACCTAGACTCAGCTGACTTGAGCAAGTCTTATTGCTACCATTGAGCAATCCTCAGCCATTACTGCTGTGATCTTTCATTCTTAGCCCTAGCTAAGGAGACCTCAGTGTAGGGCCTTGCATACTCTCTTGTCCAAATTCTACGAACATCCTAAGTGCCTCTTATTAATCCCATCAGAAGAGACTAAGTTTTCAAATTGGAATACATTTGTACAAGAAGTCCGAAAGTCCACCTGGAAGCCAACTCCCAAGAAAATGTCACTGATGTGCTGTGACTAGGTGAATTTTATGTTTCTCAGCTTCTCATATTGTTTTGTGTTCCATAAATAATATACTATATTATAAAAGAAAAAAAAAGTCTCACTCTTGCCTGAGATCAAGCCCTTCTTTTCTTTAGGACAGAACTTGAAGACTACTTGATTTAGTTTATAATTTTTCTGGTCCCCCACTTCTCTCTACTCCTCTAGTGTCTTGCATTGTTGATAGCATTTCTGGCCTCTTTTTCACTTTCTATTAAAGTTTTTTGTTTTCTTTTTTACTTTTTCCAATTTCTTTTAATCTGTGCACTCGTTGTACTTTGGGGTTTTCTGTGGTTACTGAAGATTTTTAAGACTTTTGTTTTTCAGTATTTTTGTGGTTGTAGTACAAAGAAATTACCCTAATCTGGTATGGTTCTTTCTGAAGATTTACTTTAAATTTTTCTACAGACTGCTTGTGGGTTTTTCGGGGAAGAAGTAGGTGTTGCAAGACTTAAATCAAAATAAGGAATTAGTTAACTCCTAGAGGCCAGATGGGGAGGCAGCAATGGATCACATCAGCTCAGATCCTGAGAATACCTGTTGGGATTGAGACAGGAAGTGAAAGATCCAGTAAGGACTGGGTTGGGCAAGATGTGGCTGCTGCAGCCTGCTTCTGATTTTAATATGAAAAACTTCAAGCACACACAAAATTAGAGACAAATGGTACTCTGATCTCCTATACACCTAGATCCAGATTCAATAATTAGTAAAATTTTGCCACTTTACTGCAGCACTTCTTAATCTGGGCAATCTAAAGGAGAGAAAAAAATAAAAATTAGAAGAATGCTTAAAGTGGCATATCTTCACAAATGAAGTTCTGTGGAAACATCCAAGATATTCAGCAATGAATTAGATGGGTTTCAAACAATCCTAAAGGAAAAACATTTAAGAATGTGGAAAATAGGCAGCATATTTTATTTATTTGTTTTTTTGAGAGAGTATGCATGCAGTCTCACGGGAAAGACAGAGGGAGAGGGAGAGAGAGAATCTTATGTGGGCCGACACCCAGTGGAGCCCGACCCAGGCCCGATCTTATGACCAACCGACCGACTGCAAGATCCTGAGCTGAAATCAAGAGTCAGAGGCTTAACTGACTTAGCCACCCAGACACCCAGCATTTTTATTTTTATTTTTTAAATGCTTATTTATTTTTGAGAGAGAGAGAGAGACAGAGAGAGAGACAGAGACAGAATGTGAGTGGGTCAGGGGCAGAGAGAGAGGGAGATGCAGAATTAGAAGCAGGTTCCAGGCTGAGCTGTCAGCACAGAGCCCGACGCGGGGCTTGAATTCACCAGCTGTGAGTTCAAACAGGCTATGCTTTTTTTTTTTTTTTTTTTTTTAATGTTTATTTATTTTTTGAGAGAGAGATAGAGTGTGAGCCGGGAGGGGCAGAGAGAGAGACACACACAGAATCTGAAGCAGGCTCCAGGCTCAATGACCTGAGCCAACGTCGGGTGCTCAACTGACTAAGCCACCCAGGTGCCCCCCTCCTGCAGCATTTTTAAATCAGTGAGATTATAGTCAATCTCATCACAGTATTTTCTATATCCAGAATACCCATCTCAAATACCACAATTCTAAGAGGTACAAACATTGGTGTGCTGGTAAGTGTTTCATAAGGCTTTGTGGGGGGTGGGAGTTGGGGTAGGTGGATTTCTAATTTGAACTGTTTGCCAGTTTTGTAGTGTTTTCCAGTTTCTGTGGCTAGTGCTCCTGCTGTGCTCACTTTCAAGCTCCTTAACAGCTGGCTTACAACGTTTCTGAGAATTTAACAGTTGGTTCCTGAGGTCAAGTAGTAGTTGCCATCAGTACTCCACTGTAGATTCAGTAGTTGAGATAAAGACCTGCATGGTTATAATTGATTAGTTTGATCTCTCCCTTCTTTCCATCAATTAGCAGATTTAATGATTTTTTTTTAAGCTTACAAAACTGGTAAATTGGGTTAGTTACATAGAATTACTACGATACATTAAAATTAGGAAAATTGTATGAAGAAAGAAATATATTATGATTTGAGTAGTGGATATGGTAGATAAAATGAAATACATGTAAGGTTGCAAAACCACCACAACAAGGAACAGAATTTTGATTTTTCTGGTCTGTTTCATACAGATATCAAAAGTAAATTCAATTCAGTAATTTTTACAAATTCTTATTTACAATAGAACTTACACTGTCTGGATGATTTGTGAGAAACCTGAGGCATTCATGACTCCTCCCTCGTCCTCCCCCCTACAGCAAGCTCATCAACATATACCCTTTTTATTTTACCTTCTAAATACTTCCTTATTGTATATATTGCTATTCCATCTGCTGCTGTAATCCCAAAATAATCTACTAAAATCTCTTGCCTTGACTATTCCAAGTTTCCTAACTGCTTTTGCACATATTCTTTAGCTCCCCTATAAGCTATTTACCACACCACAGCCAAAGTGATCCTTTTAAATCGCAAATGCAATCACCAACCCCTCCCCCCCCCACCCCCCCCAGGATAAAGACCAAACTTTTTAACATGATCTATGAGGCCCTGCTTAGTCTGGCTTCTCTCTGGGTCTCTGGCCTCGTCCTGTCATCAGCATCCTTTTGTCTTTCTCTGTTTCAGCCACATGGGTCTTTAACTTCTTGAACAGGCTGTGCTTTTTTTTTTTTTTTAATGTTTATTTATTTTTTGAGAGAGAGAGATAGAGTGTGAGCAGGGGAGGGGCAGAGAGAGAGGGAGACACAGAATCTGAAGCAGGCTCCAGGCTCTGAGCTGTCAGCACAGAGCCTGATGTGGGGCTTGAACCCATGAACTATGAGATCATGACCTGAGCCGAAGTCAGACGCTTCATCAACTGAGCTACCTAGGAGCCACTAAAGAGGCTGTGTTTTTGCCTGCCACGTATTTGTACTTGCTGTTTTCTCTGCCTACCACACTGTTCCCTCCCTTCTTTGCTCAGTTAATGACTGCTCTTCATTTAATCTCAGCTTAAGCTTCAACTCAGTCTCATAGCACTATATAATGTTCCTTCAATGTATTCTGAATCAGTGTAAATGTGTGTGTGTGATTATTTGATGAATGTCTCTATCACTGTGCATGAGGATAGGGACAATATCTGTTTTTTGCTGGCCATTGATAGATATCCTCTAATATTAGTATACAGCAGGGGCTGTCTTGGGAATAGCAGCACATAGAAGGAGCTCAATACATATTTGTTGAATAAATGGAGAAAATTGATCATGTGTCTGGCAAGCATTAGAGCAATATCTTGATAGATTTTCTACCTTTCTCACTTCTTGACAAATAAAAGATGATCTTTATTTTCCAAATTATTTTTATTATATTAATTTCAAAGCAATGTATAGATTTTAATGGGGTTAGTATTTCTGTTTTGAATATTATTAAGCATCCTCTTTCTTCTTTCTTCTTCGAGCCTTATTCCAGGGGCACCTGGGTGGCACAGTTGGTTAAGCGTCCGACTTCAGCTCAGGTCACGATCTCGCGGTCCGTGAGTTCGAGCCCCGCGTCAGGCTCTGGGCTGATGGCTCAGAGCCTGGAGCCTGTTGTTTCCAATTCTGTGTCTCCCTCTCTCTCTCTGCTCCTCCCCCGTTCATGCTCTGTCTCTCTCTGTCCCAAAAATAAATAAACGTTGGGAAAAAAAAAAAAAAAAACCTTATTCCAGCCCGTATTCCTCAGGTGAGGCATACCCCACCTACAGCTCCAGCGATTATACGTCTAAGAGTAATAAACTTCCCTCTACCATAAGCTGGCTTTGGAAAGCGCATGTGATCCACTTTGGAACATGACTTTTGTAGGTATTCTTGGAAATATCTCCTTAGCTCTCCTGACACAAATTTGGAAAATGATTCTATTTTCTATTTGTTCACATATAATCCTTAAATAAAGACAATTTATTGTGTTTGTATTAGTTTTCTATTGCTGCTATAAGAAATTACTGTAGGGGTGCCTGGTTGGCTCAGTCGGCTAAGTGACAGCTCAGGTCATGATCTCATGGTTCATGGATTCTAGCCCCACATCGGGCTCTGTGCTGAACACTTGCTTGGAGCTTGGAGCCTGCCCAGATTCAGATTCTGTGCCTCCTTCTCTGTCTGCCCCTCCCCTGCTTGTGCTCTGTCTCACAGAAAATAAACAAAAAATAAAAAAATAAATATAAAAGAAATATATATGAAATAAATAAATAATCAATAAATAAGTATATACAAAGAAATATATATATATATAAAAGGAATTGCTATAAATTTAGTGGCTTAAAACAACAAAAATTTATCAACTTATAGTTCTGTAGTTTAATCTCGGCAGGACTGCATTTCTTTCTAGAGGTTCTAGGAGAGAATCTAGTTGCCTACCTTTACCAGCTCCTAAAGGCTATCCATATTCCTTGGCTTCGACCCCCTTCCTGCATCTTCAAAACCGGCAATGTTGCAGTTTTTCTGACCATTCTTCTGTAGTTAACTTTTCTCTCTGATCTCAGTAGGGAAAGGTTCTCTGCTTTTAAGGACCCATGTGATCAGGTCGAGCCCAATGGGACAATCCAGAATAATCTCCCCATCTAAGGTCCTTAAATTTAATCACACCTGCAAAATCTCTCTTGCCATGTGAGTTATCATATCATATTCACAAATTCTAAGGATTAAGATATGGACATCTTTGGGGAGGCATTATTCTGCCTACCACAATATTTTATTATAAAATTATTTCTTTGTATATCTATTTCCTGTCACTAGCTTTGATAGGAAGGGAAAGGCCGTGTCTTATAAATTTTTACATTAGTATTTAGTATATTGTATTGTGACTGGCCTATTAATAATAAATATTTGTTGAATTAACCACAGAAATATTTTATAATAACAAAATATTAGGAAATACCCACACAAAATAAACAAAACTTACATGTAACATCAAATATTTTATTCCTCCATGAGTACAGTTGTGAATTTGTTCAAATATTTATAAATAAATTCTAGACTAGATTACAAGATATAGTAGCTGCTAGCCAAACCATTGTATTTTAATAGTAGAGAGTAATATAAACAGATGAGTTCTTGAGTCCTTGACTCCCTCTCACATGCTTATAATTTTCAGAGTAATAGTAGTAGTGGCAGTATTATTAATGGTATAGAAAAGCTCACACTAAGTGCCTACTATGTGCCAGGCACTGTGCTTTACAAGCATTATCTTGTTTGATCTTTCTACAAACTGTGGAGGCGTTATTATTTTCCCTCATTTGCAGATAAGGAAACTAAATTTCACAGGTATTAAATGTCTGGTTATTGACTTATTCTTAGTGAATGAAGGAGCTGTGATATGAATCCAGACACTCTTACTCCATTAAGAGTAATTAATTATTAACTATACTATACTCCCTCACCATGAATCCCTATACTACACTCCTTCTAGTTATTATTATATTATTGAAAGCTAGCTTCTGTCTAATGCTGCTTATTTGGAAGAGAAATTTTACATATTTGAAGTCTGAAAAAA